>NC_010574.1:691767-1037651 GCF_000165395.2 Babesia bovis T2Bo
AGCCTGTTGCAGCAGCCGTTCTATAGTTTCTGCCCCTCCTGTTTGTAGCAATGTTAGCAGTGCCATTGACGATAGGTCCTTATTCTTCCGTTTTAACATTTCTTCTATTTTCCCATTCAACACGCTTATCATGAGTGGCAATGTTTGCGCTATTTGGTATACCTGTCTCATTGCCGCATACACAATGGTGTGGTCCTTTGACGACAGCATTGTTTGCAACATCGTTATTACATCTCTCATGTCAAATACAAATCCCTTCATCCCGCCATTGCGTTTGTAGTGGTTTAGTGCCAGTGTCACAATGGCCTTGAGTGCCTCTAGCCTTACAGCATCGTTGGAGTGCTTTAATCCGGCATTTACGATTTCCACGCATTCCGATTCCATGATATGGAAATTAGCAGCTACGAATCTGATTATGAAGCATTCTGTGTGTTGTCCCATTCCACTTTTGCTGACGTTTGTCACTAGCTTCCTGAGTGACTGCTTGTCGTTAAGTCTCACTAGACACATCATCAACGTTCCGTGAAATTGCACCATTTTGTTGGTATTATTCAGGCATGTAGAAGCCTCGCTTACCCATCGTCTTACTGCTTGTGGCATTTGTGTGAAGATGCGTATGCAACACAGTAGCGCTGACGAGCATACGTATTGGTCATTGTCTACTAATGACGACTTTATATATCTTTCTACTTGTGATGCAACATTGCTTTTGACTACTAGACACATTGCTCTGATGGCATTGGCGCGATATATATGGTTTGATGAGTTGACATCCTTGGTCAGCGAGCTGGTTACTATGAATATTTCAGTTTCACTAGCTTTTATTGACTTGATTAACAGATACACCAATCTCCTTAAGCGTTCGTCATTCGACTCAAATAACCTTGTGGCTCCAAAGAAGACTTCTGTACTTTCTACTTCTGTGAGTGTTTCCTTTCCTTTTGTGATAAGGTACAGTATTTTCGTGATTGCCGCTATACATTTTTTTGAGTTGATTGGCACCTTAGAGAATACTTTAGCTTCTTGCAGTACGGCGTTTTTATCATAGGCGATCGCAGGCATAGCCTGGTCGGTTTTGGCATGGGCGTCTGCTCCCATTTTATATATGTTTTTCTTATTCCTTCGGCAGTCTGTTTTTAACTGCCTACTCTATGTTTTATAATGCTGTTTGCGAGTTGTTCTCGCGGCATCAGCCTGTATTTGAATGGTGTGTTGCTGTGCTTGTGTCGCTTAACTCTCACCCCCTGTAGATCGTTTGCGCCCTATTGTGGAAGTGTGTCACTTAGTTCAGCATTAGTATTGCTATTTTATACACATATAAAAGATGTTTATTTATATTATTGAAAATTCTAGTTTCTTTTTCTTTTAACCAAGTTGTGTCTGTTGTTTCCTAGCACACGGTGTTACTTTACGGAAGTGCGATGTAATTATTCCTGTTTATTATTCGTTTCTTAACCTCTTTATATATGTTTGTCACACTACTGACATGAGGTGTTTAGATACATCTACCATTTTCTTTCCACAGATGTGGCATCTTCCTTGTTTATAGGCACTAGGTCAATATATGCTGTATGTTTATAGATTACTTACCATACATTGCAGTATTTACCTTTAACGTGTAGGAATGCTTTGCAGTTTTTGCATTGGTTTTTATTTGGTTCCAGCCTGTGTTATATATGTTCTTATATACACAAAACGTACTTATCCTTTTGTATTCGTTTTTCTACTAGTTTATTGACTCCTATTGCGCATCGATTTCCTGTACTTGTTATAGTAGTTCTGTTGTCAAGATACCATCACGCTTTGTGTCCGGTGTCGCGAGTTTGCACAGTTTCTTTTCGCACTTTGCACATGGCATTATTGTTGACAGCGATATATTTTAATGAAATGTGATTGAAATATTGTATGTGTGTTCGTCATGGGAATAGCGGATGTGGGTATACTGTTTTTTGTGTTGCTTCTTTAGAGCGTTGTTGTTGTGGTTTGTGATTCTGCATCTGCATTGTAGGCTGTGACATCATATCGTTTTGCGGTACTTGGTGGGTTACATGTTTCCTTTGCATATCTTCTGGTGTCGCTCCTGGACTTCCAGGTTGTTGTTGCTTCTGCTGTGTAGGTTTGATGTTAAAGTTCCTTAAGTCCTTGTCGAACGTTGCATCAAACAGCTCCACATCTCTTTGTACGGCGTTAAAATCACGCTGTAACAGGTTCATAGCCCTGTTGAGCACATCCAACTGTTCCTTTAGCAGTTGCCTATCATTGGCAATATGTGGTGGTTCACCAAAGGTGATTACCAATTCCTCTTGTGTCTGTTGCGTCAGGGCTGTATATATTTTATATTGCATGTTCTTTTGTACTTTCCTGACTAAAAAGTGTCCTATTATTTTGGGTACTGAATCTCTCATATTTCTCAGTACTATAGCGAAGTATACATTCAATCTCCTTCTTATTTCTTGTATGAACTGGGAGCTATATCTTCTTTTTTTACCTTGTGCAGCTTCCCATACTCTATTCATAGCTTTCCCGGTAGCTTCTGTTATATGCGCTGCCTTTTCCATTACATATCCTGCTTTTTGTGGTTCCAGCTTTTCCTCTGCATTGTCCATCATGTACTGTGCGTCGTTTGTGAATATATACATGGTTTCACATTCAACATATTTTTCCAATACATCTCTAGCATTTTGTGTTTCTTCCTGGAATATGTTTTGGGACAGGTTGAGTACCTTTTCGCATAACAGTGGGAACCTTGCGAATACTCGTTGTGACACTTTCATTGCTAACAGATCTAGTGTCTGTTGCACTCTTTCCAGGCACTCTATGGCTGGTGGCACTAGTTTTTGTAGTTGTGGTAGTATTAGGTATTCGAAGGTATCTGGGTTTGGGAACCCCGGCAGGCTATCACCTTCGTGCATTTGTATAACTTGATCTATTTCAACATCTGTCATCTGGTCGAATACCTTTTGTGTCGTGTATGGTTCCAGCAGTTCGTTGTATATAGTCCTTATTTGCATCCCCGTGACGGCATCCTTGTCAACGAAGTCATGCAAGCTGCTCACATACCTTCCTTTAATAATCCCCCCGAATACTTCACAGTAGTCAGTTGTCATTTGCCACAGCAGTTGCACTCGTTCCGTGGTTCCTGTTGGCGCCGACTCACCTAAAGCTTCAAGTTTGCTGACGGTACATTTAATTCTGGACGATATTTCAGCTTTGAGATCTGGCAATACAGTGCTGATATGCCTGTACAATACTTTAGTGAGCTTATCTACTAATGACGGTATTCCCCAGAGTGTTGGTTTGAGGTGCTTATACACCTTATGCTCGGAGAAGTATTTGCGTTCCAGTTCCAGTGCCTCCTTTATAGTTACACCGTCTGCGATATCCTTTGCTGATCTATTTTTAACTCCTGTATATCCCAATCTAAGTGGTACTTCATCGTTTTGTAGCATTGCTACAGCGTTTGCTCCTCTATCCATAAGATCGATCTTGGTGATAACTCCTAGTGTTCTAACACCGAGTGGATCTGCTCTTCTAGCCAATTGCAGAGCATCGCTTGTTGACATGTCTACGTTTGCTGCTACTACTGCCAATATAATTGTACGTGGATCCTTTGCATATCTCATTATCATATCTTTTGTCAGTGCTTCTATATCATCTGTTTGGTCACTATTTTTCAATGGTACTCTTGTGACACCGGGTAGATCGATAAGCGACAGATCTGGGCAATCTGGAGAATACACCGATAGCACTATGGGATCGTCTACTATTCCTTTATTCGCTCCTGCTATTTCATTTGTCAAACTTTCTATATGCTGTCTTGCAGCTTCGAAATCATAGTATCGTTCTCCATTTCCATCGAATATAATGTATGGTTTTATATTACCTGATTCATCTTCGTCAGTCAATTTGCACAATCTGAATTCGATAGGTCTTCTTGTGACGATGCCATCACCTCTTGGCAGGAAGTCTATACCTACTATGCTTTCTAGCACGCTGCTTTTGCCGCTACTTTGTGTTCCCGCTACACATATTCTTGGCAGATTGATATATTTGTGTAGACCGATATCTCTAAGTTCGTCCTGTGGGTGTTAACTCGTTTTGTATTGCACTTACTATTAGGTTGACCACTTGTCTAAGGCTTGCGCTGGTATCGTTTGCCATCTTTACTGTGTTTCATTTAGCGTCGCGACACCGTTGTTACACATCTCCCGAGTTCGGTGTTTAGAGATATAGTTCTCTGGTACTTTGTTCTTTAGGGAGGTTGTGTTTTGAATGTTTCTAGTTGTATGTGTGCGCTTATTAGTGCTAGTAATTGATTAATGTGTACATGATGGGGAGGTAGAGAGTATATACCATGTTTTTAAAGCACATATCTGCTTATATAACTATGTCTTAATGTTGCGCAGTGTAGATTTTACTGAATTATTGTTATAATGAAGTCTAATCGATATCGGCATTCCGTTGGCGATACTCATGGCATAGAGGGTGATAACATAGCCATAAGTCGTGTTGAACGGCACTTATCAAGTCGAAGTCGATCTAGGAGCCGCGGTACAAAGGAAGCTGCAGGCAGTCGTAGACACAGGTCGCCTGGATTCCATGGTTCTGGCCATAGAGTTGACCCAGATGCCTCTGCAGCGGCTGACTACGAAGATCCAAATACCTGTGATGCCGATGTAGTTAAAACTCCACTTCTTAATGCCAGTTCATCAACAGGTAGTATCGCAAAATCGCGACCTGGACTACCCTATATATACCAGCAAGCTGAGTTCATTCGCATTTGTACGGATTTAGTACGCAAGTGTGATTTTGAATCTGGTCTCCGAGATTTCTTTGGAAAACTAGATTCCGGGAGTAGTGTTGACTTATCGCAATATGCTGACAACCAGGTACGGAAAAAGCTTAGACATTTGGGTCGAGCTCTTTACCTCAATCGTGAGGGCAATATGTTAACTAAACCTGCGGAGTGTAGTATATCATTCATTGACGCTTTTGATGAGAAATTGAGCTACATTCGTCATAAGGCAGAACTCCAGGGTACCTACGTTCGTGCAGTAAGTGCTCCTGAAACACCAACGGATAATGACACACCCAGTGTTGATATAGATTCTGGGTCACTCTTAAGTTTGCGTGAGATGCATGAGCAAGGTTTTTTCGTTGGTTACGAGGACATGCAGAAGGAGTTTATATCTCGTCATGCTTCTCGCGACGTTTGGGGCAAGCCTGCAAGTGAGCAGGTTGCCTTATCCAGGGAGTCTGATAAAGAATCATCCCAGCCTTGGCGTGTGTTTGACCGCAAGGAGCTTGAGTTAGCTTCGGGAATTGACCGAGCTAAATACGAGCGTCTTCTAGAATCAGGTAATGAAATGTCAACTTCATTTGCCCCTGGGAAGTTACACACTTCATTTATTTAATGAATTCCTATGCACATCTTTTATAATATAGAGCCTTTCACTTAACGCAGTTTACGTTAATGCTATCCATTAGATATTCGATATAAATAACACATCGCAATGTCTGGGAAGTCCTTAGAGGACTTCTTTGTTCTAGGTATTGAGGGTAGTGCCAACAAGTTAGGCATTGCTGTTGTTCGTGGTGATGGAGTACTACTATCCAATGTCCGGAAGACGTATTCAGCTCCTGATGGTGAGGGCTTTCTTCCTAGACATGTAGCTCGTCACCATCGTGAGAACCTATCTGCCGTGCTTCGGGAGGCACTGTCTACGGCTGGTATAAAACTATCGCAGATATCATTGATATGTTATACTCGTGGACCTGGGATGGGTTCAGGTCTTCATGTTGGTTCCATTGCTGCTAAGACTGTCCACTTTCTGACTGGTGCTCCAATAGTCCCTGTGAATCATTGTGTTGGCCATGTGGAGATGGGTCGTCATCTAAGTGGCTATCGTTTACCGGTGGTGTTGTACGTTTCCGGTGGTAACACCCAGGTGATATCATATGACCATGTTCGTTGTGTTTACGGTGTTCTCGGTGAGACTTTGGACGTTGCTGCTGGTAATGTACTAGACCGTTTAGCTCGTCTTTTAGGGCTGCCTAACAAGCCTGCGCCAGGGTATTCCATAGAGGTTGCAGCTCGTTCCGGCGAGCGATTGATTTCTTTACCGTTTGCAGTAAAGGGCATGGACTGCTCACTCAGTGGGTTGCTTACATACTGTGAACAACTGATAGAGCGTGAGCGCAATTTACTATCGTCTGGTGAGATTACGGAATCTGATTTTTCTAGGTTTACCTGTGACCTATGCTTCAGTGTTCAGGAACACATGTTTGCGATGTTAATTGAGATGACTGAGCGTGCAATGTCCTTTGTGGGTGCTAATGAGCTATTGGTTGTTGGCGGTGTTGGTTGCAATTTACGTTTACAGTCGATGGCTAGTGCCATGGCTGAATCTCGTGGTGCTCGTCTTTATCCCATGGACGAGCGTTACTGCATTGACAACGGGGCCATGATAGCCTTTGCTGGGTTAATGGACTACCTCCATGGTAAAGGCTCAGAGGCGGCTGTACCCGCTGACAAAGTCAGCATTTGCCAGCGTTATCGCACTGACCAGTGCGTAGTCACATGGATATGAAATATTAGCATTAGCTAAGCTTCTGTGTTCGTCATTGTTTCTAGGTTAATGACTATGTTATTAGTCGCTTCAATCCAATCTTGTAGTTTCGCAGTCAGGTTTTGCAATCTGTATTGTTTGGAACCAATATAAACTAACTTACTTTGTCATATCCAGTATCCTGGGCTGTAGCCAGGTGATGTTTACTGTTTGCTGTAGCTGGTCGATATGGCCTTTGATTAACTTGAGTGCCAGTGCTCTGAGTACTAGGGGTTCTACTTGGTACAAGGGAATTGCACAGTGTTGAGCAATATCCTGGAAATGCAGTGTCCTCTGCTTACTGGGTTTACTGAAAGCGAGGTTAAGTAGTGATATCAGGGTCAATTTATGCCTTAGTTGTGGCTCTTTACCGGCAAGTTCCTGTGTTGGTTATTGCTGTTGTATATACACCCACTGTATGCAATATTTGTCCGCGATATCGTTCCATGGCGTCGTCAAACTGGTTTAATTGCCCTTCGTTGAATATTTGCAACAGATCGTATAACCATTGATGTTCACCTTCCTTGAGGTATGCTTCTATAATCGGTTGGTGTATAAGTTCACCAAATCCGAAGCTATCTTCTGCTATTACAGCACAGATTGTAATTTCCATGGCGATGTTTTTCCTTTCACTTTCTGGTATATCGTTCAGACTAGTGTACGCTAGGTACATGATCCACTCCTGGTAGCACAGCGAGAAGTTTTTAGTTGCCTGTAGGTCTTGTGGCAAACAGCATATCTACATACCTTGTGCAGTTGTGCTGCAGCTTTATGGTAGGCTGCGTGCACTGATATGTCTATATTCAAGTGTGCTTCTACTTTCTCCTTGATATCATTGAGTAATTGGTCACAGTCCTTGATTTGATTTGACTTAACCATGTGATGTGCCTGTGGTATTTACAAAGCCTGCAATGTAACATACCTTTGCGATTTGGTGCATTATATGCGCTTCTAGTTCATTTTCTAGGAATGAGTCGTACTTACAAAGGTGTTCTAATGCCACCTTTGAGTCTGTATAGCGTTATTTAGTATTAGGTCGCGACCTACCTAGATTTTCTGAACATGTTGCCAGTATTTGTGCGAACCTCAGTTTGTTGAGTGAGTCCTTAATGGGATGCACAATGACTTCAAACACCCTGATTTTGTCATCACAGGCTATGTTTGGTGAGTTCACAAGTTCGATCAAAGCGTTTGTTAATTCATGGTAGTACTTAACTTCCAGGTAATGCTTTATTCCATCGACCAGGGTTGTAAACTCGGGATGGTTCGACGCCACTGCCGATAACGTAGCTTCAGCGTCTCCTTTCATTTTTGGAGCGCGCTAATATGATATAAATTGCTATGGTTATACATGAGCTACTGCAAAAATGTGTGGGCGCGCGTTGCAACAGTATGTCCCGGGAATGTTATACATGGCAATATATAGCGATAGAATTAGTGGATATAATGTGTTATGATATTGAATGGTACCTTATTCTGTGAAATCGCGACTCTATCAATCTAGAGTTAAATCAGACACGTTGCAATAGACAAGATATCGATCTAGTACAAAATACGCATACAGTGACCTAAACGGATATAGCGTCCCTTAGATCTAGTATTAAATCAATATTTTAGTAATCCGACCCGATAGAATCCTTACAGTAGATATGTTAGTACAGGAAATATTTTCGCCAATGGGTGTCATATGGTTGCACATTACAATTTTATGGAGCTAATATACATACAGCCAATCGTTATTATCAATGTGTTGCTACAAAGCAACAATTCAATGTGTCTTGTTAGGGGAAATAATCATGACACATCTGCCCTATTTTTATTTTCCCCGTGATAGAAGAACAAATTCATTGATATTATATATCAATTGAAAATTTACGAGGTATAGGATCTGTAAAACGCTTTTAATTACATGTATATACCATAATGTGCCTCCTGGCACACCAGTGTACCTAGTCAATATTTTCAAAAATCCTAGATAATACACATCAAAATACAATATCTAGCGTTTTTCATTTATTTTGTTAATGTACTATCGTTTGCTTTTTGGGTTTGTTCTGTTTTTTATTTTGTACCCCATATATACGTCTCTCATGGTGGTTTCACCTGTACTCGAACTTCAATCTTATTATTAGGCTCTTTGGGCCGAAATACAAACATTATAGCGAACGTTTGCTGTAGATAGGGTTTTGTATAGCCCTATCATATCAGGTTTTCAATTAGGTGGAATCCTTTGTAGGCGGCGTCTCGCAAGGTACTTGAACTTTTATTCACGTCTGGTATCCGTTTACGGTACAGGCGTAATTTTTTATATATCTATTGATTTCTATTCACCGTTATGCGATTATAAACTGTCACTTAATAGTTCGTTGGCTATTTTTAGCCGCGCTTTTCGGCACATTCGGTACGTGTTTATGTAATGTAAATAGTAAGCATGATGTAGCCGCTTAAGCTCAGTGTGTGACGATGGCAGGTCCCTGCTTGGGCGAGTTCTGTGATTCGATATCACTGGACGCCGTGGGCGCCACGGCAACCAAGGTTGTGAGTTTGCGAAATGTTGATTTACAATGCTTATTGGATGCCGAGGAAAGCACGTGTTCGCCATTCTCAGACGTTAATGATCTGAAGAAGAGCGAGTCGATGTTTTCTGATGACCCGAATTATTTGTGGTTTGTGAAGCAGCGTGCCGACCGTCTTCGTGGCTCATCCCTGGGTGGTCGTAGTCAGCGTCGTAACTTGAGCAGTAGCCATGGGAGTGACGTGAGTTCTACTTGCGTGATGGTGAACATCAAGCACGACACCTGCGTGAACTTATGTGACAATCCCAGTGACATGTGGCACGGCCTGAAGATGTCTGATGGCACTCCCGTGGTGATTCGTTCAAAGCGTTTTCGTCCAAAGCGGTATGGTGATGGCACTTATCGCAAGTCCACCGGTAAAGGTTTGGGTGCGTATCGTGTAGCGAAATCAGCTCGCGTTGACGTGTCGCGTCAGACCTCTGAGGACCGTCGCCATGATGGTCGCATTGGCCCTATTAACTATGGTTCTGGTTTTCTATCACTGCAGCGTTACGTCGGTCGCGGCGACGGTGCTAGTGCAATATACCGTATGAACGGTGTGGACGCGCGGGTGGTTCACAGCTCTCGCCGCAAAGAGGTTATTGTGCGTCGGCGACGTTTGCAAGTGCAGAACAAGTTGGCTAAGGCTCGTGGCGTACTACCTTCTGAGATAGGTACGGGGACCTCGGTGCTGTAACGTGCATGTTTTTGCGCACGAGATACATGAGAATAGCACTTTTGACATGTGTATCCAGGTTATACATATGCGTCTTCCTCTCAGGGCTGATGATTGGCTTGCCACCTGTAACATCAAACTTGACGGCGGCTTCCAAAAGCTCCTGATCCAGCATATTTCACTTCAGAATCGTACCAACCTTGGGTTGTTTGCCTATTAGCAGCAGCATCCCGCGATGTTGTTTGATGATGTTTTGAGCTCGGTCTGAGTTCAGGTTGAACCCGCCGTCGCAGCATATACTTATAAGCAGATCGTTGTCTTTTGCGAACTTGATTGCTTCTTGTGCGGTTCCCACGACGTATGGCATCGTATCAAGGCAGTTCTAAGCACATATATTGTTTCTAGCCATACACCTTACTTGAGATGCCCGGATGTCTCTTGGGTTCAGCAGGTCATGCTCCCCGTGTTTGAGCATCCACAATGCCTGCCACTGCAGCGCGTGTGCGGTACGTACTAGCGTAGCCGTCGCGCCGTTATCACGAGCCGCGTTGCATTTTGGGGCTACGCATAGCACGAGTGCTGCCTGCCCTAGGTGTTGTGCCGGTTGTGGATATGGGACTTCCGCAACAACGCCGCCCTTATAAGAGTGGAGGTCTGCGACCTGTGACACGTTGAGATTGCTATGCCAGGGGCTCACCTTTTGCAGCAACTTATCGGAACATACAATTACCCTTTCTGCGCGTACACTAGGCTCCAGGAGCACTGGGTTTTCATAGGAAGTGGTGTATATTCTGCTGCATGCTCCATGGCGTTCACAGTACTCCCGTATCAGTTTGGTACTGGTGAGCAGAACTAGTTTGCGATACTTCCTGAAAGTAACTATCACCTCGAATATAGATTCATACCTGTATGCCGCACTGTGTGCTAGCTTATATAGATGTATAGCCACCGGGTGGTTGGCGCTTCGTAGCACCCTTGGCTTAGGTGAGCTGTTTACCAGTCTAGTAAAGTAGTCACCCGTGCTCCTCGCTCTTTGTTGGACATTGTAAACCACCTTTGGAGATATGCCGTTATTCGATTTCCGTACATAGCTTCTAGAAGACAAGGCCGTGGAATCACCTTTCAATTTAGCTCGGGAATGCCTCAAAGCGCGTTCTTCAGCCTGTTTTTTGATGCTGTCCAATACCCGTTGAACAGCGCTGTGCGCTGCTTGCGATGGCGTAAAGGCCATACTATAGTGTGTGTGTCTTATTTCAACACCGGGTGCAAGGTCAGTCAACACAAACCCGACCGCTGACTTCCAGGGCATCCAGTTGTGTTATTTCTAGTTGGGAATTACCAATGTGCAGCGCTGGTGACCTACGTGGAAGTATATGAAGCACTCGGTTGCGATAACTGGGTCCAAGCTTCGATTGGATCGGGTTGCGCTCTAGATATAGCACTTTTAGCCTAGAAAATCGGCGCAACGGCTCTATATCAATTTCTTCCTCAAGAGCGTTATCGTTAAGCTGTAGAAGGTCATTGTCTTATGCCACTTTCTTACCCAGAGCTCCTCTATATAAATATTGTCTTCTGTGATATTTATCTTCGATATCTGGTTGTTCCCGAGGTCCAGGATTTTTAGCATTTTCTGGGTTATATATAATCGATATCACACATTTTTACCATTGTGTTGATCCACGCGGGTACTTCCTTAAGTCCATTGAAGCTAAGGTACAGTTCCGATAGCATTGGGCATCCAGTTGCTAACCGTTCATCCCAAGTGTCGATACGGTTATTTTGCAAGCTTAATTTGTTCAGCATAGGCAGAGGTGGAACTTGCATGGAAGTTATCTTGTTTCGGCCTAACCACAGTGATTTAAGCGCGGTAAGCGCTCCGATGTCTCCGTATTCGCGTATCCGATTGGATCCCAGTTCCAGCAACTCCAGTTGCTTAAGCATACACAAGTTTTCCACCTGCAAAATTTACATGAAATCGCGTATACTCACAGTTGCGATTTTGTTATTGGTGAGGTAGAGCTCACGGAGGTTAATTAGGCTCTCAAGGTTCTCTATGACCTCGATTTGGTTGAATGAGACGTCGAGTACGCTTCATGTATATGTTTCCCGCTGTACACAACCTACCGTAATGCGTGTAAATGTCCTATATTTTCAATAATCTTTATATTGTTCTGGTACAAGTCAAGCGTCTCCAGGGCAGTATTGCTGTCCAGTTTCTCAATCTTTTCCACTAGGTTGGATACAATTGCTAACTTCTGTTATTCGTTGTATAACATCGATGTGTAGAGTACCTTAAGGGCTGTGCAGCGCTCGAGGTTCTCGATGCGCTTGATTCGTTCGCAGTGGAATTCAATTACCGAGCTCTCGGAAGGCGCCTCTAAGTCTACACCTATGCGTTGTATTCTGATATCAGCATCGTCCGTCATTTTATTATAATGTCTAGATTCACATGGGCGCGTAGCCCTATATGTATACAGATAATGCGCACGGGGAACGAATATGATGAAAAATAATTATTTCAGAGTTAATTTCCCATGTAGCTGTAGTTCTTGTTGACCTGGTAGACATATATAGTACCGTCAGTGGATCCAGCGAAAAGCGTGCTGCCATCAGCGTTCCAGCACAGAGACACACACCATGGAAGGCCAATCTTCTTAGGCTTGTCGCTAGTGATTTCAGCGAGCACGTTCTTGTTTTCCAAGTTCCAGATCTTAATGGCCCTGTCAGTAGCCACGCAAAGCCAGTAGTTGCAAGGAGAGAAGCAGAGAGCATTGATAGGAGAACCAGCCTCCAACAAATGCAGGCTGTTGCCTTCCTTCATGTCCCACAAACGAGCGATGCCGTCCTTACCACCAGAAGCACAAAGTGAACCGTCTGGAGAAATAGAAGTGCATGAAACGATACCCTCATGTCCACTAAGGTTGAACTTAAGGTTGCAGTTAGCAAGATCCCAGACCTATAGATGTTACAGACTATAACGAAATACTAACCTTAACGATCTTGTCCCAACCACCGGAGACAAATACGTGCTCATGTGGGTTAGGAGAGAACCTTACACAAGAAACCCAGTCATTGTGCGCATTCTGAACTGTACGCTTGCATTCAGACAAAGTGTTCCATAACTTGATAGTTTTATCACGGCTGGCGGAAATGATTTGACGATTGTCAGGACTGAAGTCTACGCTGTAGACATCACTAGTGTGACCGTTGTATACGTGCACAGTTTTGCACTTCACGAGGTCCCAAAGCCTCAGAGTGTTGTCTGGACAGGTTAGAATGTTATATTTCCAACCTACCCCAAGAACCAGATAAAGCAAAAAGACCATCAAATGACATGGTTACATCTTGAATAGTCTGTGAGTGCCCCGTAAGAGACTTCTTAGCGATGCCGATTTCACCCTCAATTTCATTGTCGTAGACCTCCCAGATCATAATCTTCTTATCTGAGTTAAATTATATATTAACAAATGAAAACCACAATCAGTATGACCCCAAAAGGTCACAATAGGACTTTTTTACAGCATTGGCCACACCTTAGAGTGAGCTGGGTCCCAATCATCACGTGGAATTAAGTATATGAACATACCTCTAGAAGCAGAAATCACAGTATTTATATCACTTCTGCCAGGACAAGAAATAGCAGTCACCCAGCCGGTATGGCCACCGGTGAGGACACCCTTGTAGTCCAAAACACTGTTACTCATCTTCCCTTCAACGACAGTAGTCCCGAAATGGTGCTGCTGTTATGTATAAATTCGAAAAATCTGCACAATATTTATACACCCATGGTTATTCCATAGAAATTATACACCAGATAGATAACCTATAGATGTATTCGAGCTTTCTGGCACTTATGATACCGCAAAGTCAGATTTTTGTCAAAGGCCATTAAAATAATACGGCGAGTATCAACGGCCATGATCACCAGAAAAGCTCACAAAAGTCAAACAGGCACCAACGCGATGAACTTACCCGATAAGTCCGTCCGGAAAAACATTCAAGTGCTAATTACATGGATTCGACCGTAGGGTATACGCTCAACTGTCTTCGCCCCAGGCGCGGCGATGGAGACCTAAGAGGCTATGTGCGGCAACATGTTATAGCAACGATATTCCATATAAATCCATATTACCAGGGATTCCATGGGTGTATTATACCGAGAATTTAGGTTCAGTTTACACATTGGGCCTATTTTGGTATATACGCTCCGTATGTGTCGTTGGTGTTCTAGGCGTATAGACGCCGATGCCCACAGCTGTGGCGCCATCAAACAGCTAGTGTTTGGAGCTGCCAATGCTGGTATAGAAATGCGTTCGCGGTATACCGCGACGAGGAAGCATTCAGGACTCTTCCAGCAAGTTTCTGAAGGAGTAGTTTATGCTTTCACAGTGTGTAACAGCTCGTTCCGCACCTTGGATATCAAACTTGTAGTACACATCAACTTTATCAGTGTCCCTTAGAGCCTGTATATTGGAATCCTGGTGATATCGGTGATAAATAATGAAGTTCTCAACTCTGCGATAATATACTGGTGGTACCCATCAGAGATCAGTGGTATTCCCAGCGCATCCACAGTGTTATTCCTGATTTACCAGGCACAGGAACGCTATGGCGTTACTGGTAGCTGGGTCGGTATCACTCGACATACCAAACTCACGCATTAAGCGACTTTGCGCATTGCGAATCTGCCCCGTTGAGTTGAACTCCGGGAGGTACATGAATACAGTACCTAGTGATATACAACCATCGGGATGCGCGCACCTGAGTTCCAGGGTGTCCAGTTCCACGGATACATTACGACCTACTAGGCACATAAGCTCAGTATCACACCATAGCATCCTGGCACACTCCTCGTATGAATAAACCGATATCAGCAGCATGAGAGCAGCAACGACAAATAGAGAGTCGCCATGGCCATGTTTGAACTGCCTAAGTATAGATGACGCCGTCCTCATGAGTGCTTCCTGTGACATGAGTTTCTTATAGTTCCCAGTAGATTGGTGTTTCCTTAGGTAGTCAGTCACCTTGTTAGGCTCCACGACTCTGTCTGATGGTAGCGGCATTCGGCTTTCCAGATCCTTGAATACCAGGGTCTCAAGCAGGCTCAGACTGTATTCCTCAAGATTCCAATTTGTATCCGCAACCCTTGATGCAACTAAACCTAGAAAAAGCTCAGGTACGCTCACATAAGGAACTCGTTTGAGTAACGTTCCTCTGAATGCATCCCGTGATAGCAACGATGACATTAAACCGGTGACCTTGAAGTTATCAATAGAATTTGATATGATGCCCATGGATAGCACTGGTATGAACGCAGCAAAATTCAACGTTGGCATGTTGCCGTGTCCCAGTGAACAACTGATTAACTTGCGATTGAATGTTAGGTAGTAATGCATGTCCTCTAAATAGCCATTAGCGCTATCCTGTATGGTCGTGTTGCCGCCAAGTTCGCAAATGCCATATAGAAGCTGCAGTAATGACTCAGTAGTACTGTAGCAAGATGATATAGTCAATGCGGATAGCAACAGTTCCATTAGGTTCCCATTTTCCTTGGGGGTACCAGAGTCTAGAACCAATTGAACGTAGGTACAAATGAAACTGGCCCATGGATGCATCATCGGCACTGGCTTTGAAAGTACCATGCTGTCAGTGGATATTGACTCTTGGTATTCAACGATGATAGAGCACATCATGTCCACTAGATGCTTACATTGTACTAAGGTACCGCTCGGTACCGGTACCTTATGCAGGGAATGCAGTTCTAACCACGACTCAAGAAGCAATGCGGGTGTAGCGACTCTGGATACAGCTTCTATGGCACTTGAGAAGGACACTATCCTGTGTATATTGCCACTTTGTGGGTTATGGCAATACAAGGGTACTACAAGTTCCATGGAATCCCAAGCGCGTGGCAGAGACATTGTTCCATCTTTAGATAAATGTCGTAAAAAGAAGCCTTCTATGGACCCAAGGAGTGTATTATCCAGTGTAACATTAGTGCCATGATGGCAATAGGCACAGTATAGCCGGAGAGCAAACAGCATTATGACTGATGACCAAGGGTAGTAGGATGGATTTTCTAGAGTACACAAATCCAATATTAAATCACGGAGATGAGCACTGTCCCACCAGTATAGTATGTGATTGCCAAAGTCAGATTCCAAAAGCAGCTCCAGGTGGAGGCATACATGTGCCATGTTAAGACCAGTAGTACCCAGGAATTCCAAGAGCTTGTCATTGGGCGTTGAGTCTGTGATACCATTCACACGGGTCTCTGTACTAGATATAGCACGTAGCGAGTATACTTCATACTGGAATGCCGATGCCAACTCGTCCAAGGTGTCGTAATGGACACCTACGGCACACCAGGTACTAAGACAACGCAATGCCATTATGCCACATATAGCCGCAGGTTTACTGGTAGCATACATGGTACCATCACGTTTATCCATTAAATTGTATACTGAATCTATATCACTCCGGAATGCTATGGATAGCGTCTGCTTTACCAGTGCTACGCTACCCATCGGGTCCAATACATCCTGAAAGCAGGGTGGGTACATACCAGACAAAAGCCGTAGAAAACACAGAGTACTACATGCCAGATTTAAACACGCGCCACTAGATATATCCACGGAACTTTGATAATCCAGGTTAAGCCTTGTACCGTATATCTGTAGATGTATAAGCTGGCCCAAGACATCAGTGAATTCAGGATACTCACACAATGCGCGTGCTAATGGCGGTCCGAAACGTGATAAAATGCCACTAACAACCAAGCATATTGACGATAGCAGCGCGACGTTATCCATGTGCCTCTTTAACAGCATACACAGATGTGATATGAACCCGCAGTGAGCCAACAAGTAGACTAAAGAGTGGAGGTCATATTCACCAGGAAGCCTGGTATTTATATCATCAGCATCCATGCCAACTAATGCCCCTTTTAGAACATCACTGAAAAACTGGTATAGTACCTCGTTGGATGAATGTTTTCCAGCAGTGGCATTAATCCCACGTAACGTATCGTACAAATTATCAGTACCCTGGAAATCAAAAACCATTGAATTGTGACTGTAGACATCCAAGTTATTAGGTAACAAACCAAATAGTAGCTCGTTGAATGTGAGTAACAAATTCGTACCGTCCCCGGATAAATCACTGAAGTCACCGAAAAGCAGTATTGCCATAGCCCTAAGAGCGTCAGCAACTATCTGGACGTTACCGAAGTTTTCGAGACAAACAAAACCCATACGGCATACAAGGTCCACATCGTTGTGTATGTAATTAGACCATCGAGTGGCTGGGTAACCAAAGTAGCACCGTGGACCTAGTATTGCCCTGGAAACTATATTGCAAAGTGTACGAGTGGCAAGTTTCACCTGAGGCTTGAAAGTACTCTGTAGAAGCCCGATTAACTCAAGTATAGTGTAGCCAGGTTTGTGAGGGTCGTCACCGTGGTTATACAAAGCGGTGTCGTGCCGGTGACTGTCGGAGGCATGACCATCCAGCAAGTTACCGTCAAAATCAAATCGAAGTTCATGCAAACGTAATGATGACGGATCAAGGGAACTCTCATCCTGAACTGACTCAACTGGATTTGTCCATTCCAGCTTTTGGAATTCAAAATTAGAAGATTTGAACCAAATGTCGCTAGAGCAAGTAATTTTGTTGGATTCTGCTTTGGATAAAGTTTCTCTATTAGTACCGGCATCTGTATGCCCATCACTTTGCGGCAAATCTGGTGTCAAACCAAGTCTGCAAAGATTAGACATACGAACAATAACATACCTTTGCAATCGACGCCGTATTAAAAAGTCACAATTATCTTTCCCAAGACGCTCACGTATGTATGCTTGGTGTTCATTGATTTCCTCTGCACTCATAGTAGATATATCTGGGATGCCATAGTCAACGTCATCAAATGACACCTTTGGGTGCCCAGAACGATGATCAACATGATCTGTCTTTGGTTTATCTAAATTGACACATCCAAGTTGATGTGGCATCATAGTTCTATGTAGAGCCCGAGGGAATCCTGAAACACGCCCATCGGGGTCCCTGGGAGCCTTTGGCTTGAAATCTGCCGATGGAGCGTCATCATCCGAAAAGTGCTCAACAATGTCAAAGTCATTGTCACTATAGCCAGAAGCTGTATCATATGACACATCCAAGTTATCCATTGGTATATATATTAAATGTGTATGAAATTGGTGTCATTATAGAATCATATTGACGGGCATTCCTACTGTATTATGGCACTAATTGTTACTAGACCTTATTTATGGAATCTGTTGCTACATTTATTGATTAATAATATGGATGTGTTAGTGAGATAAATGTTACCATAGAAAATGGATTACACGAATTGCATTGCCGAATGTGCTCTAATGCTCTAAAGGATGCCATGATATTAGGAATTTGCTAGGATATACATCAGAGCTATATTAGTTATGGAGATCAAGAGTATGTAGAAAACTGACTACAATTTGGGAAGAACGGTGAATTAGTTGTCTTGTCCATTTCTAGGATGACAAATTGAATGAGTCGCTACTATACTGTTACAAAATGATAATCAGCTACGTTTCTGCTTTGCCATCGTATATTGCGCGGGTTTGCAACCCTTCCGTTGCAACAAGGCTTAGTAGACTCAGGATGTTAAATGTACCGCATCTTAACAGAGCAGTTAGCCGATGCTTCTCGGGAGATGCGGTGTCACTGGAACATAAAAACGAGGATTCCCCGTTGTACTCGACCATGTCCAGTGCAGCGGTGTTCTCCGATATCGGACGTATGGAGTCTATGACTCCCAGGCAAATGAGCGTGCTTCTAGAAGACGCAGTAACCGCAAAAGTCACAGATACATACTTTTGGGCCAAAGCAGCCGCAATTTGCCTAAAGGCATCAGCGCAGTTCAAGTTTTTTGACGCGCTGACTGTACTAGAGTGTTTTGCCAAAGCTAAGCTAGATGATCGGACACTGGTATCGGAGATGGCCAGCCATCTTACGACACAAGTACACCGCATGGAACCAAGACACCTTATGCAGGCAGTTGATGTGTTCGGTCGCTTTGGAAGGTTCCCAGAGCAACTTTTCATGGAGGTCTTCTACAGCATGATAAAGTACAGTGAGAAGCTCACTGGACCCGAATATGCAGCTGTGTTCAAATGTCTAGCACAGTGGCAAATACGGAACCCACAGCTTATTGCAGCGCTTTCGAGAGGCCTGTGCACTAACATTAGCATACTGAGATATCCTGAACTATGCCAGGTTGCAGCATGTGCACGACAGATGGATATAGCAGACGAGGCCTTCTATCTTGTTCTTGACGAATGGCAGCAGAAGGAGCTGCAGTTGATGACAATACAGGAGCTCATGGACGCTACGAAACAACTAAAATCGCAACAAATAAAATATGAACCTTATCACAATGCATTGGTAAACGAGTTTGTTAAGGTAGGATAATGTAGCACTTCTCAGAATCTGTAGCAAACCAAGGAGCTAAATGGAACAGCAGGAGTTAACCAATTGGCAGACCCGTTCGACTGCCTCAATCAATTACGTCTAATGGACGCAGTGTCAAAGGTTAGCAATTCAGGCCAAGTGAACCGGCTGCGTACTACTGTTGAATGCTATATTCTCACATTCTACAGGAGTTCCTACTGGCACTTACAAAGTGGTGTGAAGATGCAGTACACAATCCACCAACACGGTCACAAAAACGCCCTGAAAGCCATGACCTCGTTAATCTCTACAACATGGCTGTGTAAGTCACGGTGACCATGACGTATATAATCCCAGGGAATACAACATAGACATGGCATATCTGGACAAGGCAATACTCAAATTCGTCACTTCAAAAGGTATCACAGATGTTAAATTAACATATAGCCACAGGCGGTCTCAGATTAAGGTCACCAAAACCCATTGCAACAAGATATAAACCAAACCGGAAATACATATACGCCGTAGATCCAGAGGTATATCTACATTGTTGTGATCTAATATTATCCAGGAACCTGGGAAAATACGACCGCCACTGCATCTGCCAGAAGATTACATAGAAGACGTGCCGGAAGAGGAGGCACAGCGATCAGTAGCCATGAACGCCGAATCGGAGCACATTCACTCAATACTCGACGAATTGGTGTGTAATGCAGTAATAAGTTATATTAACGCTACAGGACCCGCTGCCAAAGGGGGTTGATTTCAAAAAGAAGCACAAGCCATCTACACAAAGTTGTGGCAAGGCGTCATTCCGCCACAAGGCGAAGACTACCAAACATAGAAACATTTCCGTTACACAACAATTCTAAAACGAAAGAATTTACACATAGCAAGTTGCACTGTGTAGTATTTTACAGGTGTCACGATGGACGCCAACGACAACGCTTCTGTGGAAGCGCATAACACAATGCCTTCTGATGCCGAGGTAATGGATATGTAAAGATAGAATATCGAATGTGTTGCTATTGTGCTACAGGAGTGAATCAAGTGGCTGTATTGTATATTAATACCCATTCCATGTTTAATACTGCACAGGTTATCGTACAATTCCGAGATGTGAATGACACAGTACTAGGAGCAACTTTGACAGTACCAGTACACTTGTCTAGAGATAGATTGGAGGAATTACTAAGGACACTGCTGACTAGTGAAGACAACGAGGGCGCAGATAACGAAGATGTTAGGTATACATTCATTTTAGAGAATAGCCAAGAGATCAATAAGACACTTGAAGCCGCTCTCCAAGCTGTGGGCGGGCAAATCTCAGGAGAAGGTGTATGGAATATTAAGTACATTCCACTGTCAATTTATAAAATCAGACCGATCACCAGGTGCTCATCGTCGCTGGAAGGTATGTACAGACATGCTTTACACATACTGTTGTAGGACACAGCGAGTCTGTATTGTGTATGGACTTTAGCGCTGATGGCAAATTGCTTGCAACGGGATCAGGTGATTCCTCCGTTAGGATATGGGACCTACAGACTGGAACACCGATAAAAACACTGAAGGGACATACCAACTGGGTCATGTGCGTACTGTGGTCTCCAGATTGCACGAGGTTGGCATCTGGAGGCATGGATGGCCGGGTTATCATATGGGAACCGGACAGCTTATCATCACATCACATTACACTCTCGGGTCATACCAAAGGCGTAACCACGTTAGCATGGCAGCCGTTGCATCACATAGACCTCCAGGTGCGCGCATATCCGCTATTAGCTAGTGGAAGCATGGATTCTAGCATTAAAATATGGGATGTTAAAGTGGCACAGTGCCTACGTACGCTTAGTGGGCATACTCGAGGTATATCGCAAGTTTTATGGTCAGGAGAAAAGTCCAATTGGTTGTTCAGTGCTTCCAGAGATACGTTGATTAAGGTATGGGATACCGATAAAGGTGGTCTAGTGAAGGATTTGAAGGGTCACGGGCACTGGATTAATACCCTGACGTCAAATACATATAGAACAATAAAATCAGGACCATTTACGGCGATGAACTTTGAACGAGGACGAACGCACTTTGAGAACCTAAGGGAAATGATAGAAGAATCACGAGTAGTGTACAACAAGTTTATAAAAGAGGTGAGTGACGAATTTGAGGGAAGCCATATCCGCCCAGTCAGGTCAAGAACGACTACTGTCAGGATCTGATGATAATACCATGTTCATATGGCTACCGCATCAACAATCACGCAAACCGCTACACAGACTCACCGGACACCAACAGCTTATCAACCACGTGGCATTCTCAGCAGATGGACGGCTATTTGCATCGGCATCCTTCGATCGCACAGTACGTATTTGGTGTGGTATAACAGGAAGATACCTACGCACATTACGGGGACATATAGGAAGAGTATATCGCATAGCGTGGAGCTGCTGCGGAAGCCTGCTGATATCATGTAGCTCAGATACCACCCTGAAATTGTGGGATGCAGAAACCGGCAAGCTCAAGTTCGACCTTCCGGGTCACGCCGATGAAGTATATACGCTCGATTGGAGTAACTGCGGACGCACAGTGGCCTCAGGTAAGCCAATAATAGAGTATAACATAGATACCATACCCCAAGTGGCGATACACATCGAAAGGCTTAATTCCGTACGAATCTGTCTTGGTGTATGCCACCAAGGTGGTGATCCTTACACGCTATATGGACCATATCAAGTGTCTACTATTTCATGTGGCATCTAGATAACGAATATACAGGTGGGAAAGATCGCATAGTCAAGTTGTGGTGTCATTGATCATAATGTCGCGCCAATGTTAATGATGCCTAAACACAGGGTACGCTAGCAGTACCTTTCGAAAATCGCAACAATGTACTCTACGGAGTACGAACTTGTACTTCGGCTTCTAGAGTATTATTTTGGAAGGAAAGTAGCGAAGGTCGGAGCTGCCTTGCTCTTGCGTGGCCATGTGCCGTTGCAAAGGCTCATGAGTAACTCGCACACCGACTTCAAGAACATTAGAAACAGTCTAATAATACTGATACATCATGGATTTGCTGAATATAGCGTACAAATGCAACCATGTGGAGGAAGACGGACGTTAATGCCGGTGTACACAATCAACAGTAACCGAGCCCTTATGTACCCGCTTCTACCCTTCGGGTGTCTTATGGCCAAGAAGGAGTTAGGTAATACATGCTACGATGTCCTTCTTCTGGCTGCAAAATGCGCCACTATATCGCAACGCCGCCTTGGCGAAATGTGCACCAACACATTGGGGATTACGTCCAACGATTTCATGGCTTCTATTGCCATGCTCAAACAAGCAGGTTACCTAACGATTTGTGAATCATTCGACCATCGCATGACCGCAGTAGAGGTCAACATCAGGGGCCATGATGCCAATGATCCCTTGGCAGCAATGAACACTGCCATATATCACGTTATGCAGGGCGCTGAGCTCACAGGGGCTGACGGGCCTGTTCTTCGAGTGAATGTAGAATTCATAGTTAACCATCTACTAAAGGATGAAATTGTGAGTCTTGTATGCAAGAGAGTTGGTGATATGCCAATGGTACGTGCCATCATGAAAGTGCTGATGGACAACCAAGAGGATAAGTGGCCTATGCCGGTTGACCACGCGAAATTAGAGAATAGCGTCCTCAATGTGTTGCAAAAGGAATTCAACCAGGAGGCTAAAGGAGAGCAGGTTGTAAGACTGCTGAACGCGTTGAACAAACATCCAGATAACCTGGTACAATACGAAGCTGTCACCCGAAGCTACTATCTAGATTGGGAAAAGGCAAAACGTATGTTACGTAAAAAGGCATTATTCGGGTAAGTCGTAGACCAGCAGTAATTACTGACAAACAGTTGCGTAAGACAGCTTTGCGGCTCCAAAGCAGCACGTGTATGGAACCTCCTGGTATCGGAAGTGGATACGGATAATAACGTGATGTTTGATGCCCCAAAGGTTAGCACGCGTGCGTTGGTATCCATGCAAACGGCAAGGAGTATACTTTACCAATTAACACTACATGGATTCGCAAAACACCATGAAACGGATGGTGTTGGAGTGCCAGTAACACCTGCTGCCGCTAACGATCGCCACGTTCTATCCTTTTCGTCAACTATAGATATGGTATGTTGCATACTAGAATGTAAGTAACATACAGACTCATATACAACTAATGAAGAACTCGTTCAAATTCGCATCTAACCTACTGGAACGCCTGGAGCATGAAAAGGTCCGCATATTCCACAGCTACTTCGTACAATCAAGTAAAAAGGATGTCGAGGGCAATGCATATAGGAAGAAGATTGATACTGTTGAGGCACATCTGTTCCACGTGACTAAATTCTTGGCTTTGATGCAAAAGCTATGCACAGAGTCAGGTGTAAACTAGTAATGGCTGCAAAAACACACCATAACGGTGTAACATAGCACACATTGCGTTAATGTAGCTTGTTTGTAGTTATAAGTGTGTTTATGGTATCAGAAGGTCAACTGAATGTAACGGCGGCAAACTTATACGCATACCTAATACAACAAGAACATATTATCATTGAAAATGCATCCATAATATTTATATATAATTTTTATACAATTTAATAAACATGATGCTTCGCTTTTTTATGGAATCCTTGGCTTAACCTAGATAACGTCGCGGGGTGTATCTGCCTGCAAGTGCACATCACGTAAAATGTAGTAATGACATAATAAGACATTTATATATACTTTTTCACATAGAAGGCAACAGAAATTAGCCGTATCGCGAAAGAAAGCGACGGCTTTGCTTGCCAACAAAAGCAACTACTCATGTCGGTGCTACGACACAGCATGAACATAGTATGATCGTCCTATAAAAATGAAGAAAGTGTCAATGAAGTCTAAGCACAAGAATAATGCCAATGTTGGCACATATTCTACACATATACCCAGCTTTTGCTGGATTCTAGCTATGCTAATGACCATCTCTGGTATCGTCATACATTCTACCATTATATATACTCCACACTGGCGCATATCTAAACCTATCGGTGAGTATGCATATGTATAACCATTTATAACATGCTACAGCCTACAGTTATATGCATCTCGGTACTAGAAGGCAACATGTTGTCGGCGAGACTAGATACGGCCTTCAATTCATCAATTTTAACAATGGAGGTTTTATACAAACGTGGTCCGAAAAGGTAGAAAGTGTGAAGGTAGGCTTTGGGAATTGCGTTAATACAATGCCGCTTACAGAAAAAGGGCTATACCGCTATACAACATAACGAAATGGTCGGTAAAGGAACTTATCGCAGCTTCCAGGGAAGCTACTGCCCCGCTGCCTGTAGAAATGCTATCATCGTACGCATGGAAGGATATGAAAAGATGTTGAAAATCAATAATCTGGTACGTTCATATACTGGAACTCCAATATTCTGCAGCTGAGTCTAATCCTAATTCTCGTTTGTGTACTAGCTGCTCTGGGAGTTGGATGGTACATCCTTTTCGATGCTGACATGACGGTGTCAGGCGTAAGTTCATCGTTAACGTCGTTATAAATCACCAGGGATTATGGGTAGTCGCCGCTGTAATTGGTGGTTGTTCTACTTATTCATGGAATTTTTACACTAATGCGCTGTGGAAAACTATATGCAGTCAACAACAGGTAGGTCTCCGTTATTTGTATAGACCAATCGATACAGATACCATTTCCAGCGGTAGGACCAAATATGAAGCTTAGCTATGTAGCATCCGCGCTATTTGTAGGTGGATGTTTGGTACTAATACTAAGCGCACTATTTTTCCACTGGAGACATACAAGAAGCATCCAAAAAATGTTGCAAGCACATCTGCAAAACAAGCAGAATGATATGGACCCTTTCAGAGATCCCATGGCATACAACCCAATGAAGCCTTCAGCACCTATGGAACCTGGAACTGCCCCTGCACAACAAACACTAAACCCGGGACAGCTATTTTCAGGTATAGGTTTCAACCAAAACCAACAGCAAGGATACCAGTACCCCCAGGGAGGGGCTGGAGTCGGCCCATCAATGTGGAACACTAACGTCCAATACTGAGGATAGTGTCCTAAACAATGAAGTAATATATAAATGTAGTTTGACCAGATTTGGATTGGACACTCCCAACAGTTCCCGGGATAAGCAATATAGAACCTATATAGCTCTCCCACAGATGTGAATATTACCTATGAATTCACTTTGTCAGTAGATTGATCCATAAAACATAAAGCTAATTATGTATCGTCGGTAACAATGACTAACGCGACCGATGTGACATCCATGTTTATGTGCGAGAGCATATAACAGCCTTTGTAACCCTAAATACATTTATATATCACCTTGATGTAAGATATATGTAACACTCGTCCATCATTACCAATGGTGGCATACACAGACCAGAGGTGGATCGCCCCTAGCCGTTGATGGGGATCATCTCCTGGCATAGAAAAAAGACCGTAAAAACACTTCCCCAGTCAACACCTGAGTATTGGAGCATCTATTATCTCATTAAATCGACTCAGGGATATATATCGCCATCATTTTGAACCGTAAGTTTGCCCAAGGTGTAATTATATATGTGGTTGGGAGAGCCTTTCCATGCCAATGGCACTGTAAATGACGAATTAACACCCCAGGCTTGTGTTAATTTATTTTTGAATACAAAATTATCTCTGTTTATATTAGAACATTGGTTGGAAGAAGGCATATACCTCCTGTGACCACCTTGCGTTATGGTTATTGTTGATCCATTGACATCAATATATCACTAATATCATTTTAGATTTGACTTTTCGCATACAAATATATTAAGATGGCGAAGAAACCCGATCCAAATCAAATCGTCTATGGTAGGTCTTTATTTCGACGTGGTTTATCGATGAGCAGTATATCTCCGTCAGCTCGGTGGTGAAGTAGCACCTTCATCTGTGCTCGCCCCTAAGCTGGGTCCTCTTGGTATGTCTCCCAAGAAGGTGGGTGATGATATCGCCAAGGAGACTTCCAACTGGAAAGGAATCAAGGTTACCGTTAAGCTGACCATCCAGAACAGGCAGGCTAAGATCGAAGTTAAGCCATCGGCCACTGCTCTCTTGATCAAAGAGCTCAAGGAACCACCACGTGATCGTAAGAAGGTTAAGAACATTAAGCATAGTGGTAACCTGACATGGGAACAACTTATGACAGTAGCTCGTACTATGAGGGAGAATTCTATGGCCAAGACTTTGGCTGGTACCGTTAAAGAGATTTTGGGTACCTGCTTCGCTATTGGTTGCACTGTGGACAATGAAAAGCCCCGTGTGCTCCAAGAGAAGATTGACAGCGGCGAGATTGAAATCCCTGCCCAGTAAACCTGAACATAACGTTGATGTTATAATCCATATCTCCGATACGTGATTATTGAATCTAGAGTCCCATGTCTAACAATGATCGGGTAAATAATTGAAGTGTTTTAGCGTACGTTAAAATGAGTTGCCGTAAACAACTCGGCGACTTAATTACATAAATAGATATACTTCACGAAAATCATATGAGCCGCATTTTCGTAAAGCAGTTGCCTATTTTGGTACGACAACATTTGCCGCGAGTAAGCACTTATGGCGCCACAAAGGTCGTTGAAGCGCTGGAAGATGCAGCTCATCTACGTAAACGCGATCAACACGTAGATAAATTTCTGAATCATTGTGTTTCCAGGGCATTGGCAGTGCTTCCGGACCTTAGGTAATAGATCTGGTGTGTATGAATAAAATCTACAGGATCACTGGTATCATTCGTTCGCTATTTGCGCACAAGAACTGTGGTATACAATGCCACAACTTTGTAGAGGAGGTGTGTAAGCAGGAAGATACTTGAACAACTATTAACAGGTGGCATCGTTCCTATTACATGAATGCGGGACGGGAAGACATTATCAGTCATTTCTAGATTCGTCTACAGCGAATGACGTTTTACTACTATACAAGGCTTTTCTAGTGTAAGCGAAATTACAGGATTCTAAAGTCACTCAGGAATGAATACTACAACATCAATCTATATACCCTTTGTATGGGATTACTGGCTACTCAATTATCGCACATGACAGCGTCAGACTGTACAATATTTTTCAAATCACACATAAAGTACATAAAGGCGTATGATGACGAGAAATTCACGAAGGAAGACAGTGCTGTGACAAGAGACAGAATATTGAACCTTCCCTTGGCTACCGAAATCACAGTCAGATATGTAGAGCAGGTATGTTGAATATAGTATGAGTAAGAAATTACAATTATTGAAACGTATCACAAAAACGCAGGGTGGTGGTACGCCGGAAGATGTTACGTTATTCGCTGAATGGTTGATACCGATGCAAAAGTACTATGTAAGGTGCTATCCTACTAATCGTCAATTTATACAGGGGTTCAATCAAGAAATCAGCTCTCTGTTGTCTAAGTTCTATTTTACATTATCGCAAAGACCTGCTATGTTCAACATTGATCATATGCATAGGTAAGACCAGGGTTTCATTCCAAACATATCTACAGAATACTCCAATCCACTTGCAAAGTGTTTAATCAGCTTGACACTGATTCCACAAATCACGCCAAAGCTTTCATGGAATCACTATTACACGAGTCTGAGAGGTATTAGTTAATGTTTATTGACTCAGTTACAAAATAGGAGAAATGATGTCCATACATTCGACAATGCATTTAATACACTTTGTGCATTACAAAAAAGAGGCCATTGGAGGTTTGAACTGTTGAAGGGTTTGTTAGGAAATGAATGTCTTGACCTGATTTTAGGAATGCTATATACCGTGGTGAATAACTATGACTCTAGGCAGCATCATAGAAACATACAGGAGTTGATTGTAAATCTCATCGAAACAATCGACAATGTGCAAGGACAACGGTTTGCAATGAACGTACCATTTGCCTTAGACCTTTGCCCAGGAACAATGGCCCACTTAAAGGTAGTTGAATCCACCTATAATGACACATTTCTGCAGCTAAAACACATGCTGAAATTACTACAAGATAGGAATGATAATATCCTGGCTAAAGCATAATGTAATGAAGTTTAATGCCCTTGTGCGGTATCCATTAATTGTGATAATGTGTAACAACTTGACACCATGTTAAATGCTAACAAGGTTATTCTAGATATAAATTAATATTTTCATACGCTTTTAAATGGTTAGACACCGTTTGTCGAAAACTAAGCGGCACAAATGCCGTATGGGCTATGTTAGATAAGCTGCAAGCTCATATGTGTAGTCTTTCCGGGCTTCTGTTTGTATTTACATACATTAATCATATAACACTCGCTATTAGATTGACCAATGATTGCATAAAGTCTGTTCGATTTGGAAGACCGTTGTTCCTAGAGGGTAGACTGTCTAATAATGCAACTTTTGGTGCATTGTCGACTCTAAAACGGGCCTTCCTATGGAATTCTACTACAAATGTGGAAGGTGCGAATGGGATAAGTCATCTTCTATCGCCAACGTGTACCAATAAGCCTCTTTATAATAACCGCTTCCATGGTTACTATGACGCAGGCAATCATCCTGGAAATCATATGCCCCCGAATGGGCAAGATTGGCAACATCATAGGGGATATTATAACCCAAGTTATAATAATTACTATTATGATGGTATGATGCACTATGGAGGAATCTATCCTCAAATGCCGTATGCTAACTCGGGGTACCCTGGATATGGATATCAGGGGATGCCAGGATACTGTCCAGCACAGGTGCCACTTTTCCCACCAGATAACAGATCATACGGCTATAACCCATCAGCTGGATCCGCTGATGTAGAGTATGGCTACGGTAGTACTGCATTAACTAATGGTGGAGCACACATGTGGCAATCCACTAGACAATACCAACATCAACATGCTGCACCGTATCCCGAAATAAGTGGTAACAAACAACAACACCATCAAAAGAATACACAATATAATAAAAGTGTACCTGGTGGTGTATATGGAAGCGAACTTCTGCAAACTTATGTGAGTGAGTCTACAATATCAAAGAGAGAAGAACGCACTACAGTGGTAAAAAACTATTTTGCAGCATTTCAACATTACAAGGATATAATTTGGATGAACGATCATACCCCGGATGAAGAATGGCCTGGTACTGATAAGCTTAAACACGGAGAGCCTTTCTTTGCAGTAATTCAACATTGGATGACGCCAATACACGCAGTGGTACTATCAGTAGACAAAATGGTGGAGTGCTGCATGGTATCAGATGGCGCACCTCCAGAAATCAGTGTACCTACGATGAGAACCCATTTTAAACCCGAACGTATCGTACAAGTTAAGTTAAAATGGCCACAAGAGTTTGACGATAAAGGAAGGCCAATTGTGGAACTATATCATCAAAGGGAGAATAATACATACGTATACCATGAAAACGATACAGCTTGGGGGATGCCATTAATGATATATAGGAATCAAGCTATATTGAGTCTAGACAAAAGTGACGATGTTGCGCTACTGTACTTCTGCGAGTTGTGCACAGCTATGCTGGATAACAAAATGTATACGTTTAAAGACTTCCTTGAAAAAGGTGAACGAATTCAGTTGCATTTAACAAGACAACCCATTTTGCCATATCACTTTACATACCGTTCGTGCGTTCCATGGAATTCAACAAAACGCCTTGAATGGGCAAATAAATTCCCCGAGATCAAAAAATTGGTCGCACCATGTGAATATGACAAAGAATTTGTGATGAACGCATATAATTACCAAAATAAAGGTGGATATGGATTTAATGACCATTATTCACAACCAATATTCCAGCGTCCTGAAAATGATGCAGATGAAGCGTTGTATTCAATCTTGCCAACAGCCACTTCACCATTGACCATTGGCGAGTTCACCAAGCGTATAGGTGGGAAGCTTAAGGACGTTTTAAGGTTTTTAATACTTCAAGCAGAAGCGCCTATCGATGCTAATGCACAATTATCGGTAAACCTGGCAAAAAGCATTTATAATTTTGTTGCTGAACGTACGGAGTTTAACGATATTGACAAACATGTGCAGCAAAAGGAGCTAGAAGAACTCAAGGGGAAATGTGAAGTCATATGTCTTGAAAGACCACCAGTAGTTGTATTGATGGGCCACATTAACCATGGGAAAACTGCGCTGTTCGATATGTTAACAGGAACTAATAACATCCAAGATGAACCCGGACAAATAACACAGACTGTTCGGTCTTTTACAACAACGGACAAGTGTCCAATGACGGTTATTGATACTCCAGGCCACGAAGTATTCGATGCGATGCGTCGCTGCGGCGCAACTATCGCAGATATCGCATTAATAGTGATAGATTCCATAGAAGGGCTAAAAGAACAGACCATTGAATGCATTAAACTATGCAAGTCACTATCAATACCTTTCATCATTGCCGCAACGAAATGTGACCTGCCAAATGCTTACGACAAAACAGAAGAGTTGGCAATGAGGTTGACTGAAGAAGGTGTAATTATAGAAAATTTGGGTGGTGATACCCAATTCGTACAGGTATCATCAAAACAAGATACCGACACAAGCAAAGAAGCCATTCTAAATGCTATCATGCTACAATCAGCAGCCACTGATGAACGCGTGGTTGTTGATTCACCTGGTGTGGTCGGCAGAGGATTTGTACTTGAAGCAGGGAAAGGCCAAAGAGCATCGCCATATTGCCTGGCAATAATAAAACAAGGCTCCCTGACCAAAGGAAGCTGCTTTGTATCCGGAAAGGCGATTGCGAAAATCAAGACGCTGAAAACACCAGATGGGAAACGTGTTACAGTAGCCAAACCATCGCAAGCTGTGTTTGTGGATGGATTTCAAGATGATATATTACCATGTCCAGGGGACCCCTTCGTTATATATGAAAATGAAAATTACGCTAAGATGATATGTGATCAACAGGTGCAGGAGGAGCTCGATATAAAAGAGGCACACGAATTGCAACGGCAAATTACGGAAGGCCTTAACGTACTACATGAACAACCTATAAAGGAATCTGGAATTAAATATATACCAGTGGTGATAAAAGGTGGTACGCAGGGAGCTCTAAATGCGGTTAAACGGTCAATTTCTATGATGAAGGTAGAAGGTATGAGAACTATTGCTATGTACGATATTGTATCCGGCACAGTAGGTCCTATTTACAAAACGGACGTTATCGACGCCCATGATGCCAATGCGATAATCCTTGGACTGGACAGCCTAATGAAAGCTGATGCCAAGACGGAGGCTAAAAAACTAGGTGTCACAGTTGTCAATAGCGATGTCATCTACGAACTGATGGACAAAGCTTTGGAACTGTTACGCAATAAACTTGGTGACCAACTGCTAACTGATTTATATGGCAGAGCACGTGTACTAAAGGTGTTTGATGCAGTGCGCAAGACAAAAGCTGCAGGGTGTGTAGTCATTAACGGACGCATACCGAAAGACAGTGCCATTCGCGTTGTTAGAAACGGCAAGCCAGTATTCGCCGGAAAGCTTTCTTCACTGCGCCACACTACAAATAGTGTTGAAGAAGCGATGGAATCCCAATCGTGTGGTATGATCTTCGATGGTTGGAATGACGTCCAGGTCAATGACATCGTAGAGGCATACGTGCCATAGATCCCTCACACACTGGTACACATAAACTTTAATTAATTTTTCACAATGTCTACTACACATCCAACAAATATTACTACTGAGTGGGATGACCTCCAACGCAAGCATGGAAACCTGCCGAAACTTGAACCCGAAGAGACCAATGAAGTTCGCGATGCTCGTATGGTTGAGGTTGCAGAACTAGAGCTGTTACGGGAAGCTCGATTGGAAGCATGGAAAAAGAAGGTACATGCCAAGGCTCAGACTACTTTTGGTACACCTGTCGCTATCACGGACGATACCTTTGTACAAGAGGTTACCAACGCATCGAAAGCTACTGATGGGTCTATCGGCCAAGGTGTAGACATTGAAAATGCCGAGTCAGATGAAAGGACTTATAATACAAACAATGTACAGCCTGAGCTTCTATCCAATGCCGGGAAATACGTCCCAGTACTTCTGGTTGACGATCGTAAAGAATCTGTATACTTACAAGGGGCCTGGATAGAGCTTGCAAGAAGGTATCCAACCATAAAATTTACTACTGGATCTGTCAGTCGTATACTTAAATGTGATAGTAAGAACACTTGTCCACCATCTTCTATTTTACTCTACTTTGGAGGAAAGTGTATTATGCAAACACCGGCATTGTCGATATTGAAAGGCATGTCGTATGATTTAACCGATGCCAGCGTAGAGGCGCGTGTTGCGGATGCACTAGAGGTTGTTTTGAACAGTGTATCTGGACATGGTGGTTTCCTCGTACGACGTGAAGGTCCTAGCGATTCCGATTCAGATTCAAATTCTGACGATGAAGAACGTAGTAGTCTTAAAAAAGCAGGCAATAAATTCAAACGTGAATTCCTCTCCAGGATTACAGGTGGAAAATACAAAGGTGATAGTGATTCGGATTCTGATCGCGAATCCAGAAGTAAAACTTATACGTCATGGGTACTTGATCGTGCCATTGGCTGATATCGCTGTTTCAATTGGGCTAGTTGTACAACAGGAATCCTAATATCTTAAATGCATGATATTCTAATTGTTCCTATTTAAACTTTGATTTTCCATCATAATAATAGTACCATGGCTTCTGATGTGTTATTTATCCTGTTGATGCGAATTACCGCTATGTTTGATAGAATCCTAGAACCTCTACTTTTGCCCAACGTTCAACAACTTTTATAGGATTCTATATAAACTGATCATTATCACATAACACGATAGATGTAAGAGTTGCAGTAGTGAAAATGTATAGCAAAGGATATGTATTCCAATTTATTTGAAATATGCCACGTGGGTTTGTGTGATCAAGGTCACGATGCATATTGATGAGTAGACTTTTTAGCTTTTCACACTACAAAATAGATAAAAATACTGATATTCTGAAAGATGATAAGTCAATCGGCACTACTCCTTTTATTGTCATAACCCATCACTATATTACCACATCCAAACCAAGTGGTGCATTGGTCAATAAATTGAATAATGGAGAAATTGTTGATTATACAGTGAATATAGTTCGCGGTAGGTATGGATTATTAAGCAATTATGTGTTTCTTTGAGATTATATGAGACTTCCCACAAGACATTGGTAATGGTAATGCAACATATGAATCTATCGTTTTGGGATACTCATGAGTATGCAATTGATCACCGTCCGCTCTGTAGACATATGTTGAGATATTCCAACTATATAGGTAATCAAATCCACAAAATAGAGCCATATGGCATTAATAGAACAAACCCGACATAAACATATACATTGAGAGGAGAATAAAAATGGGATTTTTACCCATAAAAAATAATGTTAATAGCGATTAGATATTAGATGGCTAGATTAGGTTCAATTGTATTTGATGGCTTATAGAGCTCTTTGAGATATTTGATGCGCCTCTCTTTCGAAGCACTTAACAGAGCTTCTACTTCTGAGGCAAAAATCACTTTAGAAAGATATAAACCATTACTAGGTGCATACTGAATCTCTGAAAGAGGCTCACCCGTTTCGAGTATGCGTTCAATGTCCCGTGGAGTAAGAATCCCATAACCAACCTGAATCGATATGCAAAAAATATACTCAGTCTTACCATCACTAGGTGGCTAACAATTCCGCGCACCATCTTATACAGGAATCTGTTGCCATAAACTGCGATATGAAATTTATTTTCTGCATCATCTCTGTCACGTTTAATGTCAATTCTTTCTATTGTACAGATGGGGTCCTTTATTAATGCCTTTTCATTACCCCTGCTCTTCTTACGGAATCCCTGTACATTGTGTTCTACTGTAGTTGTACTAATACCTCAAAGTTATGAGTGCCTTGGATTACATTGGCTCCTTTCTGCATACTCTCGAATGAGAAATGCTGTCTCACGTCGTTGTATTCTGTGATATATAATGGTTATTTAAGTAACTTACTTTTCATTAGGGTGTTTCGGAATTGAGAATCTTTCATAATTTGCCAATAATACTTTCTTTCAAAAATATTGGGTGTTTCTGATATGTCCACCTTATAGGTATAATGCTTCCCGAGGTTGTCAAAACGCACGTGGAACTGTGATGCATTAATATGGCGACAAATAACTTCTTTATAGAATATTCAGATAATGATTATGAAAATCTAGTAGTACAAACTGAGTGATACTACCCATGACATATATAGAAGGCAAAACGCTTTGTATTTAATAGTACCACACAAAACTCTCTTGACTGACTTACATCGAGTGTAGGGGCGTGTATCATTGCTGTTACCCTGATGTCATCGGGTAGTAACCTGTTGACTTTATCCATAATGGCGTCAATATCACCGTTGTAGGGCGGTTCTTTGTCGAAGGACAAATATTGACATGCCTGAATATATATAGATTAGAGTGGAAGCAATCTTACCGTTTCTGTAGCATGGACACCTTTGTCTGTACGGCTTGACGCTATAAGTGTAAATCTTCGTTCAGGGGGCAACGTATCCGGACAATGGACATCATCCTCATTGTTTTCTTCCAATTCTGTCGTCAACGGTTCACAATTTGTGCGTTTCTTTTTTCTTGATTTAGGCATGTATCCATGAATAATGGCCATGGCACGTGAAATTTCATTACTGATACTTTTCAGAACACCCTTTTGTTTAGTCCGTGGCATTACCACAGTAGCTAACATTTTAGCCTTTTCTTCGTTGTAGAAATGGTTTGGTCCTACAAAACCGCTATACTCACCACCATCATATTCAACAGTCATGACTATATTGGTCAACGCTTGCGATGTAGTTATACCAGATTCCTCTTTTTCAGAAACACTATATACATTTTCTGCTTCATCGTCATGATGCTGCGAGTGACATTCCAACTCTGGTTTATCGTCAGAACTCATACCAATTGCATCCTTATTTTTGCCATTCATAGGAATCATTGTATGATCTAAGATAGATTCTTGCACTTTGCTTCCACAGAAAGTACTATAAGTTTTCTCGCGTGGTACTTTAGTGCATAGTATATTATTTGTATGATTAGTCAATTCGTTTTGGGTAATATCAACAGCATTAGGAAAAGAAACCGAATAATATTTAATACATTCTTCGTATCTATTGATGCATCTTCCTTTACTCAGTCGAATGTTATGATTGTATGGTGAACTGCTTGTAAATAAATTTACTGTAGATAGTTTATATGCTTCCGAATGATTTTCAAGTCGGTAACATATCAGACACACACTGATTAGTGCTACAACGTCGATTCCAGACATTCGTCAGCTGAAAAAAATCATCGCAATTATAATTAAAATAAATTTTTGAACGATGTGTATTTATTAGATTGAAATGTGGACTACAGAGAATTAAATATCTATTCAATGGAAGGCTCCGTGGCTAATGAGATCACGTACATTCAAATCCCTCCCTTCAGTTACATAATGACTTAAAACATATAATTGAAATGTAAAAAATTGCACGAATACCAAAAAATTTGAACCTCTAATGACGCCGTGCAGATCCACAGGTAACTTATATCACAGTATAATTGAAACTAATCAGCAGTAATTAAATGCTACCTACAGTGCACCAATCATGGATTATCTATAAAAATATATCCATTCATTAATGTTTTTAGCAGGCTTAGTGCTATATGATACTAATGATGTACCTACATTAGAACATGACCATTGAAAACAAGCGGTACGAAAATAAAGGCAAGAATAACACTTTAAACAGTTTTAATATGATATATATGTATACAAAAACATAACAATATGGTTTTATACGTATTACATTGTTAGGGTTTCATTAGGCCTTCTGCCTCACTTAAGAACCCTTAGGTGGGGGGCATAGTCCAACACATGGCGGATCACACCTTTGACGTTATAACACAAAGCACAGCATTATTCGTTGCTTTGTTTATATATTGTGGTCTTTTGGGGAATCAATAATTATAAGAATTCTGTCGTTCAAGACTCACATCCACATAACGCGGAGTAACTGTCGGTGGGTTTCTTTATATATCGTCTTGTTTTTAATCATCACTGTCTCTGAAATATAATTTCATGTTAGCCTAATACAATGTGTAATTTATACGTTATATGTCGTTCCAATTTGATGATATATTTTCAAATTCCACGGTAGTATACATAAAGCTTCTTATTCGCGTTAGTCGTATGATCTTTTTATTTCGTTCTTGTCATCATTAAACAGATCAATATGGCAAACAAGAAGGCCGTAGCCGCTGATGGTGAGGCCACCGGTGAGACTGCTGCTGCCGCCGCCCCTGCTCAATCTACCCCCGCCGTCGCTACTACTCCTCTAGGTCCTCAGCAGAAGGGTGGCCATGTCTTTGGTGTAGCTCACATTTTCGCATCGTTCAACGACACTTTCATCCATGTCACTGATCTTTCCGGTCGTGAAACCTTGGTTAGAGTAACTGGTATGTTTTGTTAAATCGTGGCGTTTTGGAATGAACTAGAACTACTTGGAATGTTATTATATATTATATACAATATAATACCCTTCATTATAACACAGGTGGTATGAAGGTTAAGGCTGACCGTGATGAATCCAGCCCTTACGCTGCTATGATGGCTGCTCAGGACGTCGCTGCCAGGCTTAAAGAATTGGGAATTACTGCTGTTCACATTAAGCTTCGTGCTACTGGTGGTACAAGGTCGAAGACCCCTGGCCCTGGTGCTCAATCTGCGCTACGTTCTCTTGCACGTTCTGGTCTTAAAATCGGTAGGATCGAGGACGTTACACCCATTCCTACCGACTCTACCCGCAGGAAGTGTGGTAGAAGGGGTAGAAGGTTGTGATTTATTTGTTATGCGGCCTGTTGGCAACATCGCTGCTAATTTGGTCTTTAGTGTATGCGTTTGGTGTTTTTCAGGGGAATATACTGTTTGATAACGTATTTGTTCTTTCGTTGTATAGTAGAGTAGCATAGATGGATTAGACATCAGCTTAATGGCATAATCATTGACACATCAGAAATTATATGGTTTCTACAATAGTTTTTGATGCTTAAAACCTTATACACACTATGTAATAACAGTTACAACGTTTATAGGCTTTGCACTTTGGTGCACCTTATTCACGCTTGTCTAGTGTATAACAACCGTGACGTTCGCGCTTTACTGATGGTAGACAATACTTACATAATACGAATTAGACATAAAATAGACCTACAAAGTATTGTGTAAGTTTTAATACCTTTAATTTCTGCCTTTTGAGACCTACTCGTAGTACGGTCGTGTCTACACATTTCGAACGTTATTAGTTTACTGACGCTTTTTCGCTTGTTTTTACTTATGTGTCATATTTACTGTTGATATTTAACAGTTTAAGCGTTAGGTAAGTTATACATGACGTCATAATTGCATGTGTATTGGTTATCTATCTCACACGTATGCTTGTACGTTGTATTGATTATTATTCCTTTTGTTTATATGTCTAATATGTTATATATATGGTGATATTTAAATTGGTTATTCAATGTGTGTATTATTTTGCACTTTAATGTTCCTGTTATTGGCTATTGTCTAACTGCGATAAACTTGTTCCATATAACTGATGTGTATATGAAATTGTTCATTAAGCGTTCATAATGATGCCTTTCAGTATTCCTGGAGTCTGTGACTCAAGGTTGATTTTTCTTTTATTAGGCGGGGACGTCACCTTGTTGCTGTGCATAAGGTTATCTTCGCCATTTGACGCGTTTGCTGTGCATCGCGTTGTTTGACTACTTATCAAGCTATGGATGCTTAATTGTAAACCACTGAATTGTTGTCAAGTCACATTCGTGTTACACTAACTGAAAGAATCAGGTATCGGATTTGTTTCGAACGATGGGCAACCATCGGGGTATATTGGTTGGAAATGGAGCTCTATCACCGATGATGCTATATTCATGCCATACTGTAACGATGTCATCTTTTGTGCGTCGTAGCATCCTGCTACTTGCATTTGTTTTGGGGCTTCGTTCGGTATCGGCGGCTGAGATAACTGCAAGAACTTTGCACAATGGAATGGATTATTCTAATCGTATGCAGTGTAAGTTAGCTATAGAGCAATGTGACAAAATGTAGTTGTCGGCTTCACCGGTTCTGTTGCCGGTTTCTTGGAGTTATATGACCCCTACGTTTTGGATGAGGAACCTAGTTTCCTGGAACTTAATAATGGCAAATTCTTCAAGAGAAGTAAACCTAAATCCAAGGAGACTGATAAAGAGTCTTCAATACCGCTAGCACCTAATGGCGTGAAGCAGGCTGCTGGCAACGATGGCAAAGGTAACAATGGACACAAGAAGATATCGCTTGGCAAGTCATCCCTTACTCCTGCCACCGTCGCGGATGCTGTTATTACAGTTAAGAACGCGGTATGTTTGGCTTTTACACATTTTAACTATATATCAGTTTAAACCTGCCAAGAAGTTTACCTTCCGCAACGTTTCGTTGGACCTTGCTGACACTCATCTTGACTTGCGTAATGCGAACGGCGTAGTTGTCGGCAGGTTTACAATGAATCACGAAGATGGATACACAATGGCGCTTCTCAGTACACTCAATCAACGTAACGCTGCTAAATGTACTGTTAAGTGGGTTCCCGAAGTTAAGGGCAAGGACAAGAGTGATGGCCGCATACATTTTGACTGCAATGCCAAATTACCGGCTACCGGTTATACTGGCCAAATTCCCATTGCTATCGAAATCACTGGTTTGACTAAGAATCGCACCCAAAGGATTTACCTCAACACCGATGGTTTCAACTTCCGCAATGACTTTGAAGATTTGGAGCACATGCGTCACGCTATATTGTTATCACTTGGCTACGACCTGGAGCACAATGTTAAGATATCTAAGGTTAATGGCCGTCGTTACAACAATGACAAGGAGACTTACGAGGCTATTATGAAGCTCGTTGAAAAGGGTGCTGACACTATTAAGCTCATGGTTGAGCCTATGATTCACGTTAAGACTAACATCCAGGAGCCTTATTCTTCCAATGCCGAGGGTTACAACAAGGACATCGGTAACATCACTATTGCTGACTACACCAAGATGCTAAAGGACAAGAAGCGTTTAATGCAGATGGCCAATGACAACCTGGGTACTGATGCAGGTGGTTTCACTCTTGTTGGTATCAACGATCTACATGAAGGAGCTAAAGGATTCGATGGGAAACGCCCTTACAAGATGCCGATTGAGATAGATGAGAAGCTAACTTTTATGCCAAATGTCACTGTCAGGTTCCATTATTTGGATACCTTCATTAACAGTCAGTCATTCCCAGTTCACACCGCTCTGTCGAAGGTTGTCGATATGGGTCGTGACATTGTAAAGACGCACAATGGTGGTAAAGACAAGAAGGCCTTCCGTTTGTACGCTTATGCTCTACCTGGTTGCCCTCTTGAGGAATCTGACGTTTATGACATGATGAAGCTTCGTAAATCCATGAGTATTAATGAACTACCTTTCAGTGAAGCGTGTTTGAACCGTCGTACCCACATCATCAACTTTTTCTATTTGAACAACAAGCCGGCTAATTATGTATTTGATGTTGAGTTGACCAACCCGGATGGTTCGAAGAGTAAAAAGCACCGCATCACCGTGAAGTACGTGAACGACGCTGATTTGAATACACTAAAGGATGCTATAGTTCGTGAGTTAGAGCGTGAAGGCTACATGATAACACCTGAAGATTTGACTTTTGTTAACGTTTCTCGTGCTGACGGTGGTAACTTGACTGATGACACTCATATTATGAAGTTGGCTGATATTCCTAAGGAGCAGATGATGGGTCACGTTTCCCATTTAGACCTGAAGGCCGACCCACATTTGATGGGTTACTTCACTGAGCCTAATGGCAAACACGATACGTTTACTTTCAAGTTGCCGAACACTCGCCCATCTGCTTCCGATATTAAAAACGCTTTTGAGAACGAGTTGCATTTGCGCAACTTATTGAAGCCTGATGAGCCTCTTCACACGTCGCTTAAGTTCCACCCATTGGATAACAAACACAAGATTCGCATGAATGCGTTTGTTAACCCAGATGAGAGCGGTCATTTCCCATCAGGGATTAAACTTCGTGGCTTGGCTGCTGAAGCTGACTCTCGTTATGAAATTCCTATAAGCTATACTGGTGATGATGGCAAGGTACACCGATTCAGTGTTTATGTCCCCCGCGGAGCCACTGATCAACAAATAGAGGACCTAATTGCTGATGAGATCCAACGCCGGAAATACGGGGACCGTCCTCATGATATGTACATTCGCATGAAGGGTCATGAAGACGCTGGTTTGAATGGTTTATGGGATGACTTCAATGACAATATGGAGTTCTATGTAGAGCCGGCGCGTTTGGTTGACGTGGGTGGTATAATTGATGATCATCCTACCAAGATGTCCATCAGGATCCATCCACACGAGACCCGTGATGAGCTTGAACGTGCAATTCGTGCTAACTTGATGCACAGTCCGGAGTTTGAACGTAGTTTCCATGACAACCCGAACCACATCAATGACATCTCCACATTAATCATTAACGACCACGGCAATCCTTACACTGACGACGATTTCAAGAACCATGACATTTACAACAACATTCGCAAGGTCCGTATTGGTATTTCTGACCACCCGTTGACACTCACATGGCGTGACCCAGTAACAGGCAAGGAGACTGCATTCTGTTTTACCCGTAAAGGTGACAAGGGTTGCAGTGGTATCCCGGTTAACATTTTGTCCAATCTCACCATCCAGCAACTGACTGACATCCTTAAGAATAACATGAGTGTGGACAACCGTGAGCTTTACCAATCAATTGAGAGCATACCTCGCACCAATCATAATCTGACCTCTATGTTGAAATTGGATGGTATAAAATTGATCACTGGCCAGTTCTTATCTACTCCGGAGATTCAGATGAGTGACACTGTTGACATGATAGAGCATCTTTATGGTACAAATCTATCTCATGTTGGATCCTTAGTTTTCTCTTTGATGACTAAGCATGAGCAGCAGCGTTTGAACGCTCACCCTCAGGTTATACGTCTGTCTATGAACAAACATGGTGATGAACCCGAATCACATGTCATGAGTACAGGTGATTTAGGACCATCCGAGCTGCGCTACGTCATTAACAAGTATTTCAGCGGTGTTGATGATGGTGATCAGTTAGATGGTATGACTGTGAATGGTGAGAAATACGATGGTCAGCCGTTATCGTTTTTCTTGAACAAGATGGATGACAAGGACAAGCCACTCAAGGTTGATTTCGGTGTTGCTAATGAAGGTAAGCATGGCAAGATGCCCAAGCTTGATATGCGCATCAAACCTAAGTACAACGAAACATTGCGTTCATACTTTGACCGTGCTTCTGAAGAGCCTGGAGATTTCGGGTTGTCACCACTTCATGCCTATACCGTTGAATGCTTAAATGATAAAGGCGAACGTATTCATGTGAACAACATATTGGACACCCCTGTTGGCGCTTTAGGCATGTGCGCTGAGTTACGAGTTCACCCGAAAGAGAAAGGTAGATCTCAGCATCCTGGACAGGTATTCGCTATGGAACCTGATAGCAACATGGAGATCCACACCTCCATTACGTTGGATGAAAACAAGGATGGTCCCACCAATTTGAACCGTCAGCTTCGTAACTTCTTAATGGACCTTCCAGAAGATGACCTTGAACACGTGACGATTATGATCGATGACAAGCCTGTGAAGTGCTCCATTTCATCTTTACGCGATGCCTACTTTATCCGCAATTTGACCGTTGACATGTTATTATCTATATGTAATATGGATGCGCGCAAGGCTGAGCCCAGTGTCTTCAAGATTCAGCTGGAACCCGGTACTGAAGGCGGCAAGGGTAAAGGATCACGCAAAGGACACTTGGATTACCCTGAGGGAACTCCTCTGTGTTACTTTACATTGCACAAGGGCCCTAACAACGTAGGACTGTCTTCTATCATTCCGATTACACTGGGTACTCTGAAGTCACCTCTGAAGGAATTCAATGCGAAGCTAGCTCATATGTTTGGTGATACACTGTCCCACGTCAATGGCTTACGCCTATCTGTTGTTAAGAATGGTGAACTCACTCCTTGCAACCGTAACGGTCGAATCAAGAATCTGGGTGACTTCCAGAAACTCGCTTTGCAACATGTATTCCAGATGTGTGGCATTCCAGTTGGTATTCCTGAAGATGACACTTTCTATCATTTCCGTGTGAACATTCCTTTTGGTGAGAACATTGTCCATCCTTCCGGAGCTGGCATGGGTGGCAGTATCCCTGTGGAAATGCTATATAAGGACGACGACGAGATTTCTACTATCCACTACAACGAGGATTTGCGTACGCCTTTGCAGAACTTCTTGATCAACCAACCTGATATGGATCCTCAGCATCTGGATCGTTACTTACTTCGGATCAAGGGTGACAACCCTGGAAGTGAGTCTGTGGATCGCACTTACAACTTGAATCACCTGCCATCTCATATGACTCTTGCCAGTGTATTCCCTCATACCCCAATGTCTAACATCTCACTTCAGGTTGAGGATACTGAGGACCCTTACAACTCCGCTGGTGGCTGGCGTACCGGTCTGTCCTACCCCGTTAACAGTTACCGTAACAACTTCGATGATATTAAGGAACAGATGATTCTCAACCTTAAGGCTATGCACGGCAACCAGTTGAACAAGCTCAATGGATACAACGTTAACGTGACTATTAACGGCAAGAAACACCAGTGTAACATCAAGAGCCTTCCCGATCTTGAACGCATGACATTCGAGGAGTTTTCGCGTAATTGTGTCAATGTTGATAACATTCAGAACAATCCTTCTATGAACTTTAACGTTGGTTATGAAAGCGGCCGTGGTGATCCGGAGATTAATTTGAACTTTGTTTGCGGTGACTATGACACTTACCATGAACCCAACTTACGAATCAATGATCCTATACCCAAGCCTATTCTCGAGAAGTTAACGAAGAAATACAGCCCTAAGGGACTCCAGGAAGCGCAATGGGGAATTATGATCAATGGAATGCAGGGCAACTGTCACTTGGATGACATCAGAGAAAATATATCCATGGCTGACATCCTCGAGTTGTGTGGTGTCGATGACATTCATTCACGTCACTTTGACATTACATTACATGACTATTTCATCAACCCAGTTTACGTTGCCAAGATTGTGGCTGCAGAGAATGACAAGGACAAGAAAGGTGGCAAGGGGGAGAACATCAGCGCTAATGGCGATTTGAAGATCAGGATGAATCTTGATTCCGATGATGGATTCAGTCCGTTGATGACACCAAATGTACACTATCTTCATGCTTCACCTGAATTCGCTAACGTTCATCCTAACGTTTTCCTTAACATGCCTCAACAGTACAGTGGACCTAGTATTAACATGGACAACCGCAGGAGCCTTAACGACTACATCCATGATATAATAGTGGATGAGGACAAGGTCGATCCTGGAAAGCCTATTAACATCCAGATTATTAGCAACGGTGATGCCGATGACATTAACACTATGCCCTTGGATGAATTAAATTCTCCAACTGGATACCTCATGGGTAATGTATCCATAAACGTACGTCCTGACCCAAGTGGAAGTCTACCTGGTACCATTCGTACATTCCATCTGCCTGCAACAGACAAGCCTTTATCGAACTACCTATCGACATTACGTTCACGTATTCCTGACATGGAGGACAAGCACTTCGTATTGGTTGGTAAGAACTCTATGTTGGACGAGGATCATATTCCATTACACATTCTGAGCAAGCCGTTGAAAGAGTTGGGTGAAATGGGCTATATAGTTTCCTTGGTCAACTCGCCTCAGGACATGAAGCCATCGGGTGCTGTTAAGGTTAATATCGTATCGCGTGATGGTTACAGTGGCAACTCTGTGATCAATGACATTCAGGAACCACTTCGTGACGTCTTTGCTAAGATGGGTGCTGATGGTGTGGATGTTAAATCACTGGCTGGTGCCAAATTCAAGGTGGTCATTGATGGCCTCGAAAAGACATGCAGTTTACCCACTCTTGACCACCTTCTCACATCGGTGTCGATGCAGGATATTTTGACAACTTGTGGAATCCATGATTTCAACCATTGCCATGACTTCACCTTGTATTTCGATAGTCTTCTTGGTGGTGACAATGGGCCGCACCGCTCACCTGTCAAGCTAGAAGTGGATCTTGATAACAAGGTTGACAGCACCAAGAACGTTGACTTCTCTTCTGATGTTGACCTCAGTGGAGGTGCTCTTGACTTCCTAAAGAGCAAGCCTAACAGTCACATATTCTTCGAGATGGAAGGCAAGGGCTTCCGCGAATTTATTGAGGTTGACACTGAGAAGTTCCGTCAGCTTCTGAAGGCTCATCCAAGCGTTGTTGACCTACTACTTCGTATGGGTATTCCTCAAGAACACCTCGGTGGCGTTGATTGTTTGAAGATTATCCTTTCCACATTGTCCCAGGTACTACAAGGCCATCAGCAATTTAGCGTTAACAACAGCGGTACCAAGGCGACCTTTAACCCTGACGAGCCGTTAAGCACTCACAAGTCGATAATGGACGTATCGGCTGTTCTCAAGGATCACCCTGACCAGGATGTTAATGTCTCTGTTGAATTGGCCAATGGCAATACAAAGAGTTTTACAATCCCCAACCGTGAATTCCTTCATGCATTGAATGGTGGTCTAAGTTTCAAGAACGTTGCTCTTTGGGGCTTATCGCAGGCTGAGGCTGACCAGATTACGGACATTAACTTCAACACTGCACCTATAGGCGGTGTGCCTGAGGATATTACTCTGGAAGGCTCAAATAATGATGACATGGAAGTACCTTCTGAGAGCCAGAAGGCTGGTTCCACGGACAAGAAGAATGCTCACCAGAAACGTAGGGATTCGACATCTTCTGAATCATCTGACACTGAAAGCACGACAAGTACGGAATCTAGTACATCGAGTCAAAGTTCGCCCAGTGAAGCGCGCAAGTCAATGAACGCAGGTGTAATTACCCCTGATACACTTCTAAGGGATGTGCCTATTATTTCTAAAGCTATAAAGGACCACAAGCACAACGTGAAGTTCATTGTGGGTCTAAATGACGGTAGTGATCCTTTGGAGTTGCTCGTTAAGGGTACTATGCTAAAGGGTGATAACTTTAAGACTGCCAAGATTTCGGATATGTTGGGTTTCTTCCTGCCGCGTGATCAGCTGTCAAGCATCGCATCTATTTCTGTTCAACTAGTTAATGATAGTCATCGTTTCTTCGTTCCACTGGCAGAACACAACCCTATTATATTACCAATTATGGCTGCTGACCACCCACAGAACTGCAAGATCCAGGAATTCAAGAATGCTTGGAATCCTCAGGAGACAGAGTACCGCCAACTGACTCTGCAGAAGGCTATGCAGGAATACGGCAGGAAATACAAGATATCTAAGAACGTCCCGCCAAGGGCCGCGTATCTTTTACGTAAGGAGCCTGGTAACAACTTATTGGCGGAGATATTGTTTGACGAGGAGCATCCGGCGGATGAACGTGTCCTTAACATGAATATCGGCAAGCCCATTTCTAATGGCAGTACATTATTCCTTCGTTACAAGTCAACTGGTGAGCTCGTTATGTAAGCTTAACATTAGCGAACGCTGGTTGAAATGTTGCTTGAACCGGTATAATATAATTTTAGCACTTAAAATTCATTTATCGTCTTGCGTAGTGTAATGTGTATTGAGTTGCCATCCCCGTTGTACACATTGGATGATCACTAAAAAAATATTTGTATATTTCACTGTAGTCATGTTTTAAAATATATTTGTTATGTAACACACCGCTATGAGTGTACTAGACCACTTTTATAGCGCGTTAGGTATCATTTTGGAGTCTAGTTATTATATCATCGGAGCAGGTACTTTGTATATAATCATTAAGGTGATTGAATTTAAAGTCTTAGGCAGTACACTGGCTTCTGAGGATCTTTTTGCTAAGCGTGTCAAGCCTGACTATTGCCTAGTGCTTGATCTGGACGATACCATCTTACATTCAGTTAGTACCCGTGGTAACAATGAGACTTCTTCGGTTGCGCTTACTGTGGGCAATCGAACGCTCAACTTCGTTGTTTACAAGCGACCTCATTTGGACACGTTTTTGATGGAAATGCGCAAGTATTATGAGATTGTTTTGTACAGTACTTCAAGGCGCAGATACGTCGACGCCTGTTTAAGTGATGCTTGTGTTAACCATTTGATAGATCGGAAATTATATCGCAGTGACTGTTTCTTAGATGCCAATGGGACCTACATAAAGGATCTTTCTAAGGTCAGTAGTGACATGTCTAAGGTTGTTCTTCTAAACAATCCACTTATGGAAGGTTTTCCGGATTTACCTAATGTGGTACCTATAGACAGTTGGTTTGGCGGTTTATCGGATACTGCGTTGCTAGATGTGATGCCGTTTTTAAAAGCGTTAACACAATTGGACGACGTCCGTTATATATTGGGACTTAGGTGCTCCGATAACCGTGGATACTCTGGGCAGCTTCCTGTATGTAGCCCAGATAGTGGCGAAGCCTCAGACGACTCGCCACGTGCAGGAATGTTACCGGAGATTTCTGATGACATGGATAACTGGGACGTCATAGGCGCTCGCCTGACAACGCGTGTTAAGGAGATTTTCACGAATATGGGATTCAACACTGACAATCCAGTTACACCCGTATCATCCAATCAGATTTAAACGCTGGATTGATGTTTAGGTCATATTGCAGAATGGTTTCGAAGTCCATCGTGGAGGAGCGGCTGCGCTCAATGTTGTCTCCGCAATTTCTTAAGGTCACTGACAACTCTGGTGGATGCGGCGCTGCTTTTAACGCTTACATTGTATCGCAACAATTTGAGGGTAAGGGCCTGTTAGATCGTCAGCGGCTTGTGAACAGTGCGATCGCTGCTGAGATGCCGCAGATACATGCCTTCACCATGAAATGCCTTACTCCTGGTGAATGGGAGGCTAAGAACCGACCTGAGGAATGATTCTTACCATTGTAAAATTTTAGATTAATAGAAGAAGCTTTGTGTTCATTTAGGAATGCTAGATGGACGGCTATCTTTCTGATATGGGTACGGCTGAATGTTAACAGTACTCCATTAAACAATGCCTTAATTTCTATAATCACACTCGAAAATATAGATTTTTTATATAGTGGCACGGAAATGAGTTATTATAACACAGAAGTGCCATTATGTTGACGCATGACTTTAGTCGGTCTTAATAGACCAAGGGGAAATACGCGTGTATTCTTCATTATCATGTAGAACAAATTGTGGAATCATAGAGAAGAACATATATACAGTTAAACATAGATTCATGGGTTAGATATTGAGTGATTCAGTACCATTTCTTACGTGGTGTGCATCGTGTGTGTGCCACGACGGGGATAGGACCCGCCTCCGTTGCCTCAGTGATACTATGTGCTACATGATTGAATTTTCCCGGAAGGGCCCGAGATTTAATTACTATATGTAATAGATCTCAATTCATCGGTATTTACTACGACTCCAGGTTAGTTTTACCTTGATGCTCTTCTCTGGGTCTCATGGCCTCTGACTCGCGTCGTTCTTCTATGTTTCTTTTCGATAGCATTCATCTGATATTGTATTGTATAATGATTTTGGTTCATAAAAATTACTTGTAGACATTATGTTTTAGGCCTTCCGGTAAGGAGCTCGTCAGCGTCTTATAAGCGCTGAATCTGCATTCGCATTTCTTCTAGCGAATTTCGCTTCCCTATCGTCAAAATGGACTTCGAGGAGCTTAAAATATTTAAGAGCTGGGATCAGGTGAAGCCTTACTTCACTAATCCCTCTCTTATTACTGTTGAGGCTTTGTTTGTATTGTTGACTTTGTGCAATGTGTACGTCCTTCACACTTTATTTGTGACTGTGATTGCCGCTCCCGTATTCATTACGTGGTGGCAGTTAACTCAAGGATTGGTAACAGCTTATCTTTTGGGTGACTTTGGAACAATATACCCTAAGTTGGCCTACTTCCCTGCTGTAAAGATTGACGTCAATTTGTTGAAGACATTGGCCATGCCCACTGTCGCATACGTTGCTATGTTGTGCTCGACCAACATTATGCTCTGCAAGGCTCCTTCTACTGCTGCATTCCCTATTTTGGCCTCTGGAGCTGTTGCTGCTCACCATGCTGCACGTTTCATCGCTTGCGGAGAGGAGTACATGCCTATGCGTTGGAAGGCTATTGGTTTCTTGTTATTGGCTTTTGTTATTGGTGCTACTGACAAACACATAGCTCCTGGTAACATCATCACTGTAGCTTTTATCTATGCTTTCTTGGCTGCTGTCTTCCGTGCAGGTTTCATGGAGCGTGCTCTTCACATTGTTGGTGGTCGTGGCAATGCTCTTCACAACCACCAGCACTTTTTGGGTGCTATGATCTTGCCTTTTGTATTCTTGGTTAACGGTGAGCTCAAGGTTTTGATCAACACTCTTCCTTGGGATATTACTGCCGCTAGAACTTGGCAAGTTTGGGGGTGCTTCGTCGCTGTCGGAGCTCTCCCCTTCGTTAAGAACGTAGTGTCCAACAGGTTAATCCGCCAGACTGGTCAAGCTCCATGGCGTATGCTTGAGCTTATTGCTGTTGCCCTTTTGTTTATCATCGGTTCTGTAAAGCAGAGTCCTTCGTGGCAAGTGGTCCTAGCCACCATTTTCGTCATTGTTGGTCGTTTCCTGGGTGCAGTAGATGTCATCAGGAACTTACAATACGCCCGTGATGCAGCTTCTCTAGGTCCCAACTCATCAGAGCCATTTTTGCAAAAGGATGAAGCAGCTCTAGTTCAGGAGATGGAATCCTAGATCATTTTTACAGCTGTTCTACGTGAGTCAACTCACAGGTCTAGACAACTCAACACACTTCAGTGTACTCAGACCGTGGAAATTTTTGCGGATTCGCAGATAACCTATAGATAGTCCATTCTAATAAGTTAATTAACATTAGATTGGACTAGCGTTTTGAGTAACTCGCGTATCTAAGAATTAATAGTTATGTGCATATATCTGTTATTGTTCTGTATTATACTCTGGTAGCATCATGTCTGATCTACCAATCATAAATGTAGTTCATTGATTGACATCTTCCATTCAACATTTTGCAATGGACGATATCAACTATACAAATGAGACATTAGTTTACATTAAAGAATTCATGCCGGATAGGTCCATTCCGATTACTAATGATAAGCATGGTCCACAGACTGCTCATGCATGATTGAAAGCTCCCCTTTCAAATCAATATTTGGGAAGACCTCTTGCAAGGGCTCCTTACAAGCAGTACTACTAACTTCAGCACGGAATCTGCAATGACGCAACCATGCTCTAAGATAATCTGCTGGGAGCAACGTGTTTTTCAAGTAAGCGGCAAAATGCTCAGCCCACTTTAGCTGGTTGAGATGACGTTGGTTTTCAGTCTGTTCTGCCACTATGATCTCTACTGAACTCTGTATTGATGTATGCAGATCATTTAACGAAGCCTCCAGATTCTCATAGCAGCTGACCTCCACACGCTCACAGTTGTCTTCTACTGTTTTTTCTATTGATTTTAACTGCTCTAACAGCTTGTTGAGATACTCTTTGCGACGGGTTACAGTTTCACTAGAATGCTGTTGCATCTCGTATATAGCCGAGTCATATGCATTTGCGATGGGTATAAACCTGGTAGATCCACTGCCCTGCGATCCCTGGCCGTGGATATGCCCCGATGTGCACAATTGGCATACTGGTAGATGGCATACAGTACAGTACATGGTGTAAACCTTGGATGGGTGAAGCCTGCATTTGGCAACTGGCCGTGGCATCTGGAGGCGATATAGTTTAACGGATAATAACCTACCTTATTAAGAGGTACCCTAATGTGTCTGGAAACTACCTTGTGTGAGTGTAGCTTCTCATCGCACTTTTTACATATCTTCGCAGTGTCAGAAGCGCAGTATAGAGTTGCAGCATCATTCTGGCAACTATCGCAAAGTGGAAGAGCAAACGTCTCCTCAGCAGATGGATCACATTCGAATTGTATAAGGTACTTAGGTAATATCTGCGATGCACCGTAAACAATGTAGTCCTTGCGGAATGCATACTGAGGGAGTACACCCTGCGGAAATACATCGTCTTGTAGGTGTTCCACCGATAGAGTGTCATCACTACCACGAGGGACCAGTGTGACATCAAGGAAATTGTTGTTCTCGCTACTCTCTATATAAACACTGTCATACTCCACTGGCATAGACAGCCTCACTCGCTGCGCCTCCACCTCGTCCGCCACTGATATAGATTTTCCCAGTGCTACAGTGTATACAATTCCTAGACAGTACACCTACCAACATCGCAAACGAAGTACTCATATATACGTTTATCTCCATACATCATATTTGTAGTAGTTGCATTTTTCGGTGGAAGAATTTTACCCTGGTTGTCCAAAGCACCTACAGATTGCTACAACAAACATTGCCAACTTACCACTCTGGGTCTCTGCTTGCTGCGCATCCCTCAATGTTGATCGTGTCAACGGTAAGGTGGAGCATCTGGAAAATGTGACTCACGATGAATCAACCTACTTTATATTGCCGATGCTGACCTTGAAACCATTGGAACCAATGTCCATACCACGGGTGCAAACATCCTGGACTGAATTGTTCCTATCGAGAGTCTCAGCGTTAATGAATGCTTCAACTATGGGCGCCGTCTACAGCAATTTTATACAACACATTTACGTAAAAGACCGCCCTAAACAATCACATACCTGCGCCCATCTGCTAAATACAGATATTGCATCTGGTTTAGTAATATTCCATGCCTGTAAGAGGTTGACCCTTGATGTCCTACATCGTAGCTGCAAAGCGAATTCCAGGACGTTCCATTCGTCCCCGTCACGAGCTACTGGGTTCCGCATTCGGTAAAATTAAGTCTTATATAATGTGTGTGGATTAAAAGAGAATTATGTCATGTATCATGTATTAAGGATAGGGTGTATCATGATTATTTTATCAGTTGCAATGTAATTGGATATTTTAAAGTATAATGTATAGAGCGTTAACTAGATTTTATGGAAAAGTTAATTAATTTATCGTAATAAGACACACTATGAACATGATCATGGAATGTGTATTATGACCCTGCCTTCACTATGACTCGACATAGTAAGAATAATACCGCGAATCCCATATTTACATACCATGAGAGAAAGAATGTAAAGGATTTTAACACACAAAGGCAGCGCTTAGGTGCTGATTCCATGAGAAGATGCGAACAGTGTTGGCTTTGTCTATCTACTGCTGAAAAGCCAGTGTCGACATCACATGGTTACGTCTACTGTAAGGAATGTATATTGAAATGCTTTGAAAAACAGATGGATGAATACAAACGCGAACATGAACGTTATGTGAAGCTACAGCAAATAGATCATATGCGGAAGGTTGAAAAACTCGAAGAGTTACAGGAAAGCAAGAAGCGGCAGTTAATAGACACCGGCGTATACGGAATAAGTGGCATCAAGAAATCCAAAGGTGAAGGAAAAGAGTCTACTGTAAAAGATAGTAGCTTTTGGGTAGCCGGAGTATCAGGAAATTCAAAAGGGGACGAAACATCTACATCTTTACCTGAACCGCCAAAGAAGATATTAAGATGCCCAATTACAGGTAAACCCCTAAAGATTAAAGAATTAGTGGATATACATCCAGATCTTAGTGAAAATACTGACAATGGCGATCCTATATGGATATGCTCTGTATCGCAAAGACCTATAGGTCATAAAGAAGTCATGCTAAATCGATCTACAGGACGGTTAGTGTTGCGACGATATATTGAGGTATGCAACGATATGGATACAAAGTATATAAAGTTGATTCCTGGAGGTACTGCATTCTCCGCCCACAATAATGTCATTGCTAAGAAATACAGAGAGGCCTTGCTTTGATCATACTGTGGTTTTACAACACCTGTATCTTAATGTTTATTTGGCTTCAATATGAAAAACGGTATTCCCTTAATGATATATCCCATTTATATGCACACTTATAGATAAGCATCGTATTTGATCATATAAAAGTGCGATAGCCAACTACAAGAAGCGGTGCAAACAGATGGAAATAAAAGTACATTAATCGGTGTAACCGAATAGATTCTGCACATCTGTAAATAAAACACAACATTGTTGTCAATATGTGTAGCAATGAATATTGTAGAAGGGGCAATAAACAAGTATCCCCGCAAGGTAGCCGCACTGGACTACATCCCTAAAGGAAACTAAGAATTAGCAGACATAGGACTTTCAAATGTAATAATAACCGAATTATATTATTAATCTAACTGCCTCATCCTATTAACTAATTGCATTGTCCTATTCTAGTGACTGCAGGGCCTTCGTATTGTCTTCTGGTACACATCAGCCCCAATAATATTGGTGGGTACTCAATCGAATGATTTCAAGTTCTGCATCATTCGATATCCACTTCTTTTTAGTGGGATCTGTATATTAGAGCGTTGTAGCATTCATCCTCAATGTATTACCTGTAGTGATGCAACCGTGTTGCTACATGTTTGCTCTAACACGTGTCGTGTGCGCGTTCCATTAATTCACTCTAATGGATGTTTTATTATGCTTAACGTTCGATTGCCATTGGATATGATACTCTGATTATTCTGTGGCATCCAACATTCCACTGATTGTACCATCTTTTACCTGATCAACTCAAGCTTGTATATTCGTGTATATAGGCTTAGGTTTTTATTTATGAATGCTCGAATGAACGTAGCATTTGTTATATTTTGGCTGGCTTATTAAAATAGCTCTCTATTCGTGGAATCTTTACGTTTTTATTCTGGGACATGCGGGTAGTTGTTTATACACCCATTGCTGTGTATACTCATTTATCTCACATTGTCAATCATTTCGTTATCTCTGTGGATAAATAAGGTTATAAATCTAGCGGATTCACTTTTGTAGATGCATTTCAGTTTCTGAATTCACAGTCAAGACCTGGACTTTTATCGAAGTGACAGTATATTCCATATACATTGTCAAAGTTTAAATGGTCTTTCATATTCTATTTCACGGTGGTAATTTTGATGTAACGGGATACTATTACATTTTGTTGTCATAATGGATGAAGACAAGGGAAATATACCTCCTGTCCCAACTCACCAAGCAGGGTTACCCCCCGCTGAAGATAATTATGCATATGATAACGCATTTATGTGCCAGATGCCTCCGGATATGTCTCGTGGATCTCCTGATATGCCCATGAATATGCCTCCTTTTGTCCAAAACAACGCTAATATGGGTAAAATGGATGAGCAAGCTTTCGAGGGAATGCCGATGCACCCAACTATGCATATGCAGATGCCTCCTAATGAGCATATGCCTAACGCGATCGCTATGGGAATGCCAGTGGATGAAACGCAAGCGCATGCTCATATGATGGGCCAGGATGATGAAATGTCATCATCACCTAATGGGCACCATGCCATGCCACCCTTAGCTTACCCTGGAGCACCACCTTTTAACCGACAATTTTCACCAAATATGATGAACTTTCAAATGGTACCACCGCCACGTATGGGTGAGATGCCTGTGCCTCCCATGTTTAGATTTGCACCTCCTAAAGATGGTGTTAATAACGTGTTCCCTCCCATGGATGGCGACGGGGCTCATAACGCCATGGCTCATTTAACCAAGAGTGTAGGAATGATACCACCACGCAAAACCCCGAATATACTCTACAATGCGTATAACTTGACAGTTGAGAGATACCAAAACTTATTACGTATTCGCGCTGAAGCGGCTAAGAATGGCATGGATTACAATGGTGGTATTATATTCGACAAAGGGCCGTTTTCTCAAGGTGGACGTTGGTTGGTATTTTGGATATGTAATGGACGCATGTGGAGAAAGTCGTTCTTGGTGCATATGTACGGCGCGGATGGTGCTAAGGAACTAGCAGAGCAGTTTTGGTTCAGCAAGATGCGTGCTATGCAACTGTACAGGATAACTAAGACTGCTTCTATGAAACTAGACAAAGATCTCAAAAAGTTTGCTGAATCACAAAAAATTACGCGTCCACGTCGTCCGCCAAGTCGTTCGACGCCAAGCCCAACGGAAAATACAGCTGAGGTTAAAAAGCCCGTAGTGTTGAATGATTTAGACATTTTTTGGGAGGAGGAAAGCAGCAGTTGGTGTTTCGACTACCTAGATCCTGATACGAATACAATGACGATAAAGCGTGTTCACGTTACGGATCCCTCAACATCCCACGAGAAGAAGATGGAGGCAAGTAAACTAAGATCGGAGCATTGGCAAGATCTGATCAAGGTATACACTGAATCTGAGTACAGCGGGCACACATACGAGAAGAGCCGCACTTGTTGGCGGGTATCTCACTGGATCCCTTCTAAAGGCATTAACAGGAACCGATATTTCAACATAACGAAGTACGGTTACATCGAAGCCAAGGAAAAATCGCGTTTGTATCGTTTACTGGTTCATGACTTGGGTGGTGAGGAGCCAGAGTCTTTCCCTGTGGACTCGAAGACGCCTCCTGAATTTTTCGAGGACCCAGTGACCAAATTTTACCACCGCATATTGAATTCTCTGCGCAACAAATAGGTGCTTTTTGGTCACATAAAATTAAAAGTAGATCATTTCTGTAATTTAATATATATCACCTCGGTCCAGTCGCGTTGCACTGTAATGCATTGCAGATTAGGGTGTAACGTCATCCATATGTTGTTCACATAAAGAGCATTTATATACACCTTCCTCTGGAAAAATTTCATTGTTTATTTTAGGTGTGTATTATAAGGTATTTACACGCGGTTACCCACTTGGACAACATCCATGGCAAAGTTTCTGGATTTCGTCGACTCAAAGCTAGTCAATCCATCTGGATCTGACGTAAGTACCTATTATTTTATTTTAATAATAACAGATTCGTTTCGGTTATGACGATATTCCCAGCCCAGTGAAGGTGAAGCAACGTGCGGTGAAAACTCAGCAACATCGCACCGATGTATATAACCCGAAATCTTCATTGAAAGAACGCCGTGTTAGCATTTACGATAATGATATAGTGGAAGTAGGCACAGCTGCCGAGATATCTAGACTAACACAGACCTTTCCTAGAACGCACCGTCATGAACACGCACCTTTCACTAAACCTCGTGATGTGTTCGAACGCCTAACTGACTATAGGTTTTTCACTGGTTCTCATAGGGAACGTTTCGACGAAAATGGATATGGGCGCGGTTTAGCTGGTAGAGAGGATGTTTACATCTTCGATGGTAACACTGAATCTGTATCCAGACCTCATGAGGTTTATTCCACTGTTTTACGAGGACCGCCGAAAACTGTAGTCCCTCGCGGCGTGCTGGGATTGCAGAAGTTTGGAGTACAAATCGCCACACCTAAATTAATGTGGCTTTATCGCAACGGTGATAAGTATCATGACGGTATAGCGTTCTACGTCAGACCATTCATCAAGAACATGGATATCCTTTATCAACACATATCCCGTGATCTGGAGCTGATAGCCGGCCCTGTAAGACGTATATACGACCAGAACTTACACTTGATTACTTCTCTTGACGAGATTGTTGACGGTGCGAAGTATTTATGCACATCAGGTAAATAAAAATTTGTTTTATTTCATTGTTATTAGGTGAACCGCCAGCCCCAGCTCATCGGCTACAAAAGTTTATGGATGAATGGGTAATACAAAAGTTTGCCCATTAATCAAGGATCTCCTCCTTGACCTCAAGAACCTCCTCGAATATGTCATAGGACACCTCCCAATTACTCTCGTCGAAAAATTCGTCGTAACCACGTTTGAAATCGTTGAAGCGTTCCTGTAAAAATGTTGTTCTTTAATGTAGTGTATAAATTACCTGCTTAGATAGGTAGTCCATGAGTTTAGCCGCAAGTGCAATGAATGCTTCTTCGGCAACTTGGCGTTTGGCCTTATACTGCTTTTCGTATTCTTCACGAGCCTTCTCATCAACAATGTCGTATCTACGACTGTATTCATCTAGATTTTTCTTAATGTGCTCAATCACGGCCTTATCCAACATAGGTGGAGGCGTAGGCCTGAACTCAAAGCTGTAAAAGTTTTCACGGCGTGCCATGTATAATCTCCTTCCTTGGAAAGTCCATATACAGAAACCAGCTTCAGCTGAGTATCTGAAGGTATCAGTGCTCGGCACAAGGTTCTGTGATGGCATGGGAACACAAACGCTTGTTGCCAAATAACGACCGCAAGGGCTCCACTTCATCGCGTTCATCATGAAGTGCTCGTCCTTGTACAAGATTTCCAACTTGTCATTGTTACTGAGCATACAAAATAAAAGTGTTCCTTCCCCGCTCAGTGAACCTAGGACGAAATAGTTACCGGTAGGTGACCACAGAATCTTATTCATCTGTGACTGAAGGTCATAAGTGGCAACGCATACAGTATCCCTAGCAGTGCCTTCATCAGATACACGGTAGAATTTAATCGAACACATGCTCATCTCCTCGTCCTTAACAACCAATGCGAAACGTTTGTTTCCACCCTCTTCCCAGTACAGGTTTTTCACAGTGGCATCCTCTATCTTGATAGTGTCCACAGGAATGTACTTTTCACGCAGTCGGAATAGATCTAATTGATAAAAGTTCTTGCGTCCCTTCTTACCCGTCTTCCTATATATGGTAGTCATGAGGCAGAAGCATTCACCCCTCGGATGCCAATGCATTGATGATTGGCAAACATTGTAAACGTTTCTAGCACTCAACTCACGGCGACTGGGAATATCAATCAATACAAGACGCGCTGTGAACTATGAGGAAGGAGTAAATATATAAATATATTCTCTAAGGACAATGTGCAATGGCAAAACATGTACTGTACGGATCATAGACCACTATGTTATAGTGATCAACATTAAATACAGACATTGATATGGCAGACACAAATTAAGGTAGACCTTGCAATCTACCACACTCAACGGTCTGCTGCCGAGGAGGTAAACTCCCATACAATGCACACGTTGAGAATCACAAGGAACAGTGTGACAGAAATATGAACGGGAATGCAATGAGAGCTTACCTGGAGTGTCTAGAGTCCCCGGTATAAGTACAGAAAGAATGTCATCTGTTGGAGACCAATCAAATCTCTCAGCAGCGTACTTTAGAGGCGCTGGCTTACCCTCGGCATCTCGTATGAGCTCCATCTCAGGTAGCTGATATACGAGAATCTCATTACCGTCCGTCGATGGGTTGAGCCTTGCGATATACTTCCCGTTATGGTTCCATAAGAAACGTAAAACGTCAGTACCCATCGTTGAAATTTCACGTGATGAGAAACTATATAGTTTTTCACCAGTTATAACATGCCATATGCAAACGGAATTATCTGATTTGTCAGAATCACTAGTACCATCCCAAGTAAGCAAATATTCTTCATCAGGTGAAAATGACACCTTTTGAACGTTCCTGTGTTCAAAACGCACCTTTAACTCAAAATCAGGGCCACCATATAAAGCAATACCAGGTCGCCTGTAAAAGACAAGATATGAACCATTACGACTCCATTCAACCTTTTGGTCGGTCCATACCCTCTTACCCTGTGCTCGCTCGCGCTCACCATTATAAACTAATATGGGTTCACGTTCAAGCGGATCGAACCAGTTAATTTCGGTGTGGTCGCCGTATCTAACCACAAATTGATCTAACATACGGTCACTGTCAAATAACCAAGTACGAAGGTCATCTCTAGTAAATCCAAAAGTATTCAGAGCTGGCATACACTTATTCTCATCACTGACTATTCTCTCAAAATCGTCAATTAGCGCTGATTTCAACGTGTGCGATGCATCAAACTTGGACATGTTAATGTGCTTCTGAGCTTTCACAGCTTCCATGTGATTTGCAAATGTTAAAAATGCCACACCACTAGTGTTACCATCCTCATCATAAGGCATGTCGACCTTCATATCCTTCCCAATATTATATCCCTTCTTCTCAAAATCCTTGAGTAACTTCTTTCTCAAAATCTCCATAAGCCTATCGTACTTCTCCTGAGTAACTAAAGGAAGACCAGTGACGATAATAGTATTTGGAAATATAGTACTCAATTCAATGGGATGTTCCATTAATGCTAATCTTTCCATCTCCTCTTCATCTTTGCTGTCATCATGGTCCGACATCCACTCCATGAGGCCATCGGCCAAATCCTCAGCAGAAAGGTCGGACTCCCTTATCACAACCATGTTGATATAATGAATATGTGTTAATCATGAGTTAGACTTCAGTGATTACAGCTTTATAACGGCGTCGTCCTTGTAGTGTTGACAATATATACTAACACAAATACTGAGTTCGATTAAAATAATGATAGCGACAATATAAATATGTTATGTAACAGTATCGTGTTTTGTTTTGTGGCCTTTTAGTCGTTCATGATGGCATATTTTACACAATGGGGGAGGCCCTGCCTTCCACTGATAAAGGTGTACGTTATTATGTTAATGCTATCTATAATATAAATAAATCATTAATTTACATATGTGATGCTTATAATACTACTAACTGAATATTGCTTTGATGTGTCTGTATCAGTGTCACAGTCATTCCTCATAAAGACGTATCCTCTTCTTTGGTTTCTTCCTATTATTTAGACATATTATCTGATGTGGTCATTTTGTGATATATTAATTAATTTAAGATAAACGGTTGAGCTGGTCCATCCATTCTATTTGGCTCTGTTCTTTATCTGCGTGTTACATTATTCTAACTAGTCTATTATTAAAGGCAAAACAATTTTATGATCTCAGAATTTACGTATCACTATTGAAGATTTATATTTTGATTATTGTGAAAAGGTTCAATATCGAAAATATATCAATATAGCCTACTAAAGGTACACACTAGGAATGACTTTGGTAACTTTCCTGTGGTATATAAGTGATTTTAAGCACATTTACATGATAAATATAGCACAAGATTTATAGTGGCATTAAACCTCATTATTATAAAATTCTTTAAGCGTTGTACGTTCTGGGTGATTATACGCCATCACTGTCGTATACACTTCTGTTTCCTAAATCCCATATGTTAAAATCTACACACTTCATAATTTACGATTATGTATCATATTTCAAGAGCGTTGGGAATGTTAACGTTTTATTAATTCGTTATACATAATTATTGGATCGCATTAATCATGTTCATTGCTAGAAGCGGACCAATGATATATATGATGTCGTCAGGGTCAGGAAAACATTAAATGCGTGATTGGATGTAATGACATCCTTATCTCGTATTGTCTTTAGTGTACCGCAGAGGCATTCTGGCAGGTTGTCTAACTGTTTGGTGAGTTAATGCCAGTTGTTAGTTTCATGGTGTCTTAGCAACTGACTAAATGGAAGTTGTCGTTATGGGTCAGCGCAACAGGCGCTGCAGGATTCTTCATGAACAGTCCTGTTCTATCTCCTGAGGTTTTTTGTTGCAGTGGAGGCATTTTCTTATGCAGTTCCGCTGCTCATGTTTTTAACCAAATTATCGAGCGTAAGACTGACGGTCTTATGGTTAGAACGCGTAATAGGTATGTGCACTGTGTCTTGTGAATTTGTTGTATGTCTCTATGGTTGGAATCTATGTCGATTTGCATTGGGCTTGTTTGTATATCTTTTTAGTTGAGTGAAAATCCTTAACATGTTGTATTTTACCTCTAAATACATCAGTTTACATATATAGTTCTATTTAGTTTGGTTTAGTATATTCGTAAGTGAAAATGACACCTAGTGTATGTACTGATTTGTGTTTGAGGTTGTCTTTATTTCTTGTTAACGTTAGTAATGGAACCAATTAAAACCTCTTGTTACATTTTATTATTTGTTCTGAAGCACATCAGTTAATATGGCACATAATTCTTAGGCCACTTGCGTCTGGTAGGGTGACGCCATCCCAAGCGGCTGGATTTGGAACATTCTGCGTACTCTCTGGTTCCACATTGCTTTCTTTAACTTCTGGTGCTACAGCAGCACCGTTAGCATTACTGAATATAGGATTGTACACTTGTGGTTACACTATTTTAAAAAGTGGGTTTCCAGTTGATCGTCATAATGTTATAGAATACACCGAATGGAACACCCATGTAGGAGCTATTGTAGGTGCAATACCTCCATTGATAGGCTATGTAGCTTCCGGCGTAAGTAATGTTAATATGTTAGTATACCTATGTAGGGTTCGATATATGCGCCGCAGCCGTGGATGCTTTTCGGATTAATGTACGCCTGGCAGATTCCACACTTCTACACTCTGGCGTGGCTTTATCGCAAAGATTACAGCGTTGCTGCATTGAAGATGTATGGTATTGATGATGAAACTGGTAAGAGAACCGCTCTTACTTCTGTTAAATGGATGACCCTATTGACAACAATGCCATTGGTATGTCGGGTGTATATATCAATTCATAAATTTTACAGGCATACTCCTTGGGTGGATTGATATCACCGCAATACGCTGTAGTAACGTTACTACCAAACCTGTTTATCAACCACAAGTGCTTTCAGTATCTTGATTACCCGACAAAGAAAAGCGCTTCAAGATTTTTTATTCACTCTCTCTGGTAAGGCAGCGTTGTGTTGCGTATTACTTTTTACAGGCACATCTTGGCGTTAGTCGGTTTAGCATCTTATTACGTTGCTGCTGAACGATTTAAATCTGAGGAGGAGGAATCTAATGATTCCTAACCCCTTTTTGCGACATGTAGACTCTACCTAATGCATCATCCATTATATACACGTTGTTGATATCCACATATTGTATAAGGAACATATACATGTCTATAGTTATATAGGATGCCCCTTCACATACTGATGGGGAGTGAAATTTAAATTGTGAATATGCACATCAGTCCACCAGTAAAAGTTGTAGAATGCGTAACTTTGCGATATGCATGTGGTTTATATAATGGATAGATAAAATTCATTCTATGTTCTTGTAGGGCATGTAATATGAACCATTCAAACTATATATAACAAAAGTGTATTTTCATATAGATTTAAATTGATATCAATCTCTGTCAACATTGGTATTGGTATGAAACATATGTTGAGTTTAATTTGGATATCTGCTTTAATGGCCAAGATATCGCACAACACCATGAACTATTGATCACTTATAAATTAATGTAAACTATTGAGAATACTCAAATCAATCAGTTTATGGACACCAATAAACATCTTGTATTCATAATAGTCTTACTTCTAATGCTAATCAACGATCAACATTCTTTTTGTTTGTCGTCATGAAGGGCTCCCACTGGGCAGAGTATAGAAGGTTATAAAAATCGAAATAATGCATCAATAGGGAAGCCATTAGTGTTATACAGTAGAGTCAATAGCATCTGATACGATGGATATGACTGACTAATGGTATTGAATAAGTGGTATCGTGCCCGACATTGGTTACAGTGTATAAGAAACATGTATATAGTGTACCCAAAAATTGAGTGGTTGGCGTGTTAAAAACACTGTTAAGTGGAGCAGAAGAGTAACAGCTTACTTCTTCTTTCCGGCAGAGCACTTGGCCTTGTCCTTACCACGGACCTTCTTCCTCCTGTTCTTGAGTTCCTTCTTAGCACGGCGACCCATGCCCTTGCTTGGTTCTTCCAATCCAAGGCGAACCTGGCGGTAGTGGAGCTCGTACTTCTTAAGATTAGCAAGAGTATCATAGATAAGGCAGTAACCTGAACTCATGCCACCACCGAAGTATGTTTTGAAACCGAAAAGCACAATAGTCTTAGGGTCCTTGACCTTGAACTGTTTGGCGATACGTTCGCGCAAATCATTTTTAGAAACATTAGCGCGACCTGGATGTAGAACTTCCACACCAAATTGCTTGCGGGAAAGCAATGGGTTGGTGAGGAATTTCTTTACGCGAATGCTAAACTGATCATTGGTCGCCATTTTGTAGCATTGACCTTTTAAAAACCTCTATACGATATGTTGCCTGTAAAATAAATTAGAATAGAACTCTCTATTATGTGTAAATGAATATGCAAAGCGGATTAGGGAAATTTCATGTACCACTACAGACCTTCGCTATAAGCATTGACAAATCAGAGAAACCTCGCCCGTAATTAATAACACAAACACTATAAACATAACCAATGTATACAACATATGCAACACATAAAGCTATAGATGAATAAACGTTGGAATTAGACCGCTTTGGACATAGGCCTAGCGGGTAACGGATGTGCGGAAGGCTGAAATTATACATTATACTTACCTGATGATATTGTAGAACGTCTCCCGTTCAAACAAACATCTAGTCATATGTAATAGGCGATATGAAATGCTTGGTCAACATAGTTTTCCGAAGGTTTGCGATCTCAGGTGGCCGAAAATGGGGTGCGTTTGGACGCCAACGTCGTACTATAAATATATCACAAACTATATTGCACAACCATTAAACAACCATTGAAGGTTGATAATTAGTTATTTATCTATCCATAATGAAGGGTTCCGTATGTGTGACTCACCTCTATGATCCTCTTTATCCAAGGTAATATGTGTAGAACTCCAGTCCATGTTTGTATCTTTATGTGTATTAATTACGTCTTTTTAATTCTAATTATGCCATACTATTATGAATTTCATTAGTATAACGTATCAAAATGGTACTTTTAGCCACTCCCATGACAACATGGTATTGATTCTACTCTGTTTTCGTAAGTATTCGAACAACATTTACATCAAATCGGTTAACTTCATAATGTAGTTGTTTATAATTATATTTATGTTTTAATTTTCAATATACTTGACGTGCTTCCGTCTCATCAAGGTTTATGGCATACACTATAGCGAGAGATTCACTTCAATCCATTATACAGCAATATCTAGCGTTTTTCTGATAAAATATTGACTAATATAGATGATGTGTATGGTTATCATTGCAACTAACAGCGTAATATGTGCGTGTCCCAATATCCTATGATATACTAACAACTTCAACGACACATTGTTTAATCCTGTTTTTTTGTTGCAGTAGCTGGTTTGGTGTTGGTAGCTGGATGCTTTTCTAGTTCAGGAGGTATGTCGTTTCCCGTGCTGATCAATTGCTGCTTCAGATCGTAGAACAAATGTGAATCATCTTCTGTGACGAACGAAATGGCCATTCCTTTAGCTCCTGCCCTTCCCGTACGTCCTGAATTTTTTTAATCAAGTGCTATTTCCTTACCTATTCGATGGGTGTATGTTTCAATGTCTTTGGGCATGTCGAAGTTAATAACTGCTGTAACTCCCTTGACATCTAGACCACGTCCAACAACGTCAGTGGCGACTAGAATATCGAAATCGCCTGCTTTGAAGCTTTCAAGAGCTCCTTCACGGATGTCCTGTGTTTTTCCTCCGTGAAGCGATATTGCTCTATCAACCATTGATCGAGATATACCATAAACATACCTTAGGTTCATATTTGATATATGTCTTGCGACGACGTCAGCAACCTTTTTCATGTTTACAAAGACTATGATTTGTCCTTCGAGAGTATGTAGTAGGTCCTGCAGTTTCTGTTTCTTTCGATGTTCTGTGATGAACTCGAATCGTTGGGTGATAGATTTCTTTCCACTTCCAACATCACCGATAGACACAATTACGGGTGAACGAAGGTACTTCTTCGTTAGTTTCTCTACGGCTGCAGGCATGGTAGCGGAGAACATTTGTGTGATGCGATATTTACGATACCCCGCTTTGGTGCTCAGTTCCTGTATCTATTATAATATATGTCATTAACATACCTGCTGCAATGCGAGATTTTCATCTAAATCCTTTAGATTCGACGTTGGTATGCAATCCAGGATGTCGTTTACAATTTCTTCGAAACCCATATCTATCATGCGATCAGCTTCATCAAGGATGACATAGTTGCATTGTGTAAGGACGGTGTATGACCTATCTAGACAATCTTTTATACGTCCAGGAGTACCTATCACAATTTCAGCACCGTTCCTTAGTTCAAATCCTTGCTGATCTACGCTATGTCCACCAACAACTAAAACCGTCCTACAGCTGCAGAAAGCAGAAAATTTAACGGTTTCAGCGTGAATCTGAGTGGCTAATTCACGTGTAGGCGCTAGTGTCAATGCGTATGGTCCATCTTGTAACGTATCCTCGTTGAGTGGTGGTAGTGCTTTAACATATGTCAACATTGGTAAAACGAATGCTACAGTTTTACCAGAACCCGTTTCAGCTAGACCTATCAAATCTCTCATTCCTAGTCCTATGGGTATGGCCTGCATCTGAATTGGAGTTGGAGATTTAAAACCGGCATCCTTTATAGCTCGTAGCAGTTCTGAAGGTAGATTTGATTCCGCCCAGGTCCTCATGGGTGGTGGCACCCGAGTGCCTTTTACATATATATCGAAATCCTCTCTAAATATTCTCCAATCACGCTGTGTCATATTTTCCTTTGTTTTCGCTGACCAATGTGTATCTACATCATCATCCACTGATGTCGGTTCTGTCCTGTCCTCGTTGGATCGACTATCTCTAGAAAATGCTGCATCGCTGCCAGTTCTTAACTTCGATAACTTATCATAGAAGTCTGCATGTTTCCGTTGTTCCTTTGGATCCATTCCAGCTCTACATCCTCTACCAAAGAGCAACTGTGGTTCTGGTCGATTTTGGTATATTGGATTGTTATCATTCCGTGAGGTATCATCTGAATTATCCCATTCGAAATGAAATACATTCCTAAACTTTTCAGTAAGTTTTCTTACTTTTTGTTTTGTTGGCTTATTACCTAAATAATGTTCTCTTATTTGTTCCAGTTCCTTTTCAACCATACGTGGCCTTACTTCTGAATTGGGCAATGTGAGTAGTTTTTTCTTTGCAAGATCACTATTTTCCAGTTCAAATACTGCAGCTTTTGTATTATTCTCCGTCGTGTTTTCCAAAGACCTCTTTTTTCTATCCATACGGTGGCCATCACGTTTGTTTGATTCCTAGGCTAATGTTATGTGCTACTGCTTAACCTACTAGTTGGCGCATCAATTCCTTTCGTTGATTTCTTATTTGTTCTTCTCTAGTTTTTGCTAGTTCCTCTGCCTTTTTAATCTCTTCTTGTAACCTTTGTTCTCTTAAGTGCTTTGGTACATAAGCAACCTGTATGGTAAATATAGAGCACATTATGCCAGGACATACCTTGACAGCATCGTTTGTTGTTTTCAGATCAGTATGTTTGCCCATAGCTGCAAGCGATTCTTTTTGACGCGTTCCAACAACATTTTCGGCACTTCTAGATGTCACAGCAATGCCTCGTTTTTTGTTGTCTGTAAACATCATCTTGTACTAGATAGAATTCAACGTGATTTTCCCAGAGTATTTAGTACATATCATGAAAGGACAGAAACATAGAACTCATGGAAATATACGATTGGAATCTCTGATAATAAACTACCAAAGACAGGTGTTATAATTATCATCGATTCTTGGGGAAGATATCACACAGTTAATTATGTTTTCATTTTTTTGATAATCGGTATATAAGAATCAATGAAAATGTGTTGCTGAGATGTTGGCACGATGAGTTTACGATTGTGTTGATTTTTCACAAGGCAATGAATAATAGATGCAACACCCTATTGCATTTTAGGGGGAAGCCTAAATTTATTAGCGTGTAACGGAATTGCCTACGAAGCACTAACTAGTGTAATAGAGTGTTTGTTCATCCACAGCCTTCCGTGGAGCAAGTATCAACCCGATTTGACAATTTCATTACACATTTCGAGTTTTCTATACTTTTATACTATAGTTACAGTAGTTTCATGTTGCTTTAGCGTTACATATACGTTCAGTTGTAAAATGTGTATGTCTAATATATCATATTGATTTCCTGTTTGGTATGGTTCATTTAGCTGTTGCAGTATGGATACGCATACAGCAGTTGAAATTTGGGAAGGTTTTCCCAAATCACATCTGCTTCGTTTAGTAATGCAGTTATTGACCGACATGGGCTATAGGTTAGTTTGTCTATTAACTCTTGTGACATTTTTGTTGTCATTCATAAAATTATTTATAACCTTCTACTGTAGTCTTTATTTGTTAGATATTCCAGACAATATTCTATGGAGTGCAATGTAGAATTTGTTTTCACCCATATTTATCGCTGTTCGTGTTTGAATCGTATTGTATTTTCACAGCTCTACCAGTGCTTGTATCAGTCAAAACGATAGCGTTGTTTGTTTAGATATTAATATATGATTCTTGAATCTATGTTCAGAGACACAGTATCATCATTGGAACGTGAATCAGGATATCTTTACGACACGTCTTGTGTTAACGTGCTTCGGGAGAGTATCCTAAGCAATGATATTAGGAAAGCCCGTTCTTTGTTATCGCAGGTTACATTATCGCATGAAGTAAGGATGGCTTGTATTTTTTTGCTATCGCAACAAAGTTTTGCCACGGCATTATATAATGATAATTTGGAAGAAGCCATCCGTATTCTCAGTGGTATGTTTAATGTGCTTGTATGATTATAGTATCTAATATAGTGAACGTATGGTTCCGTGATGTGGTAATACTATGGATATAATCTATCTCACTGTTGTCTATTTGATCATATACCGACGCTTGAATAAGTGTAGCATTTCAGTGATGATTGTTATGTTGTGTTCATGATCTCTAATGACTGTTGTTTTGATTTGTATCATTGAATCACATTTTATATAGAGGATCTATCACTGACTGCGTTTGACGAGGAAACTGAAGCTCGTGCGAACAAATGTGCCAGTTTGATAATGTATCCAAGCCCTAGAGCAGCTCTTTCCAAAGAGCTTGCTTGGGATATGGATACCTCGTGTACAGTTTTGTGGTCTCGCATAGAAAAGTTGTTATCACCCGAGATGTGCGTGCCCAGTAATAGATTGCTGACTTTACTTTACCAAGCTGTTGAGTTACAGGAGTTATATTGCAAGAACCACTTTTCGTGGTCGCGTAGTACTGTTATGAATTTATATGAGGACCATTCTTGTGCCTCATTGCGTATGCAAACAAGATGCATAGCTCGTCTGCATGGCCACTTAGATGAGGTGTGGGATATTAAGCTATCTCCTTGTGGTACATATGTAGCTAGTGGTAGCAAGGACGGCACAGTTATCCTTTGGCACTCCAAGTCACCTTTTGAGCAGTTAAATTACTGGAAGCACCACCGAACTGCTGTGAGTTGTATTGCGTGGTCCAGCGACTCCACATACCTCGCTTCAGCGGACCGTGAAGGGGTGATTTTATTATGGATGCCTGGTTATTTATCTTGTGTTGGTCGTGTTGAACCGTGTTATGGCGTACCAATGTGTATGAGTTGGATTCCTAATACTCATACATTTTTGGTTGGTGGTTTTGAGCGTGATGTTGTATTATACTATGTTGAGAAAGGTCTTCGTCGTGGTCGCCACCGTAACAGTCATTACCCAGGAGCTAATAACAGTTCAAACAGTCCTGATATTGCTAGCAGTGGAAATACTCCTGAAAACGTCAATCTTTTGGAGCACCCATCCGGAATCCACGATATAGCTGAGGGCACCATTGATGACATTGAGATGGATGAGTCTCACTACGAAGATAGTGAGCAACCATTCACTGCCAGTGACAATCCTAATGATCCGGCAGATGCAACTACAAGCGTAGCTGACACTGGTGATGTTGAAGGATCATATCATACCTGTAGCGATTACGCTGAGAGTGACTTCACCAATAATGAAGCTGAAGACCCCTTTTATTATATCCATGAGGTTAAACGTGCTGTTGTTGGTTGCAGAGTAAGGAACATTGCAATTAATTTCAGGGGTGATATTGCGGTGTTGAGTGCTCCTGATCACGTGATACGGTTATTCGACATTGTGCAGTTTACCGACTTGTCGCCACTGCCTGACAATTCCATAGTTACGAGTTTATATTGCAGCAAGCTTTACAATCAGGTATTGGTTAGCACCTCTGGGAAGTACCCTGTTATGCGTCTTTGGGATCTTGATGAACGCAGGATCATACAGACCTACCGTGGTCACCGTGAGGAACGGTTTGACCTTAAATGTGCTATGGGCGGTCCCGATGAGATGTTTGTTATAAGTGGTAGTGAAGATGCCCAAATATACATATGGAATAAGGTATTCGGGTCACTGATTCGAGTTCTAAAGGAACACACCTCAGCAGTCAATGCGGTTACCTGGAGTATTGTTCCATGGTCCCACATGTTTAGTGCAGCTGATGACTATCACCTCGGTGTCTGGGAAATAAAGAATGATACCGAAGAATGATATTAATATTTACGGCTGTTGATTAGCATATAACAGATAAATATACATCTGCATCACGTAGATTTGTTGCAGTGGCCACAAGTAGTTATAGCCGTTTCACGATAGTCTATTTGGCTGCACTGCTAGCGCCCTCTTGAATAATGCTTCAAGCATCTCTATAGAAGGTCCTGTTTTACTGAATCTGTCCTTTTTGGTCAATATGGGTTGTTGCCCAGAATATGTGGGTGGTTTCACATCAGATTCCTGACCATTCCGTTCTTGGTTAACTTGATCCAGATCTATAGAGCCCACCTTTTCGGCATTTGATAGCCTCAAGAGCTCTGCAGCCAGGTCGTCAGTGTCACAGCGATTAAATATTCCCAACATGTTGGTTTTATGCACAACGCCATTTTGCTTGGTGTTGGGTACATCGCTATTCATATGCTTTTTTGTTATTTTAGCTGCAATTCGTTTTCCTGTTGACATTGTTCTTAACTCATCTATATGCGGCCTCATCCTTTTGAGCAGTTCGTCGAGGTCGCTGCGCTGTGCCACACTTAGTACCCGCTGTATGACGTAGTTCCCAAAAGGATGTAGCATTAGGTCTTTCAAGGTATCATATGGTGCCTTAACGAACTTTTCTACTAGTATGTTCCTTATTCTTGTGTGGGTCAATATCAGGCACTTTTCAATAACGTTTGAGCTGAATTTATGCTTAGCATAGAGAGTCGCCTTCGGCGCAACCGCCTTGACTATGCGAGCATTGACATCCATGTTCTTTAGTTTTAGGATGTACTGTACTACGTAGTTCCCGAAAGGATCTTGAATCAATTCCAGCGTGTGTTCAATCAGTGTTTCGACAAGTTCGTCACGTTGCCTGGTGTTGGCAGCGTCAATACAGCGCTGTATGACGCAACATCCATGCCTATGAGTGGCAAACATAAGGCTTTTCTTCAATATCGCTTGGTGAATAAACTCGCAATCTTCAGGGGGCAATACGCTAAGACACTTCTGAATGACGTGGTTGCCATTAATATCAGTTACCAAGGTTTCCACTGAAGGGGACAAAAGTTTAGTAACCTTAGCAATTTGTTTAGGTTCGTGCAAAACCTCAATCAGCCTTTGTAGTGTTCTAGTCCCGTGCATGTTAAGTGATATATCGATTAACATCGGTCCTGCAACATCAATTATTGCGTCTATTTGCTGCGTAGAGCATACGGTTATTAGTTTTTGGCACAGGTAGTTCCCAAAAGGATCCATCATTAGGTCCACCAGATTATCCATAACCCCTTCAAGTATTGTTTCAACTACTAGGTAATCTTCCGTTTCCAACATCTTTTGTAATAACCGACAACCCGTTTGATCTTTGGCGATTATCGCTATATTGCCGGCGATATGTTCATCGGTGTTATTAATCAGTGTGGATACATTCAGTGAGTCATAGCACAATAATTCTGTGTTCAGCTCACCCGGTCGTAGAGTTCTATTAGCATCGTTTTGATATTGCCCAGATGAAAGATTAACTGCATTGCAGTAACTGGTGTTGTAACGTCTCACAGTTTTATTATCCGGCACCTCCCGCCTGAACATGAGGTTACCCTCAATGCCGATATTGTAATACGCACTATTAACCACATCTTGGAAGTAATTGATCGAATCACCATTGTTTCCCTCAATGTTTGGCATGTAACTATTAGAGTATGATCTAGATTGACTCACATTGTCATATGGAATCTTTCCATTCAAAGTATAGATACCCTCACTGGTGTTGATTGATCCGTCATGCTCATTATGGGTTGTCTTTGGTTGTTCATTCAGTGAGTATTCATCCATTTCACTAAGGCTACTTAATGCAGGCCGCATCGTCGGGGTATCAAGTTGTTTTAACATCGACTCTGAGAGGCTGTCAAATTTTACCGCCAAAGAGTGGGAGCACAACTGGTCATCTTCAGCATCACTATATCTGGTTGATAGCGAATCATAGTGGCCATATTTATCATTATCTGGGATTTTTACAAAACGAATCCTGCCATTTGATTGCATTTGTTGAGTGATTGGATATGAGCAGAATCCATTCTCCATAATCATATTGTTAGATAATGGTTGTTTCGAAGCCACAGACAACATAGAGTTTGATCGTTTCATTTTTTGATCACATTTGTTATCTTTAGTAGTATTTCCATCTTTAATGGCGTTATATCTGGCTTTAAAATCAGTCGGGTTTGTTTCGCCTTCTGTATAGGATAAAAGTTTGACCGCTTCTATACTACTGGGAAGAGGTTCCTCATCGTTACCAGTTTCGATAAATACTGTATGCAATGGTTTGTTCCATACTCCATCAACGTTGTTTACGATTAACGAAGGACGGGCATTTTCACATATTTCAGGGGTGCGTACATCTTCATCCTTAATATTATTTTCTGTAACCAAATGTTGTGATTTGTCACTTCGGTCATCCTTTTCTATATTGAAAGCATATTTTCCAGTGTCTGCTCGTTTTAAGGTACTGCTTATCTCTAGAGATTTTGTTGCACCATATCGATATCCGTTAGAAGGTGAACTACATACCGAAGCGTATGTTACTACAGGCATGGTATCGGGTGATCTAGTTGATTTTACGCCAGATGAAGCATCATTAACCAGATCGCCCTTTTGAATCGGTCGTACGTTTGCCACCATTATTGCTTTTGCCCTACGTCCAGAAATAGTTGATATAAAAAATTTGATTCGTTTATATGTTGATTTAACACAATATAGTCCTTGTTGCACTTTCAATTGTAGTATAAACTAACTATACAACAATTTTGGGAACTCCTTAAATAAGTCTGCTATGATCTGGTTGATAACAAGACACAATATCCTAATTATTGTTACCGAATTACAAATAGACTACTATATCACAATACTCTGCTTTGTTAGCTCGTATGACTAATGAAAACTAAACAAATGCTTAGTTGTGTCAACTCATATGTTTTCGTAGCAATCTAGGCAACTATGATTAGTAGGCAATAAATATCGGCAGTGAAATAGGGTTGGTCGTCTGTATATATGATATATAAATATCAGTAAATTGTTTGGTAATATACTCTTCCGCTTTGTGATAACGCTATCAGACTTTTCGGAGGACAATATTATCCTCAGTTATAAATATCACTTTGGAGTTACTCTCGAAATATTAAAACTCACTCCAATGTTGACAGAATGAGTATTAATCTAAAAAATTGAATATGATTGAGATAATCTACAGACAGAGTTTTACTATCCGCTTAGTATATAGAATCCCTAAGATGCAGTCTTGTCAATAAAACTAGCCTATTGGTTACAAATTCCTTTATTCGTTGAAATATATTATCCTGTCGTACATTCACTCAGGTAACCGTCTACTGCATTCAAATGGAATGGCTGAAAAATCATACAAGTATATTTTGTTGCATATGTAATTCGTCATATATTATAACTGATACATTCACTTATATATATTTTCAAATGCAACGGCACATTTAATTATATTTATCATTGCAATGTTATTTGTATATATACAGTGAGCTAGCTATGCAGTGGACATATGCACTTTAACGGTATGCGTTAACAGCCGTTGGCAAAAATTAAAGTTAACTAGATACCAAATAGATAAAAACATAGAATAAACTGTGGGGAAATAGCTGCTAATAAATTTCTACGCTGCGTTGCAGTAACTAGCCATGTATGAAAAATGATTTGCATAAAATTTTCGCAACAACATATTCCAGGTAAAGATAACATACATTGTATACGCATTTATTACCAATAGCATTTATATACATCACTAAATCATAAGAATAATGCTTGGTAACGCGTTTGTTCAAGCAGCGTGAAAATTCCATACTGAAAATGCAGCATAAGCAGGGGTAGAATATGTGGTGTAATATTCCTTGATGTATCAATATAATATAAAGCAATATATGATACAACAAGGAAGAGATTATGTTTTTTTCACATGAAGTGTGTGAATAATTTATATGGCTTCTCTATCTACTGATTACGGTGGCCGTATTTTTTGGGTGGTTGTAGACATTAATAATTATTTTTCCAAACAACTAATCAGTATATAATACCACCTCCAAATAGATCATTCAAACATTTACAATGCGAATCACATGTTAGAATCATCTTGTTTGCTAATAAATGCATACAATCTGTATAGAGATGTGTAATGGTAATAACAGTGATTTATTAACACACATGATAAGAAACGTATCATTCAGGCACAATAATTAGAAATCGATGGCCGAATTTATAATGTGTAGATATACTTTATTATTTCAATGGTGCTGAATTAGTGATTCGACGCAGAGCTTCCAAATGTGTATCGTTTAAACAGCAGTTCAATAAAAGAAATTAGAAACTAATACAATAAACATTAAAAAACCTAATGTGGATCATTAGCTATACTCTAATGATGACCTCCTGTGTAGTAACACATCAATACGAAACTAGTCCCGGCAATTCGTGGATGTAAATTCGTTAACAATGTCTGGTCAAAGTAACATTTTTGCTGAATTCACGTCACTCGTTGAAAAGGCTGCGTTTGTTACTGTTGATACAGGTTTGTTTTTGAATATACGTAGACATGTCTAGAGCTCAGTGGTTTGACTGAAGATCGCAACAACATTACTTCATTGGATGAGTACCTACTCCTCCTTCGTGATGGCGTGACAACATATTCTATGTGTAGGTCTTATGTATATAGAATCTTTATCTTGCTATAAAAATCTACTAGAATAACGTACTTTTCTGATTGCATTCTGTATATAGCTTAATAGTTTATACAATAGAGAGTCTTGATTGTTATATATCAACGTTTCTTGTATTATAGTCTTACAATTTATTTGTATTCCGTACGCCAACGTAAAGATTCAATATCACTGATACTTTCCAGTACAGGTAGGATTCTGTCTGGCTGTCTACTGCTCTAGTACCCCTAACGGCAAGTGGATGTTATATCCCTACAACTTCTATGTTTATCCCAGTGATGTAGGTTTATAAAAGTAGATATACAAGGTGGAGTACGATTGATCTATATTCTGCCTTTTCTATATCTTGTCAACGTTATCTAGTTGTTGAATATAATTCGTACACGTTTCATTAATATCCTATATTAATGAAATAATATGCCCTATGTTTCCCCCAACTTTATGATAACCATTTCCAGGACTGTGTCATGCATTTAAGGAGTTCGACTGTTACGTGGTTACATGCCCAGGGCTTTAATTTTATGCGTTGGATTTCTGAGGGGTTTGTTAATATGGGCGTTCTATACAAATTATAGGAGAGGATATCGCCGTCTTGAGTGCGAAGCTTCTACATCCGGTCGATCTAAGCGTCAGAAAAAAGTTAATCGCTACGGTCTCCAGCGTTATTTGGAGGTTATTAAGAAACACAACAAGCCGTTGGTTGTTCACAACGGTTTGCTAGATTTGTTACACTTATATGACAAGTTTATCGGTGTGATTCCTGAGCTACCCGGTGATATTTGTAACGCATTATATACTAAACTGGGTCCTGGGATATATGACACGAAGTATGTATCACGAACGCTGCAATCACTTGGCATCCAAGAGACATTAAAGTATGTATATGGGCTATTGAATATATATGTATAGGGTCAACTCATTGGAAACGATATATCGTTACTATGACGAGCTCGTTAAATTTGGCAGTATCACCGAGATTTGTGACACTGAAAGCCACTTAAATTATAGCAAGTGTTTTTCCAAGACCGGTATGAGCAAACTTGCACTCGTCCACGAAGCTGGGTTTGATGCATTACTGACAGCTAGGGTGCGTTCCTAAGGTACATGATTGAATTCACAGGTTTTCGCTGGCCAAATATCGCTAATCACTAAGGCTGATTCGCTACCTCCGGACTACGTACCAGTACATTCAGACGATCCAACGTACGTTGCTATGTGATGAATCATACTGTTTAGGGACATGGGTACCACATTATCTGCGGTTATCAACCGAGTTAACATTCACGATCAAATTGGTATCGACTGTGTAAATTTGTTGACTGGTACCGGTTAATGGGTTATAGAGTTATCTGCATTGTAGTTATACGATGATTTAGACCGTAGAATGTCAATGATGGGTTTTTACAAGTTCATTGAAATATCAAATCGACATGCTATAATCATTGGGGGTAATATTTCTGCCGTTAATATAGTAAGAGGTATAATATTGATCCACAATACTAGAAAAGATCATAGGACGTACATATAATATCTAGCAGTCTATTAATGAGTACATATCCACTGCGGCAGTGATTTGTTATACAGTGGCGACATATCTACCTTTTGTTGACTTAATAGCACATACCGGTCAATGATATATTAGTTACTAATGTGGTGTCGTTTCTGTAATACTGGCTATCCTTCATCACTACCACATCGACGTCGTATACACATACACATTGACTGCATAGTTCATAATATGGCAATGTAATATATTTGTTTCATTTTCTTTATGTTTTTATATCTGATATACTGATGCTAATGGATTAGTGTCCATTATGTTATTGATTCGTCAGTATTATTTTTATAGAACACGCTGGCGGTATTGAGTGCAATACGTGGTCAGACGGTTGACCGCCGTCATTTTGATGGTCGTTTAGACCATGGTTTTGTACCGCAGCCTGAACATCGTGTTGACTACACATCGGTTCGTCGGTACAATGTTGACTTTTGTCCTATATACTCCTCTCCTGAGGGTATTGTACAGGTTGGGTAGCTATATTATTGATCAATGCTTTACAGCCTGGTGGGAGTAACTTGAAGTTGTATGTTGTATCTCGTCGTAACAGTCTTCCTGGATTTCAGTCATATTTACCCTTTGATGTATTCACTCAACTCAATCATTCCCATGGCGTTCAAGAACTGAGTCCCGGAGGTCAACGTGATATATTTGACTGTGGCATATCGAGCAGTGATGATGGTACTGAATTTGGTGGCAGTCCATATTTAACACCGAAATCGGTAGGCAAGCGCCTTGATTCTACTCGAAGTTCAATTCAACGCGAAGTAGTTTCACCAAATGTACAATACACGCCTGTAGCGTCAGTTTCTGCTACCCGTGGATTCCATGAGGGAACAGTCGATGCTCCTAATGTTGGTCTTAGCTCCACTGTGGTTCCAGAGGTAGTTGTCTCCTCTGGAAATGCGATTATTGCTCCACAACAAAGTCGTAAGAAAACTATTTCAGGCCGCCATGCGATAGAGCATCTATCGCCTACAGGTTATTCACCATTTGCTTCTTTTGGTAATATATATGCAAATGGTCTCAAGGAACAAACAGGCGCGGATATACCCGCTGCGCCTGATCTTCATATCGCAAAACCCGAAGTTCTCAAGAAACGTCGTGGTCGTAAACCCAAGGATGCTGCCAAGCGTGGTAGGAAAAAACATGTTACCTTGGTTCCCGATATGGTTCCTATTGATTCGGAGCCGTTGCCATTACGTATTGCTGATGCTTCGGTATTGGACACCTCTACAGATTATGTACACAGCCCTGGTACTAAGGCAGTACCACATGTTAGCACTGCCATGATGCCTTTGCCACCAGCAGTTGGTGATACCACTTCTATACATCGTATTAGTGATCACGTTGATTTGCGTCGTTTGAGCAACGGCAACATTTCATTGGATATTGGTGGCCATACAGGCGCTGAATCGATTGACAATCGCAGTGATGCCAATGTCCAGACGAATGCTATCGATGCTGGCCGACTATCGCTAGCAGTTGGCAGTGACGCCATTGATATGGGCGAGTATGCTACTCTAGAGGACCATGTACGCCGTGGTAGTTTAGGCGGGCCGAATAAACGACCGCGTCAGCGTGTTGCCAAGGACTCAATTAGCAGTGCTATGTTATTGAACAGTTGGTACATATCGTATGTAAACAAGGGCGACAAAAAGCGTGCTCGAAGGGCTGCTGTAGAGGATGCTGTGGTTTCTGATGATCGTCCCCGTCGGTATCCAACTCGTAATCGTTTACCTCCAATTCAACATTGGAATTCAAACTTCCATGAGGATGGTTCTTCTGTATTATTCCTTGTTGGTGTGACATCATCTGACGACACCAAGTTGAATCAATCGTTGGCTCCGTCAGATTTATTATCCGACGATGGTAACAGCCCGGTAGGGTCACCGGTGGCATCGCGTATGCAGCCTCGGAAGATCCCTGATGCTTCCCTGGTATTGAGTGACTCCGGTGGTACTATGGACGTCCATTTGGTCGAATCAAGTGCTGAAAGATACCTGCCTATAACAAATCACGTTTCAGGTCGGGAGGATATCGCCATATTACCCCTAAATTCACGTGGTGAGCGCACTCGAGAACCGAGATCTGATATTGACTTACGTGCCATTGAAGACGTTCGCACTGGGAAGTCCATCCCTAAGAGCGTACGCAAACCAGCTAAACGCGTGGAGGGCACTAGGAAATCTACTGCTGGGCGTAAGAAGGAGCGTAGGGAGATGACCGTTGGTGAGGCGTGGGACATATTGTTGACTGAGGACCACGTGACATCTGATGACATATCTGAGATACAAGAGAGACCCAAGGTAGCTAAAAGAGGTCGCCCCAAAGCTAGTACCGTATCCACGGCTTCTTTAACTATGACTGAAAAAGGTCCCACCCAATCGGCATCACAACCTCGTGGCAATCTAGAACCCGATTCAGAGGCGTTTGATCGTGGTCGTCTATTCAGTTACAACTCTTTGTTCAGGATTGACCGGGCACCAATCCATGCTCACCACGGTTCGTTATTCCAACCTCTTGTGATGAACAAGCGTTGTCGCACTTCTCATGTAGTTATTCCCAAGGGCAAAAACGTGCAAATGGGCAATGTCAAGGGCAATTTCATTGTAAGTCGTTTATTATTATTTATATGGTGCAGACTGGGTACCTCTATACTGGCGATCGTGTATGCATTCGAAGCTTGGGTACGCATTGGCCTGTGGAACCAGGTCGTGCATTTTTCCTTCCTATATATGAAGAGTGGGCTTTATACAACGAAAGCGAGTATGTTTGTTGTTAGTTAAATAACATATTTACAGTACCCACGATGCCGTTTTGGCATTGATATTTGTCACTATACAGTAGCTAACCCGGCCTCCTAGCCTTTTATTAATGGATATGTTTTTGTTGGATCAACGGATTTTATTATATACATTATTACATCGCAAAAGTCTGTAACATTCTATAGTCTTGATGCTCTATTTCACATCTGTGTATTCGTCGATTCCTGCAGAAGTGAGTCTCAATCAGCTTTAAGCCTTACCTCCCATTGTTAGATGTACACTGCAGGAGTCATTTTCTCCACGCTGTTTAGCCTTTATTACTTCTACGGCTACGTATGCACTTTTGGCATCTGCGTTGATAGCGTACATTTGCATAAATATCTGTGGGTTTATGTAATACTAATAATGGGCCTACCCTTTTATCTACTGTGCTATGCCACCTATTGGACAGTAGAAACACATCTCGATGAGCAACATCCTTATCTTCCTTTGGGGCCTATATATGTTTATGCAACTCTATGGCACCTACCTCTATGCAAATGTTTTTCATTAATGCTTCACCATATCTGCTAGACATGATAACGGCCGCATTCAACTTTCGCGAAATTCCCGTTAGAGTTGTGCATATTTCTGGCAACAGGTCTGTGCAACATTGGGATCACTACGATATATGCTTACTCCACAAGTCCCATCCTTGAGTATCGTCCACAATGCCAGTTATTGTGTGTATCATCACTATTGCAGGTGTCTTCCTAGGGTTGTCGTCTGAAGTATTGGATAACGACGGAGGGCTTGGACTTTGGTGCGTAGGGCTATTCACACTGCCTTCAGCTTTAGGGTATACATAGGCGTACAGGTCTTCAATTAACCATTTTACATCCGATATGATACGGCAGGTATGAATTTCAATGCGATCGAGAATAAAATTAGTAAAATCATTTAGATTGGTATAGCCTGTATTTATTGATAATATCAATATAGTGTTACCTGGAGGGCGATTAACTGATAGATACTCGCGTATATTCTGGCGCAAAAATCGTTTATTCGGTATTCCATCTAGGAAATATAAATGCCAGTGTGATTACTTACTGTATGAAATAATGAGTGCGTGTTCAGTTGGATTGTTAGCCACATGATGTATAATGGTGTTTATCATAACCTGAGAATTATGTATCACTGAAAGTGTATATCAGTATCTGATATGCAACCTCCAAAAGGAACATATTACACTCATGACATCTAGATAAAGCATGAAAGTGTGAATGAACCCCGTCTGATAAGTGCACTAACACTCAGTAGCTATAAGTAATACCCAATTACTAGTAACTCACAAATCCAACATATTCAGACCGTAGACCAACAAATTCGGTAACCTCCTGAGTGAATATTCCTCCGCCTAATATTTGATTCAAACTGCAAATAATTCTTAATGACATGGGAATATACCTGAATGAAGAGGTTGGGATACACCTCTTCTGAGCCAAGTTGTTAAGCGAAGCCTTGCTATACTGTTCCAAAAATTGCATAGCGGCGTGTGCTACGAGTGTATAAATGCTACACATCGTAACTTACGCCTTGATATATAGGATTCCATTTAATCAAATCTGTTGTCTAGTATATGTTCATTAGTCCGTTATGATGTATAATTAAACACACACATCCATTTCTAGGAATTAGGTCAACAAAGAAATGACTGTTACCCTTTTATAATAAAGGTAACTTATATATATTAAAGATTCATTAAAAATAAAGTGACATCGTACGAAACATTGCTGTTCGATAATAATCGACATTTCGCACATTTACGTTTTTTGAATCTTTTTTCAAGTTAATCGAATATATCAAAATGAAAAAATAAAATATCGCTTGATGTGTCTATTCAATTCCAGTTTCATATACTGAGATTATACTATGGAATCTCAACATGTGTATTGCCACGACATGATTAATTTAGGTCGTCAGCACTTTTGTGTAGTCTAATGGTTTACATGTGATTTTAGTTAATATATCTATTATATAGATATAATATAATTCCGGGTGTATGCTATTTTGATTTTGGGTGTACTTCATATGGCAGTACACATACTGGATGTATATTCCATAGTGCTTTACGTTTATGATATATTAGGAATCTTTTATATAGACACAGTTACTAAATAAATACACATAATTGGTGTGTTGAATTTTTGCAGCTTTCTATGCAAAATTGGGTCTACAGTTGCTGCGCGACGCTGGTCGTTTCTTTATTGGCCTTCATTATTAATTAATCACACTGGGATTAAATATTTCCCAATATACTTGGTACAATTTGTACTCTTAAAGACAACCCATTGCTTAATTCGGCAATATCTAGTGCGTATTACTACCTAAGGTATGTTTGCGTTATTACAGCACCTGGGTTGTTTGATCCATGTCTTCTAGTATGGACTTACAGTAGGCTCCATGAAGTCTATATTATGTGTAGTGTGTTTGTATATAATTGTGTCTATAGGCTAATATCATTCAGGCAGTTACTTTGACGTTGGTGTCTGGTTGCTGTTATATCAACTATCTTGTTTGTTCTGCACAGTGATCATATGCTAATCGATATGGTCCTATTTTGGAATAACGGTGTTTTATCTTATAAGTGGTCTATAGAAGACTTATAGGATTCGCCGTGTTTTTACGATGGCGAGTTACTTATCGCAACTCCGGCGGTTTAAAGTTAACCGTGCCAACTTAGTGGAGAATGAACCTGCTCCGGTAGTGGTCAACAACACCACGATTATCCGGTATGTGCATTGTTGTATGTCTATCACTTTTCAGCAAACTGCAAGATATATCTAGATCACCATCTCAGGATGAAGGGACGTTAAAAGAATACATACGTATACTATGTGAGGAGATGCATTGGCAGTGTGCCAGTGAATCCGAGGTTAATGATGTTACCAATGGGTTAATCGATATGGTCACAACAGAACACTCGTTACTGGGATCAGTTGTCCACGAGATTGTAGCTAAATTTAGGCGCATAGAGGGCGAAAATGGCAAGATTGACATCGTTGACAAGGTATTCGATAATTTCTTGGAACTGAAAAAACAGTTGCGTCACATTCTTATCAACAGTACCTTGGACGTACCTCTTGAAGGCGATAGTTTAAAAATAGTTCGTGAAATATTACGCCAATATCCAGGTTCTATAGACGTGGATTCAGTTACTATTTTCACATCGGTCCATTTGAATCCGAAGTATCGCGGGATGCGTTGTTTCTTCTTCAAGGAAGCCGATGGCCGATGCACTGACTTTAGTTATGCTCGGTGTGCTGATGGCGTTCCTGCACGGTACCATCGGCTACACAATGTGTTTATAGACGTTCTAGTGGAACTATGTCGCCTATACCCTAGGGTAATAGGCCAGGTGATAGAGTCCTTTGAGAACTTGTATCCACACTACAACCTTGCCCTGGAACATCACGTGTCGGTATCTAGGAATTTATGCACTCTTGCTAGAAGGGTACCAGCTTTATTGGGGCCACTGTATCGATTGCTGATTACCAAGGTTACTATCATTGACGCCGAGATAAAGTTAGAGGACCCTAGTGAGTTTTGCGAGGAGAAGATTAAGGCGCTGCGACTGGAGACAATGCGCCAGCTGGCGTCTGAGTTAAAGAGTGGATCTATTGACATCTCTGAGGCTAAGCACCGTATTGGCAACCCCAACTGGTACCAGGAGCTTTACGCCACTGTACGTACTGATGAGGACCTGGATGACATGACGCAGAAGTTGGATGCTGTAATGTCAGTTTTGTTCAGCTCGCTGACTAGGCTACTAAATGACAATATGGACACGCCCGCTGTGCAGAAACCATCAATGCCCGAGTTAACAGAGGACTCCTCTGATAGTGACGGAAGCGACTCTGTATCCACTAGTGGCTACCATTCCGTATCCAGTTATAGGAATGAAGAGGTCAATTATCCAGATCATGGATTACGCAGCAAGTCTGTTTCGGGTGTCGTCAAATCAGAAGTGGGTTATAATGTCCCAACGGTTGCTGACAGGATAGTGTCTGAATTACTCGACGTCTTCGAGGATGTAGTGCTACCAACGCAACGGTGTAAATACGTCCAGTTCCTATATATCCACGTGGCTTCTATGAAGACTGCATGGTCCCATTTATTCCTGCAACGGCTGTTACTTATACTATATGACGAAGAGGCCCATTCAACAAGTCGACGTTATGCTAGTAGCTACATAGCCTCGATAGTATCGCGTGCTGATTTTATCCAGGGCCAAGTTGTTTGTAGTGTGGTGTACTATCTGTTTTCCATATTGGCCAAGTTCGAATATCTCTTGGTGCAGTGTCAGGATTCGGGTGCTAGTAGTGTGACTTCTGATTTTACCCTTAGGTCCCAAAATCGCTTTGGTGAATCCGGCAGTATAAGATCGCATTCACAAATGAATCGATTCTATTCCTTATTACAGGACATACTTCATATAGTCTCTTACCATGCAGGTACACTAGGTAGTTCACCTCGTTGCGTGCGTTACCTCCAGGACAAAAGGTTATCTGTATGTACTTTCCTAGACAGCCATTTGTTCCCAGTTGGCCGTATGCGCGAGACTGTAGTTGATAACGCAATATCCGCGACATCTATAGTCCCCGAGCTGCGAACACTGCACATATCACTGGTTAAAGCCAGGGAAGCGGTATTCAGCAGTGACAACGCGTGTGCCAAAGGGTATTCCACAAAAGTGATAGAAGGAAGTTTTCCCTATGACTCATTTGCTCTGTATCACTCCCGGTACTTCATTCGCAATAACTATCGTTTACATGGTTACTACGAGCTAAACAAGGACTTGGTGGCAGTGAAGCAGGAGCTGGTAGACATGGCACCTGATTACGTGGTAACTAAGGAACCAACAGCTAGAAAATGCATTCCAGTATCGGCGTTACGTGACATTAAGGTTGAATGTACAAAAAAAGTTCCTCATGGCCTCGATTTGATACCGGATGGCACCAGTATCGACGTGCCAATGAAGAAATCAGATCTTGACAGCGATATTCCCGAGGACAGGATAGTTGACCAGTTCATGCAGGCGACGCCTACTCGTCCGGAGCCGTGGCAAAGTCCAGTTCCGAGATTGCAGAATCAGGGATTCGCTGTCGTGGGTGATCTTAACACGTCGGGGTACACCACTACCGAGGGTGGATTCTCCGACACAAAACATGATAACGCCCTTTGTTCATCACAGGATAGCGGTAGCTCCATTGCAACGCACATTCGGTCGCGGCTGCAACGGAAACACAGGAGGACACAAAAAATCGATATGGATCCCTTGTTCGATTTTTACGGGGAGGATGTGTCCGACATTTCAGAAGTCGACTTTAGGAGCGACAACCTGAAGCGTTTAAAGAGCTGCTCGAGCGCCGGTACTGAGTACTCCACAACCGGGCCTGAGGTCCCGGCTGACCATACCAACGACGACCAGCAGCTTATAGTTATCGGCATTGACCAGTTGGATGACTTTGAACTGTCACTTTCAAGCTCGATTTTGGTTAATGCCCCCAAGCGGAGCAGTAAACGAATATTCGACCTCTTGACAGCGACAGCGGCTTATAAATCGGCCATAGTCAATTCCGAGGTGACAAAGAACATACATAAGCGGTGTCAGGATTCACTCAAATAGAGGGATCCAATTTGACGTAGTCACTATAGCTTAATTTAAGCTTCTTGCTTTGATATCTCGTGACCTGTATATATGTGTTCCTGGCAGTATAAACGGTACCAATGCATCTATAGATACCCACCTCTAGGATCTTCCATAACTTTGTAGGGTCACCACGACGATACCCAGCCTTGCGTATAAGCTGGTTAATAGCGGCCTGTTTGGTTAAATGGTTCTCCTCAGCGACCTCGGGGAGGTATGTAGATGAGTACCTATTGCATGATCTCTGGGCTCATATATAACTCACTTCTCTCCATTATGGTAAAACTTTATTATAACTCCGTGCTTACCAACCTCCCAGTCACTAGGGTTTTCAGCAGGCTGCGCCGTGTATAGAAATGGATATATCGCCAACCTCGTAGGTATGTAGTAGCGACACTTTGCATATCAGCTTGGGCACCTCTTCGGCAGTTATAGGCTTGAATCTCTTATCATCATATGCGCTCAATTGGGCGTAATAACCTAGCGAATATAAAGGAGTTTACCAGTACATACCCAAACTCTCGATGGACACCTTGCCCAAACTTCCAACACAACCACGCAATTGCTCGTTGCTGTAAGATATGTATGTATAAAATCTTAACATACCCATTATCGTCCACGATCATCCATGTTACAAACATGGCAGACTTAATACCGAGGTCCATTAACCTCTGCATATCACTCCGAATTGGCTTTTTGTTTTTCTGTAAATATATATTCATTGAATCCCAGACGTACAGTCAACAACTCATCCAAGGCGTCAAAACAAGAGGCGCAGAAATTGTCATCGAGGGTGTTGAGCATAAAGTCGATGTCAGTTGGCATGGTTACAATGGTATTAAATAAGCTCCAGAATGATATCTTATATTTGAATTGTTTCTGCAGGGTCAAAATTTATGCCTGAACGAATATACTCCAGCGATTGATTGTCGATAGATAGCCTATTTAGTGACAATAAGCTAGTAAACAAGTCGTTGTATTGTGTACCAGGAGTTAAACAATTATCTTGTTAACTCCATGCAAACGAGACAATACGTAAATCTACTTTGGCAAACAGAGTTGGATTCCAAAGGTAGCGTGCAATATATCTGTATTCCCAATGAACAGATGTAGTATTGACAAGAAAACTATTACTGAAAATTAAAAAATAAAACTCCACAGAAAAGACATTTAAATAGGACCAAAGGTATACGTGGAAGAATACATGCGTTAGATTGATACGTAATGGAACCGGGCATTATCCAACATATACCAACATATTGCACAAAAAAATAGACAATTTGTAAATATACCAGATGTATTACTAAATTATTAAATATGTAATAGATACAAATGTTTTAGTAGATATACGGCAAAACACATGAAACAAGATCACAGGTTAACGTGGATCTAAGTGTATATATCACAACGCAACATTACCTCAAACGCAATGAAGTGGGTAACATATAACATATCCTAGATTGAATAACGAATTGTTTTTATTTTTCATTTATTAGTAAGCATATTTAATATTACACACACGTGTTGCTGCTGCTGATCATATCGCGATAACATCGCTATTATATATAAGATCTATTTATAAAATATAGTAGGACATTCTGTTTATGGAAAATACTGAATAACTAATGCTATGTGTAACATAAAGTAGGTGTACTCGGATATTAGCGCTACAGATTGTTGCCTTTACCTGTGATATGTTGGTGTACGCAATGTTTACCTCAAGATCCATTACACGTGAATGAGTATGCAATTAATCTGTTTCTGAGTTAATTCCTTGATACAAGACATCGGATTGAACGCTTTAACAAGGTAATTTTTTGATACTACTCATAGGTGTGTGGTATTACAGGCTAATTCCTTGAGATATCGTTTATATATCTGTTTATAATTTGGTTCATGGCCTATTGGTAGTGATACCGAGCAATGGTGTATAGATTTATGTCTACATAAATGAGATAACATTTTTCATCTGTATTGTGGCGTTTTAGCGACAATACTTCATTTGTATCTTGAGTCGTAAGAATCTACATTCTTACAGTGGAGCGTAATCACCATGGAGGCAAGTCAAGACCCTTGGCTGAGGAAGCCTTATAAAGAGCGTATTACCGAAAGTATATACCCACTGTTGTTGTGTGGTTGTAGGTTTATACTTTCGTTGACACAGTTTTCTGTGGCGGTTGACACTTTTGTTATGCTCAAGGAGCTTAACCGTATGAATAACGATTCGTTCGACGTGTCATTAAGGAATATCGCAGACACTGTCGAGCCAAAGGATTATGATTGGGTGCCAACATTAACCACACCAAAAGATCGTGGTGAAGCGATTACTACCAACTACGGTACCAATAAACTCTTTAACCTCTATATCATAAGGCTGTCACACTATTTCAGAAGGCAACTGGGAGAGATCGTCATCTGTCCCGCAACAATATCACTGATATTCATGACAGTGTTGACCGTATTTGACTTATATGAAATCCTGCAGTCAACTTACGCACGAGCTAAGCTGCAGCGCATTCGTACCTGGTTGCAGACGTCACTATATGTCTTCACATTCACGCTCATCACTCTGCAATTGGTGACACTGCTCTACGAGAGCAGTGAAATAGCACATATGGAAGTGGTGTACTCTTTTCTATTTGCATACGAATCAAGAATTGATACTCTTAATCCAATGCTCATGAAATCTGGAGTCAGGTCGCTCAAGTACCGATTGGTGGCATGCATCATTTTTAACATAGCCTCCCTGGTGCCCGATACCTACCTTATCCTCGTTAGGACAATACAGCCACTGAGGCTGTACACTATAGTGAATTCCATGAAAGTGGCCACCGGTCTAATTACACTGGGTACCCTTGTCATGATAGGGATCATGAAGTACTACATTCTCTCTGCACTCGACCCCAAGCTACTTGGTGACAAGACCTCAATACAGCTGATCCAACATAACCCACTTATGGATATCAACTACTATTATCCTAGAACAACAAACAAGGTTGACATGATCACTACCTCCAGCTCATTTATTTCACAGGAGCTCACTCACCTGCCAGTATTCAGCAATAGTGATCAAATTAACTTTAGGCTACTCAGGACAATCAAGGAATTGAGGTTGAATGAGGAGAATTATGGTTCAAAGGATGCTATTACTGTGACACAGAAAATAGTAAACCAATTTGAAAACAAACCAAGTCCTACCAATACCAATGTTGCACTAGAAACTAACATGGCCAACTATGCATTTGTCCAGAGTTCGTACGCACAGATGAAAACAGCATTAAACGTCCTACTACTGCTATGCGTGTACTTCACAATATCAGCACTGGGATTCGGACTGTACGCATTCCTCATGGTAATTAGGAGACACAAGATTTATATATATGTCAACCTGATTGTTGATGTGGTTGGCATCGTGTGGCAAGTATGTAACATTATACTGGCGGTTTACCCAATGGAAACCACGGAGTTTTTCTGCGATGCTGGAACGTACCTCCCGGGTACTGCAACACTCAACTTCGAGACGAACGCCGTATTCACATGGTTCTGCAGAGCTAAACCAATAGCGTCCCTGCTATTTGGTATGGCTATAGTTCAACTAGCCATATTCGTCTCGGACATTATCGTACTGTACCTCCTATGGAAGTGACATCGGCACTCAATGTCTAAAGTAACCCAGCAAACGCTGGAGCATGTTATCTAGACTCATTTTGTCGAACAACCTCCTAATGCGTCCTATGCTATATAGAATTGATGCCCAGTCGTATAGTTCCTGGTATATAAACAGGTCACCCTTGTAACTGTAACTGATGGTATACACTACTGTACACTTACCACGTGGAGTGCAGTGATTTAATATCATCTATAGATTTACTAAGCGACCAACGCAGAGCGCGTGATACGGTACCTTGTGTCGACAGATGCTCACGTTGAATGATAAATTGTGAGACGTAGGCCACGGAAGGAACAACTCCCACATTGTAACGGTGGCATAAATTATCACCCATTAAGCTTCCGCTACAGTCAACGCGGCCAAACTTAACAGATTTACCATCTTGAGTAAATTGGTGCGATAATGTAATAAATAAGTTCATAAACTGCCTGAGTATGTCAGACATAATGTACACAATGCTGCTTACCTAGAGATTGGATTATACGGCGAATAGAATAGTAGAATGTAGTCAGTAGTAGGTGGTTTCCGTAAGAGTGCATCAGCGCAGTCCCAAGATAGGTCAGTATATGAAGGTGGCATACGCAAGGGTGACTTGCCAGGCTTGTTTCGCTCCGGATCTACACCAATGCCCAAACCATACCTGATCTGGGTAAACAGCAGTCCGAGGTCTGTATAGATGATAAACACAGCATCAAAACTCACAACAAAGCTTGGAAATTAACATTTCTTGATATAATGTTACATTATTGTTAGCATTTAGTATAGTACTCCAAAATGACTATGATCGTGTCTACACATTCTCGTAGGGGGATTCCAAACTAGAATAGATGGAACAATACATCATGGGTATTTCCCGCTTATATACACAACTAAGGGGTATGAATAACTGTGATACGGCTGTATTGTGGTTACACATTGGTGTTATATCATGGAATCCTAATGGTAAACATCCACCCTAATAGGGATCCTACTATTATGGACAGAAGTAATATAGATAAATGGAGTTCAAAAGTACTGTTATCACCGCTTGTGTAGCTACTGCGCTGCAGCAAGCACAGGCATACGTGAATAGATCTATATCGAATATCGGTTGTCGCCATCGTGGCCATATGACTAATTCAAGATGTAGTGTACCAATACAGCGTCGCGCAATGGCTACGGAAGATAGAACTCATCAAGGATCGACCGCTGAATCCATGGATGAAAGAAAACGGAAGCTGGTATTCCTGAGGACATCAACAGGAAAGGGTACACAGGAGTGCTATGAAGCATTGAATGCAGCCCAGGGTGATTTGAAAAAGGCATTGGATATCATACGTAAAAGAATGGATAATTGCACTAGTAGCAGTTCAACTGCGGAAGTTATTGATCTGCTACACGGGAGAGTTGCTACCGTGTCATCTAATAATGTTGCCGTCATCCTGGAGATGAGATGTGAAACTGACTTTGTGTCTAGGAACCAGATTTTCATATCATTGACGAAGACATTCGCCAATGCAGCGCATCATGTGTTGAGCAATCATCCTGAAATAAGTAACACTGAATTATCCAAAAGCTTGTTAGGTCTTAAATGCATAAAATGTGGTCGCACACCAGGCGAGGCCGCTAATATAGCAAAGTCAGCACTAAATGAGAAAATGATAGTTACACGAATAGGGGTTGTAAGGGCCTCACAGGGAGATTTCGTGACGTCATACCTACACGGATCGTTACACGGTCAATATCCACTGAGCATGGTAGGATCAGCAGCGGCATTAATGAAGTACAATCTTGAGTATCCGGATACAATTGTTATACCACAGCCCGAGGAATGTTTACAATCAATAGGTAATACCATTGGAGACAACCACTCGGGAAATTGCTGCTGCATGGATACTACAGAATGCAATTATACTTCGCAACCTATATATGTTGAGCCTAGTAATCACACTGGGGACGCCGAATCAATAAAGCATAAACTATCACAATTCATAAAGCATATGGTTCAACATATTGTCGGGGCTAAACCACAAGCTATCAGCTTAGAGAGTTTTGACCCCGAAAAGGTACAGGCAGCAAGGCAGCAATTGGAAGCTGAGGCAGCAGCATCGGGCAAACCTAAAGAAACCATGGAAAGGATAGTCAATGGCAGAATACGCAAAATGTTCGGAGAACATGTACTAATGGAACAGGTAGGTATATAATATATCAATAAGTATACGCAGAAATGGGCATTTGATGGAGGTAAACCATCTGTATCGGCTGCAATAGATGATTTTACTAAAAGATATAAAATATACATCAAAATAAAAGAGATGATACAGCTATCAATTGCCGACGATATGCTAGCATACAAAGCGCCAGATGGTACTGAATACCACCAACCTAATATAGCATTTTAATTATATGGTAAAAGTAAATGTACCCAACTGATGGACAAAGTCATCAGCACGGTCAAAAGCTGTTGAGCCATACAAGAGGCTGTACTTTGAACGCTGGGAGTAATCCTGTATAGCAAGGCTTTCGTTATAAGAACCACCCCCAACAACAAATACTATACACCTACGAGCTGTAGACCTTTTGGTACCAGTGGGTAATGCAGTATCCGAAGTCTTAGGGTCAAAGTAGCTGAATTCCCCAGCCACCTTGTCGGAGTTGCCCAAAAGGTTCTCCAAGATACCTACAATACAAGGCTGCTTCTTACGTGGCAATAGCCTCCGGACACCCTTGAATAAATTGACACCAGTGTCTATCAGCTTGCTGCTGTACTCAGCCAGGCGCTTGTGGCTTTGTGCGTACTCTTTCTTAGGTGCCTCAGTACCGCGCTCATTTATCTGCTTTACACTAGAGAGGTCAGCTGCCTTAGCCTTGCCAATCTGCTGTAAAATGCCCTCACTAAAAGCTTTCATCTTCATTACATTACGAAGACCCTTTAAGCTCTCCTGCTGGATGCTGCCCCGTAGCTTAACACGGTTTTCCAGCTCATCCAAACGGCTGTCTGGTATAGTCGGTCGATGTAAAGCTATAAGTAACAGAGATCTGTAGAGGTCCATAGCCGAGCATTTGTCATTGGATAGCAGGTCCTCAAACTGCTGGAAACAGTTTTTCTCACTTAAAATGTCAACATCATAATCAAACTCATAGAATCGATCTAGTTCCCGAGACTTCACACTGTCGACCAACGATGTTGCCAGGTTTGTATGCATGTCCAATAAACGCTTATGCTCACTCAAATGAGGTATTGCATTCATAGCAGTGACTAAACTGCCAGCAGTGTCGACGTCATCCCGGTTTATACTAGAAACCTGAGAGTTGTAAGACTCCAAACTTGTTGCGATGTGCTGCGCCACGTCAGATAGTGGCAGCGATATTATAGACTGATATAACTTATCGCCGTATTCAAGGTCGTATGTAACTCTTTTGCCCTTGTCGCCAACAGAGTCGAGCACCACCTTGTCGAAGCTAATCCCGAAAACATCATGAACCAACGGTTGATAGTTCCAACTGTGCTGTAGCATCGGACTAAGATCAAATGTACGGTCAAGAATCAGTAGGAGAGGTCTGTTAAATGAACTTGATAGTGATACACCCAGCTGATGGCGAGCATTAAGGATCTCAAACAATTTGGCGTTCAACTTCTCAGCCACAGTTAATGCCGGTGATGGAGTACGCGGAACTACAATCACAGGAAGAACACCCATTGTAACAATAACGGATAATAGGCGGTCTACCACTCTATTAACTAAAGCGTCACCTTCCTCCGCATTCACAGCTCCGCCACAATAAAATGAAGAAAAACATCCAGGCAGGTTCAATGAAAACGAGGATGTTGCAACCATAGTAAAGTGAAGGTAACGATCCGTTATGGACGAAATGGACATGTGAGCATTGGCTTCCACCAATCTCCGAGCAAGCTCGCCAAGGTAATCGTCACTACTGTAAGTAGTGAAATTAATGTGCATCTGCTTGTATTTGCGACTCACAGCGTCAGATACTATGGCATCCAGGTTAGACACTGTTGGACTCAACAAGTACACTGCATCAACACCTGGGATTGATTCACGACGATCACTGATAAGTAGATTTAAAGTAACACCGAGGCTACGTAAAGTGCCAACCTTTAATATTGGCGAAAGTAACGCACGAGTCTCCTCATCGTATATCAGTATCTTCCACGTCTTCAAAGAACGACCGTCAGAATCATCGTCAACAGAAAGCTGTAGCATGTCACTAACAGCCTTCAACACAAGGTCGTGAAGTTCATCATACATCATGGTTAACGGTCTCTAATGTCAATCACGTGAACCTCGTAAAATAAATGACCATAATTACCAAATGATATTCCTAAGCGCCTGGGAATATAAACAACAAATATAAGACATACCTTATCTCATCAATGCACATGTTGTAAACCACCTGGTTTAACGGAGTGACACTGTGCTTACCAGCCTATACCAAATGAAGTATGTTGAAATCCATGGCAGATATGCCCAAGGACATATGTGACCTACCTCAAAGGTCTGCCTAGCGACGCCAGATATATCGCGCTTTACAGAAGGAGAGAATGACCTAACCAATGCAGTGACAATGTCCCCGGGAACTACACAACGACTGTTAGGAATACCGGGTTTCAATACGCGTACAGAATGTTCGCTACTCAGCTCAGAAGTATCTAGTGGATACTCGGGTTCATAACATAAAAGAAATGGGACACACTGGAATAACAATAGATGTAACAACCAAGACAGATTTAACATGTACATAATGTATCTAGCACTGGTAATTATAATACAGATACAGAAACACAAATTAGTTCTATAAAGTGCGATAGTAACTAAATGTGCTCTCTATCTGAGGAATCCAGTTGCATATGTGTATACATGGGGATTTGTAAAAAGCTTTCGCGCATCTGAAATGCGCTAAACATACGAAATGGATCTACTAGAAATACATAAAAGACCGGTAGTCAGTCCAAGTTGGATATAATACGACTAACGTCACTGTGAAGTGACTTTACCTCAGCCATCAAGTCGTCCCTGCTATATATTAAACTTGGATTAGCCAACTTACAACCCAAGTAGATATAACCGCTCATGTAACTTGAATAATCTCGAAGCAATGTCTTCAAGAGACGCGCGTTGATTGAAGCTTGATGATGAAGAGTCGCTTGAAAATGAAGGTGATTTGTATCCAAAAAAACCACCTTCGGAACCCTCAAGTGATGCGTACGGAGTATTACCGTGAATTAGGTCCCGGCATTCCATCATATCGGCTTTGGAAGTCACCTGGATAGTGTCTATAAAGTTATGTAGTGGAGTAGCCGGTGCGCTAGGTACGTAAACTGATGGATCACCAGGATCAGATAGACGTTTACGATACAATACACGAATCTTGTGAGCTTTAGCAATTAAGTGGCTTATATCCTCCATTGGCGGGAATTTGAATAAACGTTGAAGGCAGTAGTTAATATCGTTCTCCAGCACTGTTAGTTACATAACTGTATATAAAAAGACTTACAATTTAAACGGACGTATGATATCATTGCAATGGAGAAAAAATCCATCAGCTCAAATTGAAACTCCGGTAAACCACGGCTTTCAACCCTTGTTAAGAAGTGATCCGCAAATACAGCATCCCATAGGTTCAACGTGTCATTGATATTAAACTCACGACTGAATATGAGCCTTATCCAACGCATCAAAAATATGTGAGGCTCAAGTTCAATCTTTTGAAAATGCGTGAATAGAGGCATGTCATAAAGCTGTGAATAATGAATGCAATGATTAGTGTACTTATATAGGCATATCTCACTAAACAATTCTATATGGAATCCACAGATAAATTGTTTAAAACCATACATATAGTGTCACAATACAATTTAGCCATGAAATAGATATACTGTTGCGTGTAACACAGCATGACACAAACATTATCAAAACCAACCCGAAGAATGCTACCGAAGATAAATTTAGTACGTGCGATAAATGAATTGTGAGCTTCAGCCTTTGTACGGTTGTGTATAGAAGCGACGTAGTACATATTGCGGGATATACCAACAGAATTACCAATCTGCGGAGATTTGACTGCAACGTTGTCAAACATAAGTTGGGTCTCTAGAGACATCAGTGCATCAAATAACATATATGCATCAGCCTCTAAGTCGCCCATGTCACCCGAAAGAATTACATCAAATGAGGCGTCCTTGCCACTATCCAAGTTATGTACCTGGTCACGGTAGCATACAAGATATATCACAGCAAGCAACTCATTCATACCCTGCCGGTACGATATATAGTCATGCTCACGACTCCAGACATATAAAATGTTCTGCAAGCTCTTACGAACGCTCTCCTGTTTGAATAAACTGCGTTCCTGATATGTACGCTCAACATCCTGCCATATCTCATCTAGTAATTCCTTGATACGCTGGGTTATCTCCCAAGGATTGCGTTCTACAGGCGCTAGAGGATGGAATAATTGAGGATTCAGCGTTTGCATCTTACGAAGACCATCGTAGCGGTGCTTGTTAGTTAGTTCGAGGTAACGCTCCCTATTAGTTCTTATTACAGTACACAAATTGTCCAGATCTGGGTTGTCATAGAGACCAAGAAAATAACCCCAAATTATACGACGAATGTTAACCACACCAAGATGAGACGATTCGATGTTGGTTGCGATTTTATGCATCACTGACATCAAACCCTCCAGGTCAATCTTCTCGCCATCACCATCGGAAACAGTGGAAGCAGAATCTTCGTATAACGTGGGCTTGCGGAATAACTGTTCGAACTCCTCCAAACGAACTCCGCAGTACCCTTCCTCATCGTACGTTACCTCAAACAAAGACTCTTTTGAATTGTCGACCATGTTGATTAGTCACTAAATACAGATCATTGGCATAACACTTTCAAGCCTAATGTAGTTATGTGCAAACCGATATATATGATACATAGACAAGGAGTAAATATCATCAACAGAATGACACCTCAAGAAATTACACAACGTAAATTATCACATAAACTAAATACAATGCGATTATATTGTATTATATAACACACCACAGATTATAGAGTATAATGGAATCTCATGGCTCCATTGATAGCACTTGCCACATATGTTACATAGCAAAACTATCCTTGTGGTTATATCCGTTTGAAACTACTAGTTAGACTATATAAAAAGCAGATATATGATGTGTGTAATCTAAATCGATCTAATGGTATCATTAGTGTCATTTGAATCATAACGCTGCACCTGATTGAATAAATACCAAGAAGATGTTATAGCATCAACATATCGCAATTTCGCCTATACTGAATCATTGTTAATTAGATACAATGTTGAGATCATTCAACTCTAACGGCTATAAGGTATGGTTTTTGCAAAATATCTGTTTTGGTGATAGCACTGCTAATTGGACCACCTCTTTTTTAATGTTACATTAAAGTTGCTCTATGACAAACGTAGATTCATATAGAATACCTTTTGTATTCCTTAATCTGTTATATACCAACTACAGGTTTATGCCTTGTCTGCCGGTAAAACTGATCCTATGTTTCATGTGAAAAAGAAGGCAAAAACAAAGAAGTATGTTAACGTATATAGATTACAAAAAGTACAGATCGAACAGTGATGAAAACTCGAGAGTGGAATTGATCCATGATCTAGAGTTTCCACAGGCATGTAATACAGTCGACGTATCCCCGGATCATCAATATATCATCGCTACAGGTGTTTACCCACCACAAGTAAGTTGTTTTTATTTGTTTAACTAATTCTAGATCGGTATATACGACACTAATGAGATGACCTTGAAGCATAGAAGAGGTATTGATCACGAAGTATTGAAGACTGCGTTCCTGGAAGAAGATTATACTAAGCTGGCATTTTTATGTAAGAATAGAGTAATTGAATTTCACGATCGAGGAGGGAAATACTATTCTGTACGAATACCTAAGGAAGGTCGCGACATGAAATACATCTCAGATAATGCATCAATATTTACAGTGTCATCCAATAATGAAGTGTACCGTCTGAATTTAGAAAAGGGGGCTTTCGAGGTACCTCTGAAATCAGTATGCAGCTACCTTAACTGCATAGCAGAAAACCCAATTATCCCAGTGGTTTCAGCAGGAGGGTATGTTTCATTCTCTATACATATATCCATTCAGGCAAGGTTCTATTCTTGAAAGCTGGGATCTCAGATGTCAAAAATCAATATCGCAACTACTATGCAATACCCAGGATACCGATGATAGCGTTACATACTGTACATATGATTCTAGTGGAATGAAAATAGCAGTGGGCACAGCCAACGGATACTTGAAATTATATGATATACGTAATACAAAGCCTTTATGGGAAAGATTACATGTTAATGAAGAAGCAGTGAAGCATATTGAATGGGTAGATTCACTTAACCATGCAGCCACAGGTACGTCAATTGTTATTTGCTTAAAGTGGCACAGGAGTTGGCAAAGATACGTTAATAGCATGGTCGGATCATAAAAGCGTCAGGATACAAAACTCAGAAGATGGAGATTTTATTGCATCTATAGAAGGATTGGTCACAGATAACAAGAACCAGATCACCAACATCAACTCATTCAGATTCTTTCCGGATACTGGTATATGTTTTGTGGTTGGTGACCATACAAGAGTTGGGACTTATTTCCTTCCTACTATAGGAGCTGCGCCACAGTATGTTTTTTTGATCTATGATAACATCCTTTAGATGGTGCTCATTCCTTGAAAACATCACCGAAGAAATGGAAATACCGTCAGGAGCGTATTCCGGAAATGCAGAGACACAGGCATATGAAGATTTTGTGTTTGTGACTAAAGATCAACTGGAAGAGCTTAACGCGCTACAGTTAATCGGTACCAACATGCTCAAGGATTATATGCATGGGTACTTCATAGACAGAAATGTATACCATGATCTAAAGGATGTTGCTAATAACTTTGATTATGAAGCATATAGAAAGAAGAAGATACAAGAGAAGATCGATGCAAAGAGGAATATGAGGCTACCATTACGTAAGAAGAAGGTGGAGCCCGTTGTTAACGAGGAATTGCAAGAAGAGTTACGTGAAACTGCAGAAGCAGAGAATAAGAAGGTTAGTAACGTAGAATAGTTCCACACAATATCGCAGGGAGCGTCGAAGAAACAGCGTGAAAAGGCAAGATTTGCAAAGGCAGCATTACAAGATGAAAGATTTGCAAGAATATTCACTGATGAAAACTTTGCCATTGAACGGGTTGATGCATCAGAAATCAACAAATCAAGGAAGCACTTAGATAACTAAATTTAATGTTGTCTTTATACCACCATTATTTGGCGTACCTCAGCGTGTAGTTTGCGGCGACCACAGAAAACACGATACAATGCCAGCCTAACAGCTAGCAATGTCATTACACAAGTACGCTTCTTAGAAGCTTTTGCATCTAACCTAGAAAGGTACATGATCTTGTGCAAATCAACAGATTGGAACTGCTCATGCATCTCATGTTGCAGTGATTCCAAATGACGCGATGCTAACTGACTCTGTGTAATAACACCGTCGTAAGACAAAAGAGGCGCTGCGTCACTCGCCTCCGAATATGTGTCGCACTCTGATAAAGGCGCAACAAAGTCCGTCTTGCGCCTGCCATTAGCGTCATCTATAGCAGACTTCCAGAAACCAGAAGGTATCTGAGATGGGACGTCACCATTTCCTTGTTGAGGATCCTCAGTTGATTGAGTTTCGCCAGGAATAGACATGCCCAATTGCTGTACTAAAATGTCCATCGATATGCGAATGACCGTAGAGTTGTAGTCGGTGGGTAAAAAGTTAAGCAGCTCAGCAGCTGCAAAATGACGTTGAATCACTTCTTCCATCAACATGACTTGAGGAACGCCACGCATGCTATGACAACGTAGTAATTGGAAGTAAAAGTTCATCAAAAGATCAGTGGATAGCTTACCCTGCTGGAACTGCAAAGCACGGGCGTCTTGGAGTGCATCACTGATGAGATCCAAATTGCACTCTACATGTTCCACACCGAGGTCTGATAGTGACATGTTGCTGATATCAGCAGTAATTGCATTATAAACAGCCGACACTAGGTTGTCCTTATTACAAGTAACACCATCTTTAAGTGTCGATACTCCAGGTACCTTGGTAGCTGAATTGTCCTCTTTTGAATAGAAGGCATTTAACGTGTTGCTTCCACCCGCGCCACTAAAATCGTATTCATCAACGTAAAAACGATCAAGGTCTATCAAATCATCCGCTATTGCAGCAGGGGTATCACTCTCGACGGTCACGCTACAGTGAGCATCCTCAATTATGTCTAAGTGAGATTCTGTATCACGTAACGACACCCGGGTGCCACACTTGTCGATCAACGATCCGTTTACCTGGAAGTTTTCACATGGCAAAAGATCAACCTCATTGTACCAGTCAAAGGAATTGTGGGATTGTACAACGTCTCCCGCCTCAAACGGACCTGGATCTATAGTTGATAGTGAGGTGCTCAATAAGTAGGGTTCACCGTGCTTTAGAACGTTTACCCCTTTGCTTGAACCAATGTCAATATAGTTCGTTGGCTTCGATGGTTGAAAGCATGTTTCCCCCGATAGTGACAAATGACGATCTGATTCGCTCAGCTTCAACACTCCAGTGCTATTGGGTAGCTTTTTGAAAATTTCATGAGTGCCATTATCCGATGTCTCCACATTACGCATAACAAGGCGATTGAATTTAACCATCTGGGTATCAATTTCCTTGGATGGCAAGATAGCTGGGTGGTCATTTGTTTTGTTCAACGGAACCGATGAACTGATATCATTGGAGACATCTGTTTTATCAATTGGTAGCGGTAACTGCATTGTAGAACTTTGAATAGGTCCTGATTGAGGAATAGAAATGTTCAACCCGCGGCTAACAGACACTTCATTGTTTAATAATGACGCTCTTGCCGATATATCACCAGTGAAGTCAGTCCATGATGAAGTTGTCATGCTATCCACTGTCAATTGACGAGTTAGTGTCGTCTGGATAATGCGATTTTGCTCAGACAAATAGTCATACAAACGTACCGAGCCCGGATCTGTCATTAATGATAAGCCTGAACGGGTGCTAAAGTCGTCATTATATACTCCCAAATCACTAGTAAGCTCAGAAACCGGAGTTATGCCACTATTCTCCGCCATCGCATGAGGTATATCAGGGAAACCCAATGTAACGTGGTTGTCGAGCACTTCCGAAGAATGTGAACTGCCATTAAAGTTGGAAACAGTATTCATACGACTTAAGCGAGAAACATCGTCAAAGACCATATTACTACTTGCCTGTATCCATGACTCCGTTGTAGTACCACGGCATGACGATGATTGCATAAACTTTAACATCAACTGCAATTGATAATCATCTGGATGCTGTTTTACAAAGCATATCTTAGTAGAATTCCAAAATAACATAACAAAATCATCAACATGTGAAGTTTCAATAGAACATGATCTGCTGTTACCCAAAGGGGTTGATACATTCTTGTCATTCAGCGCCGAAGTGGCATAATTAAGGGATGTTTCAACCATAGAATTAACCGAAGAATCACGGTCACCATTTAAAAAGGATAGCTTTCTCTTGTTAATCTTAACCCAACGCTGCTGAGAGACATAACGCAGAGTAATCTGGCCTACAACAGCACCGCAACGATCAAACAAGTTCGTGCGAATAAAATTCAAATTGGCCGAAACATTAATGCCACGCAAATTTAGCTTTAACGTGCAAAGGCACTTTGTAGATTCTGCAGGGGAAACGATAGAAATGCTTAAAGCACCCCCCTTTACAGCAACCTTATCTTGACCGTCATTACAACAACGTAAAAGACAAAATATAGGATCAACCGATGTTGCAGATCCGTTGGATAATGTACTGTAACTGGATTCACAACGACATCCTGGGTCACATCCATCGTTTGTAGACAAGTTATATGCATCGATGTCACTAGAACGCTGTGCGATTTTCCATATCAAACTTAAACGATCATCCCGTAATGTCTGCGATACAGACTCAAATAGGGTAAGGTCGGTTATATGAAAACCGAATAAATAAGAGTGAGTGGAGCAACTGTTCGCTGTGGATAAGGCGGAACGATTAGTACTCGACATTTTCCTTAACCTAAACAACCTTACCTAATCCTTTAAATAAACATCCTGATAGATTTCAACAAACATCCAAGCAGTATAAAAGTCTTGAATATAGATACGCCTATCAAAACGTGATAAAAATGTTGTGGCGCATAATGAATGACACGTTCAGTAGACTAAGTTTGCGAAAAGATCAGTTTTATCTGTGATATAAACAATAGAGCTTCCCTGTTATTACAGGAATAAGACATGGATATGTTAATGAATATATAAAATATACAATACACATCAATGACATACAGCAACTAAGTGTATTTAAGCCAACTAGAACTGGATTAATGTCAACTATCACAGCGTTCACATTAGATATCACAATTGTTTTGCACAGCAAAAGATGTAAACATCAAACAACCAATCCACAGGAATGTCAATATCAAAATATTATTCTATATATGGATTATACACGAAGAAAACGTTGTTTCAATGTGTTAGTTGGCAGAAACATCTCGGATGTGTAATTCACTCGGGTGCAGATATACACCGAAGCTGAAGCCCTAATAAAACACAGCGTGGCACGAGGTGCTAAGTATAAATTCTCATTGATAACATTACTACAACATAACTAGACAATATATTTGCCGTTTTCTAGCCGGTGTGTAAGAAGATTGCTTCAGTACAATGACTTTTTCATTCATGGATAGACAACCATCGTGAATAACAACTATAAGTCCGTTGAATTACTTTAATAAACAACTCAATGTTATATCCAATTTTATATTTTTCCATAGATAATGATTCATTTCAATAGACATTCACATCTTGAAAATGACATCAGGCCCATTGGGGAGTTAGTCATATACAGTTAGCAAGATGCCACTATATTATCATACAATAACCGAAATGATAAAGTGTAGGAATGTGTAAAAAGTGTTGAGATCATCCCGATCCATCATATATAGGTCTTCTGACCGAATGTGTAGCCCATTTAGACTACTATGGCATCGAAAATAGGTTGGCTGAATCCAGCATGCTTGTATATTCTACAGGGGCGAAATTAAGTCGCGATGGATTCATTGCTAACGGAATAGACCTAGTTATGAAGTATGTATTGTTGTTTTCCCTTGTATATTGTGTGTAGGAAATGGAATAAATCACGTGACGAGTTGGCACTTATCTTCAAAGACAGCTCTACTGTGTTTGCCCATGTGGAGGCTTTAATAAACGCTAGAGATACGGAACAATGTCGCAATCAGTTGAAAATTGGACCAAATGTAGACTTGGCTGTTATATGTGTAGTCACAGCAACCAATACGTATGCAACGAAAGGCAATCATTTCACTGCATGGACGTGTTCAGACTTGAAGGAGAATTCTATCAGAATATCTATATACGGAATCCTTAACGAAGAACTTGTAACGGTTGGGCACGGCAGTGTGGTTGCAGTCCTTAATCCTGATCTCACCGATTATGCCAAAGATCACTATAGAGCCATATCAGTGAAGCAATGTGATAACGTGATGCTTATTGGTGTTGTAGATGGATTACAGATGTGCAAAGGTGTAACGGTAAATAGAACTAAATGTAAAAATCTTGTTTACAAGCATAAACAAGGCGAGTTTTGTAAATACCATATCAAATCTGCATTTGTGAAGCCAAAGGATGATCAAAAGAAAATTAGTCCAAGAGCGGGGGAAATTGCTAACCAGGTTAATGGTGCAATTGCCAAAATTGAAATCCAAGACAATGAGAAACAGCCGTTTATATTCAAGGATACTTCGCCCACTGACCCTGGTAAAGTAATGGCGAAATTAGGTGACCTTGGGGAGTTGTTAAATAAAGTTAACGAAATGAGAACTGGTACTATCATCAATAGTATAACGAAAAAACAGACAGCCTCCAATGATAATAGTATGCAAGTAGATGATAAAAAGAAATTTGATTCTGCGGTGCAAAATCTTAAAAATGTCATCACTCCGGTATGTTAACATCACGATAATACTAATTGAAAAATAGAATCACGCCAACAATAAACAGGTTCTAGGATTGTTGCAACATATATCCAAACATATCAGTCGTATAGATAAGGAGCATATTAAAAAATCTGGGATCATGAAAATGTGCGCCAACCTTCTTGATCATCCTATGGAAACGATAGCAATCGAAAGTCTAAAACTAATAAGGAAACTAAAAAGACCTGATAGACAAATAAAAAAGTTTTGCTCTAAGCCAACGTATATATTCGAACCTAGGAAACAGACCAAAAAAGATGTTGTAATAACCCAAGTGGTTGGTTTTATGAATGTGTAGCACACACTTATTGCAGAATTCCCAAGACGTGGAAGCTATCTTAAGTGCTTCTTCCGATGTCAACTCTTATGTAGAAATGGTAAGGCTATCTTTTCACTTACAAAAGTTATCCTTAAAACAGGAAGACTTTGAAGAAACTAAGAAAAAACTAGAAACACTAGAGCGCATGGATAAGGCGCAGGAGTACCAAATGACGGTCACTGAAATCGATGTAATTGCGACATACTGCGAAGATTGTAAAAAATGGACTGAAAAAACATCGCCTTATTGTCAACAGGAATCGCACACCTATTCCAAAAAGAAATGTAAGAAGGCTTACCATGTATGTTTGGAAGCTGGTTGTGGATACAGGTACTATTCGCTTAATGGCCAGAAACCCCCATGGTGTCCTGGGTGAGTCTGTTAGTACATCATACACATCAACGCAACAGATGCAAACAAAACACACTTTTGGCTGAAAAAAGCTCTGTATATAAAATTAGAAAAGACTACCTCCTACCGAACGAGAAACTCCTCGATTGTGAAATTGGCGCGAGAAGACCTGTAGACTGCGATGAGTAACGTCGAAAAGTTCCATGAGGCGATGCGCCAATACATTGAAACCAAAGAGTTTCATAAAATATCGCCGCATGATGCTGCTGATGTGTTTGTTAAGTTGTTAGAAGGTCATGGAATCAAGGTTATTGCCTCAGATTTCGATTCTACCATGATTGCTAAGCACTCAGGTATGAACTTCGGTATCTATTTATAACTTTTAGGTGGATTTTGTGACCCAAAGGAGGATATAGATGTACTTTCATCTGTAACAGCTCACTTTAAAGCGGTTGGTGAAAGGCTGAAAAAATCGAATATTAAACTTGTTGTTGTCACCTTCTCGGATGATTCACACGTCAAGAATCACCCTGTGTATATCAGCGGTGCGAGAATGGTAAAGAAGGCACTTGAACATAGCAATTGTGCAGCCAATATAGAAAAGGTGTATGACTTCTACCCTAGGTATGGTGAATTGTAGTAATAGTTAATACCACCTCCAGATTCTGGTCGGAACCTTCACAATACACACAACTGGGACTTGCAGCACCCATGCCCAGGCACAAGGAATACCACTTGAATCAGGTGAGTGTATATAATGTTGTTACTGACGCATTCTAGGTTTGTCATGATTTCAACGTCCAAATGAGCGAAATTGTGCTTATCGACGATGACATACATAATTGTAAAAACGCAAAAAAGATTGGAGCTGCGGTGTTATACGTTAAAGGTGCGGGGTTTGACCTTACAGAGGTTGACCTAATTTGAACCTTGCGTATATTCTAGGTACGACAGCATAACTGGCAAGAGCTCGCCATCAAGCACTGTATTCACTTCAACTGTCTCCCAGTTGGTGCGATGGTCTTTAAAGCGTTGGTCAGGGCTAAGAATGTAGCTACGCATATGACGGCCCCAATCGGCCTCAACTTCCTCACCACGCAGCTCGTTGCACTTCTCACGTAGTTGTTCCTAGATGTTGTCAGGTATGGGTATGGAGTCCTTTACCTTGTAATGTGCGTCGACCATCTCACTGATTCGGCGCATTGCGATTTCTCGATTTTGCGATTGAGAACGCTCAGTCTGTACTCGGACTGATAAACCAGTTTTCTTGTGAGTAATGCGAACTACTCTATATATATGTTAAACGAATGTACATACCAGCTGTTTCTACTTTGTTGACATTTTGGCCACCCTTCCCCCCGCTACGCATAGTCTCCACTATTACATCTTTTTCAGTAACATGTTTTGAAGATTCATAATGCTGAACGTCACGATCGTCAGCAGACAGCAGGGGTACCACCTGAACGCTGCTAAATGTGGTTTGGCGTTTTCTCATAGCATTATAAGGAGAATTGCGAACCAAACGATGCGTCCCTTTTTCTCCCTTGAATAATTTGTATGCGTAGTCACCATGCACCTCAAATTCTAGTATACGGTAGCCAGCCTTGTCACCAGGGACTACAGTCCCATCTACATAGTGCAAAGAACGTGGAAGGTCGCCGTAGAGTTCACGATTCCAACTTTCCGGTTGGCAGTAGTGTTGAATAAAACGCTTGTACATCCTTCCAAGCATCTTGCAGAAATCAAAAGCTTCAGTACCACCTACACCTGAAGGACTGTTTTACTCCAGCAAATTACATACCAGCTGTAATAGTTACTTTGCAATGATTCTTATCATATTCACAAAGATCAAGATACAAGTCACTATTGGATGCATTCTTAGCCTTTAACTTCGTATGTTCATTACTTAGAAATACGCTGCACAATATCGTATCCGTAATATAACGTCTAACCATGGATTATAAGAAAACTTATTAATAAGTTTGCTTGACACAACAAATCTTCCTGGATTCCATATAGTATGTCTGTAAAGGTTACGGAACGCCGAAGCAGCCATGTGTACTATATTAAATGCCAACAATATATGTATTACTGTAAACATCGAAACACAGAGCCGAAGTTACAGCTATCAAACCAAAACGATACTCCTTAAATGTTTCATCTCATTAATATCTTATGTGTAAAGAGACTAAGCGTCTGTGTAGTGTACACATGTGAATGATTAAGGTATCATTCACTGAAGTAAAATTCGTTGATAACACACGATCACTCGATTGTACAGTCATATGCCAACCATGATGAATAATATAATTATAAGTATCATTGTAGAACTATGATTATCTAAAATAGTATGAAGATCACGAGTAAGGACATCATTAGGAGCAATGGTAGACGTAATAGATTGACTTGAAAAAATTAAATAGACCTGACTGTTGTGAAAAACAACAAAAGTTGCAAGATTCTATAATATAACATTAAAAGGACCCATATGACCGCTGCCTTCTATGATAAAAAATATATACATATATATAAAAGAGCGAATCAAAAATATGCACAACACACTATTCTGATTACAAAATGATAAATATTCAAATGCGGCTCACGAATTTGAGCCACGTGGTCACAAAAACACATTCGCAGGACCATTGTACGTACGGTATAAAAGTAAAACGAAACAAAAGGAAACAATATGATGGCGTCTGTATGACAATAAAAACGTCAATGTATAACAAATCAAAAGCAAATCAAATAAATAAGGCGTTAAAGACTGTTCTCTGGCAATTCGACGTTGATTTTCGACCGTTGCGCCCCACCCAGGTCCCAGTGGATGGACGACCACAGTCAAGAGAAGCCATTTGACAACATAAACATACTGGAAAATGATGCTTAAGGCAACATAGCTTGTCTTTTGCGATATTTGCTATATTGTTGCATAGAAAAGAGAACACGACGAGTTGAGCTGCTAGCTGCCGCAAAGCGGTGAAGCTCCTCGTTTGTTCTTCTATCCATAGGTTTAATCTATCGGATATAAAATCGCATTTGATTTATTTATGTGATGTTATTAGTTAGTGTATTACGTAAAAACATCAGGGTAAACATATTGTAGACTCCTGGAGATATTTCAATATTTAGACAGGCTGAGTCGACACACATCAACAATAAAATGGCGACGGAACAAGGGGATAATCCCGATGAAAATGCTCCGAAGAGTACAACTACGTTCAATGTCGATGCACCAGAATTTAATCCTAATCCAACGCGATCATCTGGGACGTTGAACGCTGATGCTCCGGAGTTCATACCTGGTAAACTCGGTACATATGACGGAGGTCTAGGGTATGTTTCAGTTAGTGATATGAAACATGGGAAGAGGTACAATAGAGGTGCCTACCAGAGACCATCGCAAATGCATCAAGCGGGGATGCAATACCACCCACGTTGGTCCCCGCAATACGTTCCAATGTGGGTTCCATATTCAGTAGAAATGGATAGAAGCGGTGCTGTTTACGATTATTCGCCATACCATTACGGTCAACGAAGAGGATATGATGGTCATCCCAGGCATAACAGGTTTTCAAAGCATCCATCAGCAGATGGAGAGCTACCGAAAAGGGAACCGCGAACACCTCATGGCATGTCGGTGCATGCTAACGCTGGAACATATTCGAAATATTCTGATTCGCAAGGTGTTGAGACAACCCATGTGGATTCAGTTTCAGTTGGGCCTTCCACTGAGGATGGACCAGTAAAAGATGCTACTTCTACGCCCAAGAAAATGACGTTGCAAAATTCAAAGGATAATCAAAGCACATGGGCAGACAAATTCCGTCAAACAAACGCCGAACAAGGGGAGCCAGATGTTGTTAAAACAGAGGAACCAACACAACCAGCACCTTCATGGAATGGTAGACCGACTTTTGCTGAAATGATGAAGAAAGCCGTCGGAAGAGATCGAAAGCTGCAGGAGACTCCACCTGAGTTACCAGTTCAACCTGTAGTAGATAATGCTGAACCCGTGAACGAGCGTCTTGAAGAAGTAACTCCCACTGACACTTGTGTTGCGAAAGACAACAAATCACCCGTCAATGTGCCGCCTCAAGTTGTGGATGTATCTGTGGAAAATAAGACCGTAACAGAAGAGGCATCAGAGCCTGTACAGGATCCCATATCTGAAACAGCAGAGGTATCGATGTTGGCAATGGATTTAGATAAATGTCACATTAACCAAGAACCACCAGTTGAAGACTATACTACAACTCCGAAACACAAAGAGGCAGAAACAACTGATGTGGAGACCGAAACATTTCAAAATCAAGAGCCTATTGTTAAACCAGAGGACGATGGTGAATTGGAAAATCGCGAAATTCCAATTCAGGAAACGAAGGTCGAACCAAATGCAGAAGCCGTTTTGGAAGATGAGACTGAATACCAAGAGGTTGAAGAGCCAAGTGAGGTTGTTGATAAGGATTCCTGTTTGATTTCCGCAACTGATGACAGTGTTGATGACGATGTAGCTGAAACAAATGAGGGCACTAAAATGATCTATGATGGTCAATACACAGTAGACAAATTGTTGGCTTGTGGTTTTGAATTAAAGAAACATTATATGGAAGAGAAGCTACGTTGGGGTTTCATGGGTCCTGGCCGTGAATCCAAGGGCTCTGACCATCGTCGTGGCGTAACTTATGATGACAGAACTAATAACTCGAGATATAAGGGTGAAAACTGGCCGACGCAAAGGCGCTCTGCACGATATGATGTTAAGAGCTTTGGTTCTTCTAACAAAGGTGTTGAGTTTTCAAGGGATCAATTAGAAGCAGTATCAATACCCCGTGCCTCGGAATCCTCCTGGATTATTAAACAAGCAAAGCTTAAAATGGACAAGGAACAACAATTAATCCGCAAATTAATGGGTTTGCTAAATCGTTTAACCGTAGAGAAGTTCGACACCATTTACAAGCAGGTTTTGAGTAGTGGTGTGGAGACATATAACCAAGCGTTTGTGCTTGTCAAAATTATCTTTGAAAAGGCTATTACCCAACACCATTTCATTCCCATGTATGTGGAATTATGTGCTAAGCTATCGTATGATTTAAATAATTTTACCGATAATGAAGATGCATCTGTCGCACAGGGTGATAGCTCCACAACTGGTAAAAGTGATCAGAAGGCAACTAGAAGGAGTGACTTCATGAAGATATTACTCAACTGTTGTCAGGATTCTTTTGAAAATAATTTGAAGCCAATGGAGTGTCCACCTGATTTAGAAGGTGATGATAAATTTGAATTTGAGCTTAAATATAAGCACAGAATGAGAGGTAACATGATTTTCGTTGGTGAACTGTTTAAACAGAAGCTATTGGCAGCAAAATTACTTATAACGTGCTTGAGTGAAGTCTTTGCTAAACGTAATGAATGCATTGCAGCTACCGGAAGAATAGAAACCGGTGACAACCACTTGGAGGGCATGTGTACACTTTTGCAGACTGTAGGTAAATGTTTCGACACCGACAAATGGAAATATTCCGGGGAATTTGAAAAATATATTCAAATGCTCACTGATTTGGGAAGGAATCCAAATATTTGTTTCCGTATAAGGTGTCTTATACAAAATGTCCTAGACAGCCGGCATGGTAACTGGACTACATCCACTCCATATAAGCCAGAGGGCCCTTGTAGGCTCCAAGAACTTAGAACAAAGGTTATGGAGCAGGAGAAGCAACAGGATGAAAACGCTTGGAGACTGAAGAAGCGTGGTAAGAATCTTGAAATCAAGACTCCGTCGTCTAAACCTTCACCTGCTCCAAACGTTTTAGCAAATCCCATAGTTATTGAGCCATTGTCATCAGAGGAAATCAAGAGGAGAACACGTGGCATTGTTAAGGAGTTGGTCATGTCACACGATGCTGCAGAGGCTTCGCTGTGTATCAGTGAGTTGAACCTTGCACAAGGTCAGGATGTGGAACTGTTCTGCCATATATTCAATGCTGCTCTCGAGTCGTGTGCTAAAATCACAGCGGAAAACGAGCGGCATATTGTTGCCAAGTGGATGGTTGACCTTGCTATTGGTCGATTATCGCAGGAGTCCTTGGTAAAGTGGATGAAGGGTTTCGTTACCGACGAAACGCCAGAACATGGCTACAGTATGATGATCGAGGACTATCCGGTGGTGCCTCTTATGTTAAAGGAGCTCCTTGTATGCATGAAGGAGAGATACTCCAACGTGTCGGGTTTTGACGAGGTCTCCAAAATTATCGAAAACGATATATATCCTAACGCGGCCATGATTAACTAATTCTTAATGATTGAATGAATTTAGTACTATATATACGATGATTAGCGGTGCCGTGTTTGATGATCGTACAGATGTTAACATCCCATATTCCCACCTGCATCGATCACTATCCGCTTTCCGAATTTTGTTGCAATATATAATTTACGTCGTTGGAATCTTGATGAGCCACTTCATGAATGCTTGGAATCCTGAAGTCACACTCTATTCCCTTGCTAATATCATTCAACTTCTGTGGGATTGTTCAAACATACACCATAGAACATACTTGTTTGTATATATTGTTCAGATGATTCCACCTCTCTTGTCGTTGGCTTAGCAATAGGTGAAATCGAGTTTCAATAGAAAGTCGTAAATCTTCGAATGCTTTATTGGCAAAATCGCATGTCGCCCTTCTACGCTTCTTCAACAATTCTGTCGCACTCTTCAGATGCTTGATGAGACTTTGTTTATCTCCATCATTATCTGTTTTCATGTGGATAATTCATTTTAAACCTACTGATCTGTGTTGGATTATATGTTATATAATTCCTAAGAGGAACGGGAGAACCCGCCTTACTGAGTTCAGAGGTTTTACGTTTCTTAATTGCACGTTTTCGTTTCAATGGCACTTTATGCATGAAAACATGAAATACAGCTTCTTTTGATGGTCCTGGATCTGTTTCTTTTGATGTAATTTCATACGAGTGATTCGAAGAATTATCGGGTAGTACCTCCGCAATGTTGCATACCGCTTTGGCGTCATTTGTTTGATTGATATCTTTTTGTGTGATTGTGATCGATTCCGTGTTTTCAACATGATCTATATCATTAGTAATGTTTGTTCTTTCATCTTGTCCTGACTGTTCCATTTTATCTGCTACCGCCATAAAAGGTCCCTCCTGAGGCAATTGTATGATAGCCACACTAGATTTCTTTTTTTGTGAACTATGACAACTGGCTTCATATATGTTTGTTTTGGACTTAATACTCTTTTCATCTGATATTTTTATTGTTTTTATTGTTGTAAGGACATACCCATAAGTGGTGTACCAAAGGCACGTGTAGTAGTGCCCTACATAAGAAGTCTAAAAAGTATAATATGAACAAACCCGATTGAAAGATGGCGGAAGTGTGCTACCATATGGTGAGTTTTGCCCACTCTTCGTGAGATACTGATGGTGCAATGTGGGAGTTTGCCACTGAAGTGCTGTATAAGGAGTCTCTTCCCCGATAGTGGAATATGAGATATATGGCGCACTATAAATGTGGTTGTTAACGGGAAGCTATATAAATTATCAACGTAACATTTCTAAACATTACCTCCATTGATATGTAACTACATTTAGTTATTGGGTTGATTGAGCCTTTTTGTATAGTTCCACTTATGATTGCATCACTTGTGGTACAGCGTGATATATATGCATCACAGTTCACACGCTCCTTATAAAAATCGATGACTGCTTTATCGTATTCCAACTTTTTAATACAACTAGTCTTCATACATGTCACAATGAAACGATATTGCATTGCTAGCTGGTGTCGGAATCCACAGGCAACCTTATTGGGAAGATTTTCTGAAATTTATATTTATTGAAGAATGATAGCCAACCTTTTATATATGTCAAATTCACATCAAAGTAAAATATCAATGAATCGTTTTTATCTTGGAAGTCAATACAACTGATCAATGGCAATTCGATAGCCATATCCATAGTCTACAATGTAGTGTTGCCCATATCATTTTTAGAAGTATATATAATGTCTACGCTTCAATTCAAACTTACATCTATGGGTAGTATAGTGATATTGGTTCGAGTGAATGACGCTACAGCGTCATGAATGTTCAAAAGAACTATATCGTTGTCAATCATCTATATTGGGTGACGCTGATTCATAATTTTATTTACCCTTTGATCAGTATAGCTGACTTTAAGCATACATTTACGCCATATTAATGGATTGTTATAAACCGTATCTATGCACTTGAACACGGACTCGACATCAGTGGTCCCCAAAGCAATTTCTCTTGCAACTGAAATTACAACAATGCATTTGATATCCCTTATTGACCTTATAAAAGGTTCAATGTCGACATAAAAATTTATTCCGACTGTGGTGTTTGAGGAAATACATTCATAACTTACCATGAAGTAGTAGAAGGAGTAAATTACGAAGCAATGATACAGCCTCATACAGGTTGCGTAGTTCAAATGTGGTATCAGATCCTTTATCATCGACTGAAACATAATGTATTTGTAGTGCAAATACGTACTAGTGATGTGATACTTCGCAATAGCGTTACAGATCTTTCTTAAGATCCTCCTGTATATTCTGTCCAAGTTAGCACGTCTGTTGTGCTCTATCATGGTTTGCGTACATGCGTTCAACAACCTAACACAAGGTACACTTCTATCCCAATCTTTTATCTTGCAAATGTTCATAAACAACATCTACAGCGTTTGACTGGGACAACTATATATCTGTACCTCCATATTGTTGACATACTCATTATCTACCAATGTGTTGTATAGATTTGGTGCTACGGTAAAACATGTAATAATTGCTGTCAGGATACGATCTGCAAGTAGGAATTTATGTTGACAACATGCATTAAGTACGCAACAGATAAGTGGTTTGAAGTTCTCTTTTGTAAGGAAAGCCTGGGAAGATATGTCATAGAAATGACCATTAAGTTGTAATGGAGTACCGGAAAGTGATTCCTGTATTCCATCTGAATGAACATAGCTATAGTTCTTCAGCAACGATGCTGATAACTTGGGATCGCTTCGTCGCAAAGTAGAAGCCATTTTATAAAGTGGATCTAAGGTATACTTTGTATATAAGGTTTCATTGATGCGATGATTAAGGAAATTTCACACTTGTGTTATTACTACGAACCAGTGGTATGATATTTCGCTTCTACCTTGCCAGGAAGGTTAGGAGTAATACGTTTTTTGAAATGACATTGTGTGTTAACATATTGACATAACCAATGTGTAAAAGAATACTAGGTTATTCGCCTGGCAAGTAAAATAGATCTACAGTTAAACTGTAATTTAGTCAATTTCATAATGGAAAATTTTCTGTCGCAGCGACTTTATAGCGTTTCCCACGACAAACTGCAAGGGCCATCCCCCATTTAAATATAAAACATGGGTTTCCTTTTGTGGTTTCATTGGGTATTTTAATTTTTGAACTATGTAGATTGGTATTTTAAAATATATTCGTGTTTCCCCTTTGGGTGTTTTTGGTTGGTGTTGTTTCACGACATGAAGGGTAAAACAACTAAGAAAGGCGGCAAAGGCCGAGCCTCTGGTGGGATTAAAAAAGATGGAAATCGAAAGAATAAGGGTCATGGTGTTAAACCTAAAGATCCTGATGACGATGAATATTTATCGGATATCGAGGCGGAGTACCTCGACGACATACCCGAGTTTATCGCAAAGAAAGTTCACAAAATGGTGAATGAGAACGACCAAGAGTCAATTAAGTGAGTTTTATTCTATTATATGGGCAGTGATGATGTATAATGACAAGCATATATCCTATATGTTGTTGAGGAAATGTGGATATCTGAGCCCTTTTATTCTGTAACCACATTTTACACATTTATATTTAGGATCGCAATAGTCAATGATTCTGACTTCCTGAGTCAGGATAAGCTGGTATCTGATACTCTCAATGAGATTGATGGTTTTATGCCTGAGAGTTCGATACCCAGTAGTACCATAGAGATCGGTCAGCTGAGCGAGCGCATCTTTAAAATTCCAGAGGCTGAGACAGAATCAATTCGTAAGATGAGAGCAGTATTTAGTGAGATTGGCGTATATATGTCAAAATACACTAGTGGTGGTCTTCCAAAAGCATTTAAATTTCTTCCTCGTATGTCAAATTGGGAAGAATTTTTAGAGCTGACCCATCCGGAGAACTGGACGCCTAATGCTATGTATGAGGCTACTCGTATATTGGCATCTAACATGACTGATAGCACGGTTGAAAAATTCTACAGCAAAGTGCTTTTGCCAACTGTGCGTAAAGACATTCGCGGCAGTAGGAAGTTAAACTACCATTTATATATGGCATTAAAGAAAGCTATGTATAAGCCAACAGCTTGGTTTAAGGGTATTATGGTACCTTTAGTCGAGGAGGTGAGTTTTGCGTGAATGAGTGGTAGGAGAAATTAAATGATGATTGATACTAATTGACGTTATAATGTCAGGATTCGTATCGCCCCAGTCTGATATATAATACGCTCCTTGTTTTCATTTTTAATTTGCTAATCATTTTACAGGGCTGTTTATATCGTGAGGCTGCTATTATCGGAAATATATTACGTCGTATGTCAATACCTATACTTCATGCATCTGCTTTCATTCTACGATTATGTCAATGTCAAAGATGGTATGGTAGCAGCAGTTTTATTATGTCTATCATGCTTCAAAAGCAGTACAACTTGCCAAAGAATGTAGGTTTTCTTTGCTTTTGTTATGGTAGTTTTTAATGATGATACACCGACCTTAAGCCAGTTCTGCTTCTGAGAACTTGATGACAACGGTCGCCCATTCTGATCATTTTTTATGCAAAGTCACTCTGAATTTCACGTAACGTGTCTTTCAATTTTCCCTTTGCTATAAAAACACTTCCATTCATCTTCTATGGGTTATGCTCAGTGTAACCGCCTGTTGTTTGGAATACATGCTGTGTTATAGCGTTTTAGTTATAATTCAATAGGTTGTGCAAGAATGTGTACAATATTTCTGCAAATTTGAAAATTTTGGCGACCTATTACCTGTAATATGGCATCAGTCCTTGCTTATTCTGGTTACAAGTTATAAGCGTAAGTTTATACACGATATTGCAATCGATGATGTCACACATGAAGTCCTAGACTATGTCTATGCGGACTTAAAGTTATCCCTGTCTGATGATTTGCTATAACTATGTCACGTAGAATATACACATTGAATTTCAGATTATTTCACTCCAGCTGATTTCGCTAGCATAAAGCGATTGACAAAGGTACACGTGCATCCTCATATAACTCCTGCTATCATTCACTTGTTGTCGTGTACGATAAACGAAGTTGAAATTTAACATAAAAGTGGTATATGATGACTAACACAATGGGAATCTCTCCGATTTTGTTGAGGATTTGTTACGTCTGAACCACAATAATAACCTATCGGTTAAATAATATTTTGTAAATACCGAAATTTGTATATGCGTAACTAGAAGGCATCTCGTGTGGTATACCGGGGTTATCAGATACAAAACACATTGTTGGAATACATAATAATTATGTCCCTATATTCCATTAATACGGTTAATACGTTATTTTTGGGGGCAATCTGTATGATTAGATGATCTTAGCCGAACGTGAATCTCGGACCTTGGCATTCCCCATAACTGGGAGTTGGCCTCGTTTTCCATTATATACTATCGGTTTATTATTCAAACATTTATACACATATTAAACACTGCAAAGGTATGTTTTACTGCGTATTTCGTGGTGTCATTGGGTTTGGTTGACGTTAGTAAGGAGGGTCGTTTGATGTCAGGGTTAATAAAGCGAATCCTCCCGATGAAATTAAGGCACACCTTTCTTGTAACCATGTGATATTTTGTTTATACGTTTTGTAGGACAATGACAGTCAGGAAAGAAATGAAGATCGAGGCCCCAAGGTCTGGTATCGCTGGTATGTTTCTAATATAACACTATATTCATCCAATTTCAGTCGGCCTCAACAAGGGTCACATCACTACTCCCATTCCATTGGTGAAGAGTGTACGTCCTAGTCGCAAGAAGGGTTTGAAGACAAAACGCAACGCTTTGGTTTCTGAGGTTATCCGTGAGGTTTGCGGCTTTGCTCCATACGAGAGGCACATGATCGAGCTCATCAAGACTGGTTCTGCTTCTGCTCAGAAACGTGCTCTTAAATTCGCTAAGAAGCGTTTGGGTACTCTTCGTCGTGCTAAGACTAAGAACGATGAGATGATGCGCGTCGTTGAGTTACAGCGTAAGCGCAAGGCATGAACACACAACACCATCGCGTACCATTAATAGTGTACATCATATTCTTATATGTTATGTGTTACTGTTTATAAAATTGTAAGCGTTACTATAATGCAGCACAGGCCCCTATTATATTACCGGGTGTAACGCTTGGGTGTATATATATTTATTTTACATAACCATGGCAAAAGGTATCCGTGCGAAGTCGTTGCGGAGATATCGCACAGCTAAACGTCATGTTATCAACGGTAATGCTTATGTGTGGTGAATGTCCTATATTTTGTAGAACTCGTTGAGTTACCCTTAGTAAAGGAAGCAAATCGCAAAGTCCGCCTTCTTCAATGTGGTATTGATATAACCCCGGAGATCAAGCCAAATAAATTTCTTGAACCAGGTAAATGCATTGAATCAGTGTTACACATTTTCCAGATAATCCTGATGCTGTGTTTCCCCAACGTGTGGTTAAGCCTGCAATAGATCTCCGATCGGAGGCTTTGCCATATTCAGGTATGTTATGTGTATATATGACATTATACCTAGGTCTTGCTGGTATGTATAACAGGCGTAAATTTAGCCCTGAGGAGATTCGTGAGAGTCAGTATCTCTCTGTTGTTCAGGGTCATTTGTTACCACCTCAAGGTGAAATCGCAATGTCTATAGATGAGGCCCCTGTTTCTATAAGTAGTACAGCGCGTGAGGGTAACTACAAGCGTGGCAAGGCTCACGCTCATGCTGCTAAGAAGTTAAAGTCCATCAAGAAGCGAAAGTGATAAAACTGTTTCTTAAGATTGAAAATACGCGTTTTATGATGATGTTTGTTTTGGTTGTGCAGCGGCCGCTTCCTTTTTGTTTTTGGCAATACGCTTATTCTCTGTCATGTTATCAATTAGGTTGTGGAGTGCGAGTATGGCCCTGAGTATGCTACCTAGATATATTGCCAAGGATGTGTCGTTCATGTTAATGATAAATGCCTCTTTAATAGCATCACTATCTACCGACGGAAATAGATTTAGTATATCCTGCGTGTTATAAATGGAGAACATATATATTACCTGTAGCATGTAAACGATGGCAGGGTTAAGGTTATACTGTCCACCGATAACTCCTTTAAGGTAATCTACAATTTCAGCAAGTTTGAGCACTAGTGACTTCAGAGCCAACACTTTATTGTCAACCTAGGCAGAATCTTAGTCACTGATATTGCAAACTCACTTTGGTGGACAGCGTGGAAGTGGTCACGTTTGTTAAATCGCGCAACAAGTGTTCCAATCCAACTTCCTCAGCTTCAAAAGCGCCTGTGGAAATTTGAATTAACACCGTTTATTACTAACCCATTTCAGAGGGAACATGTGCAAATGTCCTTCTGAATCTTCTATCACTGGTTGGTTCTTCTACTGATACATATGCTTCTATTGGGACTTCTTCCTTCTATACAATGTTTGAAATAGATAGAAATCAAACGTACTTGATTGATATCGACTATAATATAAATTGGATTTGGACAGTATTTGCGATAGAGTTCATGAATTTCCAAATCAGCAGGTTTACATTTAGGTCCGGTGCTGTACCAGCCTAGTACCTTTTCCTTTGTATTTATCTGTAGATTGTGTGTTTAATATGTTGCGACTCGATGAGCTTACTTTTTTGAACATTGTGAACATGCGTTCATGGTAGTTATGGTCAAAAAACCAAACCAATGGATTTTTAGTATCCTCTTCGAATGGTACTGCGTATGAATTAGTGATGTGTATGTCTCCTTCTATCATCTCTCCAAGAATTGTGCCAACAACTCGTCGCGAGGTCCCCGCGGCAGCTCTGTTGTAATGGTCTACCACTGAGAGCATTACGATCGGGTGTAATACCACCTTTTTATGTGAAGAGAGAAACGCCATCTTCTTTATTTGTTCCATTTTGTATATATAATATATTTGTATTTATACTAAATTGTTGTGTCACGTGCCGTACCCACGTAACACATCACATTAAAAATGTCTAACACAAAGCTTTACGAGATTCTTGGTGTAGAGCCTGGCGTTTCCACTCGCGAAATTGTAAAAGCGTATCGCATTGCTGCTCTTAAGACACACCCGGATAAGCTTGCTAGATTATCTGAGGAAGAACGTGTATGTTCGGAATGCTGAAATCTAATGTTTTTAGGAGAAAGCAAAGAACAGTTTCTTACAGCTTCAACATGCTTATGAGATATTGAGAGACGATGAGTCTCGTGCTAATTATGATAATTTTGGTATGTACATTCTAAGAAAGTTGTATTGTTCTCAGGATGGGAAGGCGAAAATGATGATGCATTTATTAGGGCTTATGAGTATTATAAGGATCCGCTAACATCGGAGGATATAGATGCTTTTTCAAAGACATACAAGTCCAGTAGTGCTGAGCACGATGACTTGCTTGAGTTTTATAAAAAGTGGGTTACATAATTGTCGAATAACTTCTGTTAGGCATGATGGCGACATCCATGATATATTATTATACATTCCTCTTAGTGAAGCCAGTGATCTGGATCGCTTTGTTAAATTCTACAACGATAAGATAGCATCTGACGTTGGTTGCATTAATATGGTTTTATGTTGCTCAGGAGCTGGAGTCAACATCGAAGTATAAGAAGAGCAGTACGACATCGGCTCTTAAAGACATCAAACAGCGGTACAAGAAAAAGATGCAGAAAGAGCGGAAGCGTTCAAATGATAGGTATGTTGTAATTTTTTGATTTGATATGGGCTTTAGTGAAAGTTTGGACGATCTCGCTGCGCAGATTATGGTATTGGAGGCGTTTATTTTACTCAGATTTACACAGGCCAATCGCAAAAAGCGCGAGCAAGCATTTGATTCGGTGATTAGCAACTTGGAGAAAAAGTATGGTTCAAAGGTAAGTGATACTATTTACACTATCATTTAGCGCAGAAGTTGAAGAAGTGATCACACTATGGGTGGTATTTCTGGTATTCTTCCCTCCTACGCATTTGTAATGTTATAAAATATCACTTACTTCGAATTTCGGTGCTGCGTATGCTTGTTCCATCCATGGTTCCAATGTTGCATTACATGGCAAGCTGAGCGGTTCAATTTTTGGCGTTTCCGCCATTGCCAAAATTCCGTTATTCATTGGAAACAAGGTCGCCTTGACTTCGTTTGCATTTGATTGTGTATTGAAACCTGCGAATGTGGTTGTATTCCCAAACGCTTGGTTTCCAAAAGTAGATGTGCTGTTTTGTCCAAATCCAGTAGTGCTGAATCCTGTTGCATTATTGCCAAAACCGGAACTACTGTTATTTGTTCCAAATCCATTAGAAGTGAAAGGACCGGTGTTAAATCCCTGTGTTTGGCCAAAAGGGGTAGTATTGGTCGATTGCCCAATTCCAGAATTACTACCAAATATAGACGGTTGTGTTTGTCCAAACCCAGTACTTCCAAAAGATGCGGTTGTATTATTTTGCCCGAAACCGGTACTTCCAAAAGATGTATTGCTTTGACCAAATCCCGTTGTACCAAACGTGGAGTTTGGCTGCCCGAATGATGGTGACGTATTTTGTCCAAACGGGGAGGTGGCGTTCCTATTGCCAAATGGGCTTGTAGTGGCAAGATTGTTTTGTGCATTCTGTCCAAACCCAGTGGTACTGAATCCACTCTTATTACCACCGAATCCACCACTATTATAATTGTTCAATCCAAAACCAGAAGATCCAAAGGTAGTCGACACATTATTTTGTCCGATAGCACTGCTGCCGAACCCCTGATTGGTATTGGTGCTTTGCCCAAAACCATTAGAAGTAAACGATCCCGTATTGAAACCTTGTGCTGTATTGTTCAAAGATCCCGCGCCAAAACCTTGCGAAAACAGGGTGTTTGATTGTTCTGATATTGGTTTTACTCCTGCAATTGTTTCTGCCGTTCCTTCTGATGACTTACCAGAACTTTGTCCGAACGCGGTTGATGTAAAAGAAGTTGTCTTATTTTGCGATTGCCCAAAATTATTTGATGTGAACGGGGCTGTACTAAACGTTACACTGGATCCGAACGTAGTATTGCCTGATCCGAATCCGAAGGCAGTATTACTTTGTCCACCAAATCCAGTGCTTTGACTTCCAAATCCATTTGTGAAACCTGAATTAACGTTTGATCCAAATGCGGAATTCGTTCCGAAGCCTGATGTATTGGTATTACCACCGAAAGATGACGCCGCCGTTACTCCACCAAAGTTGGACCCTGTACTGGGTGTTCCAAATGCATTATTCTGTCCGAATCCAGCTGCGGGTGTAATTGTAGACCCAAATCCAACTGCATTATTTGCTGTGTTTCCTGTCAACATGTGTGATATCGATAATATGGCTTACCGAAGTTCGGAGTGGTGGCAGTATTATTACCAAAGAATGAGCTGTTTGTGGATGTGTTTTGGGTATTATTCCCAAACAATCCGTTTGAGAGCTGCCCATGAGACTGGGCTCCGAAAAACGCCATTTATTTCATACTGGTGTGTATGCTACTAGGGAGGTGAATACCCACAATAGGATGATTATACTATTAACTGTTACTTTAGGATGATGTACCATCTATACTGACCTTTGTGGCCCTATTTGGTATTTTGCGTTTGGAATCAACTCCTTTGAATAGTTGTGATAATTTTGAGTTGATTCTTTCTTGGTTTACGATAATGCTACCCATTTGTGCTTTGTGTTGTGCATATTTTAACGCCATTTTACGTTCTTTAACATCTCCTTCCATCGATAACACGTTTGATTTACTGTTTATTGTGTAGTCTTGTTGTATATCGGCATAACTTGATGCAAGTCCTAGCATGGGTCTGACCCATTTTTGTACAATTGACCTAATGAGTACTCTATTAGCATCTGTTTCGTCTGGATGTTTCCACAATGCAACTATTTGTCTTCCAAGATCGTTATCTCTAAGATCACTTGGTTGGAATGGTAGCAATAATGCTATTTCTAGCACTTTAGCTCTAACCGTAAGATTAGGGAGTGTTCCATCTGGTAGTGGCGATATCCATGCTGCCATGGCTACGGCAGCACCTTCTGTTATACACCAGTTTCTCCACGCTGGTTTAGCAAAATTAGATAAATCGTTAATCATCTTCAGTTTAGCCAAGCCTGGTTTACCCTGTTGCACGGCGGCAAGATCATCCGAAGCGGCCTTTAACATCCTATCTATTAACTGTCTACAGTAGTGTTGACATTCTTCCGGTGTCATTTGTACAGTTTTCTTCCTACGTTCCTTGACCCTTTTCAGCACTTCGTCGAAGTATATCTTTCCAGCAGTCGCATTTTTCTTCTTTTGTACTTTTCTTTCTGATACATCATTATCTGAGTCATAATCCGCATCTAGATGGTTCTTATCAAAAGCATTTGTCGGCGGTATGAAATCTCCATCAATGTCATGATTCTTTTTGCTTCTGTTTTTTTTATTCAAACTTGTTTTCTTGGGCACTTTGATGTTTTCCGATGAATCACTCGTGTTATGAGCTGCTGATGTGTCATAATCCTCGTCTTTACCGATAAATGCCTTCTTACTCAATCTATTCTTGCCCTCAGCTGTGGAATCAACATCTTCGTTTGGCGTACCAGACGTTTCTACCGTATGCTCTGTGTTTTCATTGTCTGATTCTGATGGAATACTATGATTTTGTTCAGTTTGTTCGACGTCATCAAACTCTAGCGTTGGTGACGCTGGAGCTGAGTCCTGCAGGGTGGGCTCATTTTGCGTTTCGATTCCATCACTAAGATCCGATAATTCATCATAGCTTTGATCCATTTTTAAGAATATATAATACTATCGCTACGGTGCGTTAAGGGTCACACATGTGGCGTTGTGTTGCTGGAGTTATGGTGGCGTTACTTATGATCATTTAGTATAGTTTGTGTCGATAACTGCCAATTCTATAAAATGGACATCCATTTGTTTGAGTGTGTTTCTGCGTTGTACGTCTAGCGTGTGTTCTTGTGCGTTGCGGTATTGTCCATTGATAAACACAAATATGGCTTCATTATTCATGCTTCCAAATATCCCATAATGACACAAGTAAGGTCCTACATAGAATAAGTTTTTAATGCATTGTACTTTGAATGTATCGTTTTTTAGATAGCTATCCAATTCTACCATATCAATAGCATCTTGTTTTTTGTGTCCTATTGTCTCCAGATATGCTGACAGGTTATTGATACGCTTAGCCTTTGATAGCCATTGAGCCACTTGTGATATGTCCACTTTGCATTCAGTATTGCCAAATACATCTGCAATAGCGACTAATGGCACTGCAGCAGTCAATAGATTTGGTGAATCTTGCGAAAAGAACAGGGTTGTATAAGCTTCGATTTGCTTTATAGGATTGATTGGTGTTTTCAAGACTACATTGAGGTATTCCAAAAGTTCCTGTGGCACTGTGTTATGATCTGTAACGAAGACAATTTCTGTTGTATAGCTGTAGAAATTGTGGAGTAGCCAATCTTCAATAGGTATTGTTGCACATTCTTTAAGGTGGTGAGACCATCCGTAATCATTTAAGAGGGATATCAGAAGTGCATATCTTGCAATTATATTCTCTGCTATATACGGAGTTGAATGACTTGTCCTTTGCTTAAGCCACTCTAGCAATGTATATAAAGGGTCTATATTTGGCCCTTTGTCATGGCATTTTTGCAATACGTCCATTATCGTTACTGGTACGTACTTACTATTGTACTTAGTGTGAAAATCTCCGACTTCGGTAATGAAGGCTTTCATTATTCCCATGACATTCATGTAATAGATGATAGAATTCCAGTACAGCATTTCCCTTTTACTTTCCGTCGTTAAATTCCACAATTGCATGGCTGCGACTATTACAGCGGTTTTAAACCCTCTATTCTCGGTAAATTCTCTACTTGATGCCACATACGTGAGGAATAGTGCAAAATCCTTCAATGTTCTTAAGATTCCTTCTCCTCTTAGAAGTTCATTAAATTTACCCAATGCATTGCACATGGGTTCCATTCCTTCTGATGTCAGTTTATATATAGCTGCACGATGCCATAATTTTATATTGTTCAGAGGTATGAGATCATTAGTGCCGAATGATACTTTAACAAAATCACCATCATTCATTTTGAGCATGTTGTCCATCGTTTGTTTTATATTGGTTTCCTGTTGCTCCGATATCTTTGGTTCAGCCATTTTATACATTTCAATGCAATGGATATTGCCTACTAGTGAGAACGGCTCTAGAAGATGCAGGTTTGCATTAAGATCAGCCATGCATTTACTGACGAAGCAATGATCGTAGTTACCCAGGAATACCTTATAAGTATACATCAATTTGGCTACCAAGCTGGGTATGTATGCAACCTCTGTGTGGTATACCATCTCCTTATACTCAAACAAGGAAGATACGATATGGTCAAAGACATCGGTCGGTATCGTATGTGCTATAATCGCTAGGTTGTAGAACAGGTGTGCTGCTTGCGAATGTGTGAATTTATCCAAGATACATGACATTCTATGCGCAATTCTTTCTACTATATTTGGCGATGGGTACATTGGTAGAATTGCCGATATTGCCATCATTGTTTTCGGGCTACAAAAGTCTATTCCATTTGCATTGGATTCCAAAGCTTTCATTATTTCCAGAAGGCATTCATGACCCTTTCCTGTATGCGACATCCTTATAATATTGGGGTTCAAGATTCTATGTAGCGTTTCATCAGGTAGATTTGTAATATCGAAGTCTGGCTTAACCATTGAAGACAGTATGACATTGTTCATATAGTCAAATGCCTTTACATCATATGCCTTAAGATGTGCCAGGCTCCATAAAATTTGCGATGCGGATTCAATATCCCAGCCATCTTCTGCCATTATTGCGATATCTAGTTTTTGTATAATTTCAGCTATCCCCTTGAAGCGCCATTTACTAAGGGAAGCTAATATTTTGACGATATGCGATACCTTTAGCGTTTCATCATTCATAAAACAAGCTCTAAGTGCCACTTTAATGAGTTTATTCCATATCTTTTGAGAGTCGTTGTGCCAAGCTGCTAGTGCTCTCTGTAACACAATAATTCGCGTGTCTAATGGGTACAGTGCCAACCGTTCGGTTATACGTTCACAGATGTATTCTCTGTGTGATTTCCTATTATCGTTATTACATTCCGTTGTATCTATTAGTTTGGTGTCTAGAACCTTGCCTGCGTATAGCGTAGCGTTGGACACTCTTAACAGGGAATACAGCAGTTTCTTATCATGTTTGTCCAGTGGAAACGACGTATGTTTTAAAGTATCATTGCGATTAGAATTACATACTGCATCGAAGTACTCAAAATCGAATGGTATGGGTTCATGGGATGCTTCTTCCGATTCTACGTTTCGATGCTCTATAGGTCGCATCCGAGTAACTCTTCCGCGCCATCTTATGGCATTTTTGCATATCATTATAACAAAGTGATTTCACGGAGTGTCCTAGCATTGGTTGACGTCGGCAGTGTTGATATCACCATTATACGCTGCATTTCACACACACTATTAATAAATACGTACGCATCATTTATCGATAGATTCGCGTCATATAGCGGATCTACATCGCTGTAATATAGCAATATACTACTCCTCGGGACTCCCCATGGTGGTACATTCATATTTGTCTTACATCTAATTCTATCGCAAATTAACGATAGAAATGGATGGTTTAAAGGAGCAAGTCGTTAATAGGAGCAGTGTGTATGTTTCTATGCACGTAAGTTGTTTTTATTTTTGATGTGTAAGCTATGTACAGACTGACTCGATAGAGTTATCTCCCGAGGAGCTTGAATCACTGAACAAATACGATGAATCTCACCCTAATGTTACTTATCAAGGACCTCCTTTGGGTAATTTTACTAGTGTGTTGTATGATAACATTCTATTTGCAGAGTATGATGAGACGGATGACACATCAAGCAATTCTGGTTGGTGTGGATCGCTGAGTTGGTTTATGCACGAATTCGTCCTTGATAATACTCCTGCCTTTACATTTTTGTTATATTTTGTTTTATTTTCTCTTGGAATGTGCTTCGGTCCTTGTAGGTTTACTAGTGTGTATGTATAATTATCCATTTTCAGTGACTTTGCCATTGTTGAAGCGTATAAGGCCTGATAGAGTCAATATCATTCCAGGTAATATGCTTCGCGAGGTTAGACATTTCTTTGTTTTGTTTATTTGTTACAGATAAAATCGGTTGACACTGTTGGTGCCGGCTTATCGCATTTTAGATCGATCCTTAATGCGTTGTGTTTCCTTTTTACCACTATGGGTGTTATGTTTATAACTTTAATCATTGTGTTATGTTTAAGGTGGGTCTAGTATTTCTATTTTAACTTGTGCTAGGTACATTTCAATCAAGTTGATTGTCCAACCGTTGTATCACATAACATATTTGGCTGTGATTGCGACATATGCTATGGACCCTGCTGCTTCTTATTGCGTTTGGACAATTTGTAACTACTTATTGATTCGGAAGTACATCAATCCAGGTAATCCGTTCTGTTTTCTTGTATATCATCTTTGCAGTCTTCGAAGATAATAACGGCTCATCAATATTATTCTACCGTTTTGTCGGTTTCGGTAACAATATGCAATCTTGGTACGAGATTGATCCTCGTTGTTACACCTTAACGAATTCCATATTCCAGTTATTGATATTGATGGCTTTGCGTAAACTGGTACTGAGTTCATTACTATTCTTTTTTGAAGTGACATTCCTTCCGAATTACAGTGGCGAGCTGGTTTCATATTTGAAGGAGCAGGCTCTATTGCGCAAGTTTAACATTGCCTGGTATGTTTGAGTTTTTATTATTTAGTATGCTTAGGATGAACCTCATGAACTGTGCTCGCAAGAGTGACCACTATGCTGTGATTGAAGCTGTGAATTCTGCTAATCGTTCGATAGAGCAGTTACCTCGTCCTGAGACTCCTATTACTTACAATCACCGTGTATATTATGACTCAAGTCACTTTACTATATTCCGTCAGCCCATTAAATCAGGTCGCATGTTACAGCGTAAGAATGACATGAAGGTAAAGGCAGAGCTTCCTCAATTTTGTAAGGAGCGTTGGATTGAGAAGTCTATGAGTAACATGTTGACTAACTGGACTGCTTTACATCAGATGGTGCACAATCCTCCAGAATTACTATTTCCTGACTTTTACGTTCCTTTAGTTTCTAAGAAGACTGTTCAGGAGTATTCTCGGTTATTATTTGACCACATATATGAAACCATGAGTGCTTTAGGTCATCCTCATATAACTGAGGCTATGGGTGAGGAGATTCGCAAGTTGCACTCTGCTCGTTCTACTATGGAGAACGTTCCTAACACCAGCCGTTCATCCGGTCGTCGTTCGGAGCGTGCATCTTTGCAGCCAACTGTTGTTCAGAAAAGTAGTAAGAAATCGTCAACTGCTAAGGCATCTTCTGAGGACGGTGATTCTGGTGATGAGAGTAACCACGCGCACGCTGACGCTCCTTTGGATCCTATTGCTACTGAGCGTGACGAGATGCGTGTTATAACTCGTCGTATGTTTACTTTACTTCAGCCAGCAGTTGTTGATGACTTCTTTAATACCTTTGATACTGGTAACTGTGGGAGCGTTACGTCGAACATATTCACGAAGAATGTTCTTTACATGTGTTCTTTAAGGAAGAGGCTGATTAGTGCTTTGAAAAATCAGCGAAGCATTTTGAGTCTTGTTAACCGTTTGTTGAGTACGGCTTTATGGTTTTTGTTATGTGTCTTGTATTTGATGACATTACGTGTGAACAAGAACATTGTGTTGCCATCGGTTATTGGTTTTATGTCGGCTATGATTGTAGCGCTAAGTTACATGTATAACAGTTTCATTACTGCGATTATTTTTGTGGTATTATCAAACCCTTATAATGTGGGCGACCGTGTTCGTATTAACGACGGTGAGGCTATGTACGTCAGTTCGATTAGCACATACAACACTGTTTTCCGTTGTATTCACGAGAAGATCGTTATATATCAGAATGCTCAACTAAGTTCTATGAAGATTGCGAATGAGACTCGTGCTCGTCATGCTATAATGGAGGTGACGTTATGTATTAGTGGTAGCACTACTCCTGCTGCTCAGAAGCAGTTGATAGAGAACGTGAAGAGTTTTGTTAATCACCAGCCTCGTGTATATGTTCACAACGGTTGTTTTGTTTATGTATCACAGATTCAGATTTCTCACTTTTACAATTTGAAATTCTTGATAACGTTTATGGACAATTGGTTGTCTCCGGGCCATATTTTCATTTTACAGAAGGGTCTGTTGTCATATATATTGAAGCAATGTGGTATGCTGGGCATTACCTACCGTGCTCCTATGAAGCCTGTTATTTTGAGTGGGAATTTCCCTTTTAAAGGTTCTCTTGATAATGTTCAGGGTGCTTTACAGTTACCTGCTGTTATGGAGATTCCTAATGCTTGATTGCGCTTTAATCCATTGTATGGTTTATTTGCTCTTTCGACATTGATTTAATGTATCGCTACGTATAATGACTATAGATAATTAGTAATTGTGGTTATATGACCGATTGCATTGTGCATAGGTGGACAGTTAAGTGTTCCCCGTGCCTCGTACTATTTAAATGTTCACGGAAACGTGCCCATTAAAAATCGTGCCGTATAAAATTAACATCGGAGTGTGGCCTAAATCCCTTGTTAACAATTATCAAGGTTCAAAAATGCTCTCATCATCAAACCTGGATGATTGATCTCACAGACAAAACCAATAATGGTACTTTCTGGTCATACAGAGCTATCGTCATAATCCACTATACCTCCTTCTGCGATTGCAAAAACAGCTTCACCTTCCGGTAGTGATGGTGAATTATAGACTTTGCACACTCTGCTGTTACCTCTCGCTTTTCTCAAGAACAGTCTGGTTTGAGTGTTCTGAGCAACTACATGGCCACCCACTGGGACCTTGTCATTCCCACCCATAAAGGAGGACATATTATCGACTCTTGCCATTACCTGGTTAGTCACAACTACTGCGACACCGTAAATATCTGCTAGGCGCTTCAGAGCTCTGAAATACTTGCCAAGGCTCATCTGCCTGGCTGCTAGCTCACCACGTCCTGTGTAGTCTGTCCTATATAGTGCAGTTGCACTGTCTACGATTAACATGGCAAACCTTGATTGCGCCATGTAATGGGCTGCCTCAACAAGCATATCAAATTGTTGCTCAGTATTGGACACCTTAACGTATACGATATTCGCCACGCATTCCGCGTGTGATAGCCCAAAACGATTTGCAATCGGGCCTAGTCTTTCAGGTCTAAACGAATTTTGGGTATCTATCCATAGACATTTCCCTTCTCCGCCATTCTGCTCAATAGGCAGTTGGGATGTAATCTGTATATAATGAACAGGTATATTAAATGGTTACAAAATGTATGACTATAACACTTACTGCTAGAGTGTGACATAGTTGAGTTTTGCCGGTGCTAAAGTCACCTATAATTTCGGTAATGCTGCCAGATTCAATACCGCCTTGCAACAAAGCGTCAAGTGCTGTAGAACCCGTGGTAAACTTGATTAGATTGAGTCTACATTCAAGATATTCAGCCGCTGTACATATATCTGGTGGGCATAGTTCTTTAACAATTTCTTTGATCTTTGCTACTTTCTGCTCACTCAGTCCCTTGACCTCCAATAGTGTCTTGGAAGCGACCTGGGCTATACTATCCAGGGTCACATATCCGGCTGACGGTCATTAGATGATATATATTGGCACCTACCAGCTTTTAGTACATCGATATCGCGTTGAAGGAATCCTTTACTGAGTAGACATTCCACAACCTGTAGTCCCGAGGCATAGGTATCCGTATACGGCACGACTATTGAATTTTCAACTCTCTGCAGCTCTTGGCAAGACATTCTTAGTGTAATTAGCGATTTGTTTTGTTTTATTAATGGTGTGTGTAGACAATTGGTGAAGTACACACCTCATCTGATGCTAAAAAATATGGCTAGTTAATTATCCTTATAAAATCCCACATTTGACATTGAGTAGAGTGTTTCTGCAATAATAAACGATTGTGCCCTTTGTTCCGCTACTTTGGTGTTGAGTGTCTTCAAGTTCCTGCTTATGCTGTGCACCTTTATGTAATGACGTACTGCTGCATTAATTGTATCCGTTTTTCAATAAAATTTCTTGCCTCTTCAATCTCCATATCAACATAAAATTGGTAACCGATGTGTATGAGTATATGTCTATCTTGTCTATATCCTTATGTGTATCTATACAATGACCTACGTTCTTGCGGGTAGGAATATATTATTCCCTGCGTCTACAAACGCCTTTATTCCAACATCCAGTTTACTCAATATCTTAATATTGTTTAACAATATTTTGCTGCGTTCTGTATATCTCAATCAGGGCACCTACTTGTTGATTATATTTGCCAGGATTTTATCACGTTCAGATTTTGCTGCCGTGATACCATAATCTAATATACTTTCTACAGACTCTGCATCTTGTATTTGCGGCGGTTGCAGCTCCCGGAGTACCTCTATGACCTCCGAGTCCGCTAGCTGTTCATCACTACTATTTATCATGTTCTATACTGAATTATAAAATTAATTATGTTTTTCTTTTGTTTTATTTTTAATGGCCAATTTTTTCTGTCTGAGCTTTTCGGCAGCTTCTTCTTTGCGTTGTTTATCGTTCTGCGTGGTGTGTTTGTTTGTATTATGGCATTACCTCAATTCTAGTGAGAAGCTTTCTGGTTTTATTTGACATCATTGCTTTCGCCATATGCTTGACTTCAGGTGTCTGCATGGGTGATTTGATACGGAATATAGCATTTACCATATTAGTCTCTTGCTTGATATTTTCTTGGAACTCCATTCGTTTTTCTTTGAGGTCCTCGGGGTCATCTGTTAAGTCATGTATAATTAAATGTAGACCTACCTTCGGGTAGATTCTTCCGTAGCGCTTCCCTGATTAGGTTATCCAGCTCAACCTTTCTATCTGGTACCTCCGCATCGTCAACAAACGGTGACAGGTGATGTGGAAGCTTAACTCCGGGTGCGTACTGTTGTACCGGTAATAAAATGCCACAGTTTAGGCAGTCAAACACATATTGCGGTTGGACGTAATCCTTTTTGATATCAAGTTCTATGGAAGTATATAGAGAAGCTATGTCCGCCTACCTGTAATGGGCCTGTCAATTACAACATGTGTTGCGTTATCAATATCCGATAAAATGCCACCAGCGGATGTAATAACTAGGCTTGTGGGAACCAGTGGTACTTCAGATGAAATGAAAAAACGCATTCCTGTAAAAATGCCTTCAGTAACCGTGGCAGCTCCAGTAACATCCATATGCACGTAATCAATAGTGACATTCTCCATGTTTGGCTTAATAACCGGTGGATATGAAAGTCCCGCCATGGCGTAAAGCTTAAAGTTGGCCAGTTTGATCAATTCAATATAATATTCCACAAAAGTAGATATAACCTTGAAGTCGACCTCCTCAGGAAGAGTCTGTAGTGATTTAGCACGTTAAACAATTTTTAGATAAAATGTCAGCTAAACCTGATCAAATACCCACCTGGGAGAAACAGTGCGGGAGTATCCATGTAACAGTTTCACCTAGTATTTCCGCTTGGAAATAGAAACCTTTAATAGAAATAAAGGTCTTCTTTAGACAGCGCGTTTCACTGACATATTTAAGAAAATGCTGCAAATGAAGGTGGCAAGCAGCAGTGAGCTTAGGGTCAACACCCCTCTTGGAATCAGCTGGTAGTGCTGCAAATTATTGAATAAAAGTATCGAATAGTACGAGTGGCATATAAAATACATGATACAACAAGCTTACCTGCAACAGCTGCGATGGTAGAAACTGCATCATCGAGATCGGCCACAGCATTAACGAGAGCTGGGCACCTTTCCTTAACGATTTCCTTTAGGGAATACCTTGGTGTTCTTTTTTTTGCCAATTTAGCATCCAAAAACTCTTCCCTTGCCACCAGTCTACGGTAACGTTTCAAATGGGCGCTTATATCTCTAAACTTCGACAGCAATTCACCAGCTGCCAGGTACCTAACATCGTTTATATGGTAGTATATCTTATCCTTCTTAATTTTCTTGCGATTGATGCCCTTACTGGTCAGGGTGTAACCGCTGGTCAGATCTCTTGGGTATACACCCTTGAGGATACATAGCCGTTGAAAGTCCTTAAGCGACACCTGTAGCTTTTTGAGGGCTTGACTACGCGTAATATAGTTACGCGTGTTGCCCTCGGTATTAGGCTTCTTCTTAAGCGTCATTGCGTTTATAATATAAATGACCTTCTGCAACACTATGGTGTTGGTATTAAGGTTACCACATATGAATTAAATATAATGAAACTATTTACACAGATATTGTTTTATAAAATCTGTGTTAGTTTTTAAATTACTAAGCGCTTCTATAATACTGGTGTGTATTCTAGGTACGGCTAAATCTATCTCAGTAGTTTTCAATGCGTCTATGGAACTGCGAGTATCGTTTCAAACTTGAGTGTATATATCTAAGCTAATACATATCGTATAAATGTTATCGAAATACAATCACTAATAAATACAACATATCCAATTAATGAAATACTATACAAAATATTGGATTCCAGTTTATGTGTGTTTGTTGAGATGTACGACATGGCGTCTTGGTCCACCACGTCGATGTGGCGTTTTGTGGAATACGATAGGTTGTGCAGGTAGTGTATATGTGATGTTGTTTTCCCTGCAGTGTTTCATTGTGGCTTCCATAATATCGCTACGCAGTTGGAATATACGTTGCCAATTTCCCCATCCTTCGATGCAGGTTACCCATATGCTTAGCTTCAAGCTATGTCCAGGGTTAACCTCAACATAGTATATGGAGAGCCCATTTTTGACGAAATCATTTGGTCTTGAGTTACAAACACCGACCAGGTAATCGCCTAGGTTGCTTAATTGTTCTTCCGTAGTCTCCGTATCTACATGGAAGTCATAGTTGAACGTAGCGCGCACAGCACGGCTTTCGTTAGTTATTTTCATACTTGATAGTGTAGCGTTTTGGTACACCAGACCTTTCCCCAGGATGGTTACAAACTCGGTGGTGTAGGTCCTGATTTTCTTGACAATGAGCGGTTCTCCGTCATTAAGGCGAACACGGTCGCCCACATTATAGGGATTTGATATCGCCACAAAGATGACTGACGTCATGAAATTGGTATACAGGTAGCTGAGTGCCACTGTGAGTGCCGACATGAGTGCTGCTCCTGATACTACAATGGCCTCCGCTGTGATTCCGGATAGGAATGCCATAACTACAACAGCGAATATCCAGGTACCACATGAGAGTAGCCTTAAAAGCACACGGAAGATACTATCCTGCCCCTTGATGATATTCTTGAATTTTTTACGTGCTGTATATAGGTTCTGTAAAGTTTGTTGTAGCATTGACATGTTAATCCTTCCGTGTCCTGACAGATCCAGTAACCTCATGATGGTATCTGCTTCATCCGGATTAAGGAACGACCTCATATCATCTAGGGAGATGAACCTATCATCATGATCCTTTACGGAGTTAAATTGATAATCGGCCATTGCAATGGCATTTGTACTACACTCCTTGGCGCCCTCTGTTAGCGTCAGGTGCATTTGGTTTCTGAATTCATTGATCTTCATTACTGAGACCAATCTATTGTTTCTGGATTTAGACGCCGGTTTTACAGCAGGTTGCGATGCCGTAATATTTTCATTAGTTCCCAACGGTTGTTGCGATTGTGTGTCAACTGCCCTGGCACTGGGTGGGTTATTGGCATCACTGTTGACATTATCCCGAGCACTGCTCTTCTGGTCGCGGGGGGTTGCATCCTTTTGCGCTTCTGTCACCACTGGAGTATCAACAGGCCCCGACACAGTTTCTGCTGATGAGTTTGGATCTTCAGATATTTTGCCTTTGGCATCCTCGGGTGTTACGGCGACTCCGGATGTGATGGCACTACTTAAAGCACGATCCTCTGGTTGTACTGACATCGACTTGATAAGTGTGAAATACATCTGCTCAAAAAGCATAGACGCGCACTGTGGCACCAGGTTAACATCACGCAGTGCAACATCTTGGCACAAGAGCGATATCACAGGGGGTACCCTCATGACATAACATATAAGTAGCCAGTTGGACAACGTTGAATTGGACGATTGCTCTACCAAAGCATCTGCTGAATCCGAGGGTACACTAAGGTCTTCATTGGAGTTGAAGTACTGCATATAGGCAACATCGTGCGACTCGTTAAGGATCCTTAATGCAAATGCACTGTGGAAATCATATATGCTTGGATTGCATCGCTCTATGATTGGTGACAGCTTGTTGCCAACATTCTTGCAAGCGAACGCCTTCGTGATACGATCTACAATTTCTGGTCGGGACATAACCAATTCCAACCAGTCGATATTGAACTTCCTTATATTGGCACACAGACGTAGGTAGCGCTTCAGAGCTTCATTGGAAGTGACTAACAAATTCAACTCAAAAGCGAACGAGACCAGTGAAAGCACCATGCAACGAATACCAAGGATAAGGTGTACGTGGACAGCACATGATACCCAAACCAGCCCTTCTTCCTTAAAAATTAAGTGCTTCTTCACATATTCGCTTAACAAGTATGAATCGATGATGTAAAGTGCATCTTGATTTTGAACTGCAAAAAATGACGCACACTCAAACAAAACTAACGTCTCGCAACTAAAATCTGCCATACTATTGCCTGAGTAGCAGCCCACATAACATAGAATATACATGGATCTAACATGCTGATAGTAGCAAATACATAGGCATATCTTGCCATCCTTAGGTATAGCAGCGACTTGAGTAGGATGAATCTATGGAACGTGATTACCAATATCATTCACTTACCTAAATATCATCATACAAAGGTACATGACACAGTTGCCAGCTAAAATAAATAGGAGGCACCATAATACATTCACCGAATAGTTTATCTGGTCACCTCCTTGAGGTCGAATCTGTAACATTATGTCTAAAAATATACATTGTCTTACCACTTGTTCATCACCTCCATAGCTGTTAACATTGAACACGGTATAGGCAAATATGAGGCATAAATTCAAAGCCAGCCATAAAGGCGGCTGTCCATCTGGGAATATGGCATTGACAAAATTGCGGAACCAGCTTGCCGTTGGAGGGACGTAGGTGAAGTCTTCATCATCAGTGCCAACTAGCGTCTGCCAATGGTCAACATCATTAAACCTTACACATACCGCATATTCCTTATCTATATTGCTGTCGCAATTGTCCATTTGATTAGATGCACGGTCAGCCGCCATTGTTTGCAGTACGCAGACTCACTGCTCTAGAACAGTTACCACAATAAGACTTCCTATATTACAAAACAAATTTATGTATCTGGTATATGAATTAAAATCATTGTAATAACCAATTTATATGGTAAATTACGTTTGAATAAATGTGTATTAGGGTAATATTTCCTACACACTACACATTGACATTAGTGTGTGTCCACCATATAGTGATCTATATCTCAATTTTTCGATAGAATCATATGCGTTTCCATCTGTTGATATCTATATATGCTACTCCATGGCAATGTGTGTTTTATATGACTTATACTCCACCTTGCACATGAGGCAGTGGTAATTGTCTATATAAACAAGTATTGTTCAATAATAATGCTTAATGTCTATATGCTGTTTTGGGTTACTTATAGATCAGGTATCTATCATATGTCAAAATGGGACCGTATTGTGTACTAAGGTCCTCAACAATGCTAACGTCATTTTCTATTCATTCTCGCCGCTATAACTGGGTGCTTATAAATGACACGCACTTCACATAGTGATATTTATATAGTATTACAACAATGCCCGCCTTATTCCCATCATTTGGGCACAGGCCCCTTTGCATTGCGTTGGAATGTACGCACAATAGCTGGCCATAAAGTATCAAACTGTCCTTCGACAAAGATAGAATCTGCGTATGGCAATGAATCAGCTTTGTTCACGATCCTTGCATTCTTAAATACCAAGGCTATATCTGCCTTAAATTGCATTGGCATGGTATACTGCCCTCCACGGGCCTTTTCTTCGATTTTGGAGAACCACATTGGATGCTTTACCATTGACCTATATCCTACCAATGACAATTCGGGGTTGTGTATGAACCATCTAGCCTGTGGCAGCTCCATCAATGCTCCAATGGCTTCTACTGCTACCTCTATCCAGTTAGTGCTACCGCTACGTGCACCATCTCCGTACATACGTCGGAATGTCGCAATCTTCGGCATGCTGAGTCCACTGGTAACAGATTCGATATGCTGTGTTACCAATGACTGATCCGGTGCAGGATCAGATTCGCTAAGCCTTCCAGGTCCAAAAAGTAGGTTAATTATCGAGCGTATATGTATGAATATTTGCACATTATAGTACCTATTGGATGCAGCTCGAGGTCTCATTTGTTCGTACAACAGGTCTCTTATCACTACACTGTTATCACAATCCATGTTTATGAACAAAACTGGGTGTGACTGCGATAGTTCTTCGACAACATTACCGAATGACTCCCATGCGTGGGATACCAGATCTTTTTCTATTAATCTTTCACAGAGAGCAATGCAGCATCGAGTGGCTTCCAGGATACCAGCAAAGGCATGAATACGTTGCAACTGCTCTGGGAAACCCACTTTTTGCATTCTCATGATACCACCGTTTTCATCATCAAATGTCACGACGTGGCTGCAGAGACACAGTAGCCTCAGTAGCGACTCTATGGCTGCTATGTGCACCTGGTTGGAATAGTATGTTTGACCCAACTCAAACGCCTTTTGGCTAAGGTAGTAGACATTGTCCCTAAGTGGTATGAAATAGTGGAAATCAAACTCGAAACCAATATCGCTATCCGATATAAATCTAGCATTGCACAACTCGAGGCATACTGGTTGCCTGCTGATGCAACGTAGGAATGCAGCTGACAGCACGCGATTGCGACTGCCACTACCCGGTATACCATCCAGCCTGAAAAGATGCCACAACAGCTGCCATAATCGTTTCAGATCCAGGCAGTTAGGACGTTGTTCCTCTGCGTGCTTTAGTATACACGTCGGTACAGATAGGTACGAACAACATTCCACAATATTTGTGGCGTGGACCATGTAGTTGAACCCGTTCATACTTTCTAGTGCTTTCGACAACATATCCACGACCATCTGAGGTGAGTACCCCAATCTGTTGCGTAAAAGCGCCAATGCCCTGAAGAAGTCTAGCATAAACCTTGCTTCACTGGGATGCCAGTAGTTAGCGCTGGTGTTGTTCAGGAAGAATGCCGCAAAGTAGCTGTTGAACACTCCCTGCACAGCTCCTTGAAGCCTGGGATCGCGATTATGTAGACACGCGAGGCTGTATGCGCATCTAGCCCTAACTGCTGGATGAATACGATGTCGGCGCATCATTAATTCCAGCTTGGTGACTGCAATGGACGCAATTGGATTATCGGATGTATCATAGTTTAAACTACGTCCAAATTGCCCCAAAGCCGCAGCTGATTCCAGTTGGGAGTATATATTATTATCACTTAGCAGCTGCTGCTCCCACATACCGCTACTCTGGCACCGTCGTATCCGCGCCAGTAGGCGGAACCCACTGTCGGCGGAGACCCACAGCAGTGGCAGCCGCACTTTGCTACATACCTTTGCCACTACACTCCTATTGTCAAGTTGCGATAACTCAGGGTGCATACCGATAAACAACATCTTCATCCAGTCGATTACCAGTTTATCACTTTGGCTGTGGTGGCCTATGTAATCACTTTTTCTCTGACTGTCGTCAACCACTTCATCAGGATCCTTTTCAGGGACACCTTTTAGAGCAACTTTTTTACGACCACGTTCTGCACGGGGGTTGACTTTATAAGATATTGGTACCATATCGCCAATCATTTTTACGTTTTCCCTTACACCATCGTCTTCTACTATGTCTATCTTAAAGTGTGAGATCCACTGCTTGGAGAATCCGGCGGACAGCGGTATACTGTACTCCTCTGGGTGGATCATAACACCTTGCTGGTGTACCAGTTGCCAATATGGTAACCCACCGTTGGACGCCACTGGTAGGCTGCCGCGGCCCATTAATCTCTCATATCCGTTTTTGTACTTATATCCTCCACAGTAAGTACTTCCATTATCTACATAGGTATCAATTATACTATGTACATCATAGTGTTGTGACAGCAGCTCAACGCAGTCGTATATAGGCCCATTACCTAGGCAGAATCCATGTGGGAATGGTCCTATATACCCAAATCCCATTAGGAAGTTGCCATCACGTCCCACGAGATCCACTGGATCATGCCACATTTGGAATAAACTCATGTTGCGTCTTAGCGTACCGGCTTCAGATGACTCAGCTATTGTTTTAGGGTTTGCGATATCGCCGAAATCAAGTGCTGGTGGATTACTATAGCAGCATGCTGCATCACTAATTCCATAGAGCTGTACCACTCGTTCGAAAATTGCACTTGGCTGGCTTCCCAAACGCTCCTGTAGTTGCAGAACTACAGCAAGCCGATCATAGGTTTCATATAGGTTGCGTACTGCCAATTTTGCAGTTTTACATAGTGAATATCCACTGATACCATCCTTGTTAATATCCGCTGGTGGTTGTAGTGACTTTATATCAACTCGGAAATTAAGGTGATCCATGGAGGTACCTTTGCGCTGCAACTGCAGCGAGAAGCTTACATTCAACTGAGGGCATCCCGTGCCGTATATAAAAGAATGCACCGTGCTGTTATACTGCTTCATTATTGTGTTCAAATGGTCATGCTCAACACCGCGACGCAGGATATCATCAAGCTTGCTTCTAGGGTCAATTTGGTTCTGTAGTACCAACCGATTTGGCGGCTTGGCATTCCATACGTTAATATATCGACGTACAATATCATCAGCTACTGCTGACCAGAAGGTATTCCCGTTAATCCATAGATCCGGGTTATCCACGGGGCTCATTTCACCAAGTGGCCTGCCCATATGGGCATTGAGTGCCAACAACCTCCGGCGCAGTGCTTGGATGAAAAAGTTATCCGGTAAAAAGTTAGTCGAGTTGAAAATACCCTCCATAATAGACGGTATCAAGCGTGACTTTAGTACATATGAGCTCGAGGATAGCAAAATATCACTGGACACAGGGCTACCTTTCCTTTGGCATAGTGGGTATACATCACCGAATAACTCAGTCACTGTTGCCAGAGCCTCTCTACATGCCCATAGCCTGGCTTTCAGATCGTTGTGGCCCATATTACGCCTTATAAACTGGTCTATGAGATACGACTGCAGGATAAGGTCCAGGTGCATATCACATGATGGGTTTACCCAACGACCTAGCGTGAACAAACCAGCTAATCCGTGCATGATCAATTGCCGATAATCCAAGCAGCGCGGATCGTGGTCTATATCACTGTAGCTATGCAGCGCATCAATGGATAGAATGACCATGTTACCACCGCTGCAGTGGTATAAGCCTTGGAACCTAGGTAACAGTGGCTCCAGGAAAGTCATGTGCAGGTAACTTTCGGATCCCGTGAAACCGGTACACCTTTTAATATCGATATTAGTCTGTGTACGTATCTGTGCGGCCAGGTTAGGTCCATTTTGAAATGGTCTCAGGGGTAAGAACAACATATAGACCATTGTGGGATATTCCAGTTCCAGTATCTTGCGATATGTGTCCAGGCACTGCGATGTAACTATATTTGTAGGTTCCAGCAGGAATCCAAATCCCTTCAATGTGACGTAGCATATGTTAGCGCTCCCAATGTCCGAGGTTTTCGTACGTGAGTATTCCTCCAGACAGTCTTCATCTTCCAGAAAGCATCTTGCAGTGTCACTATCCGATTGCTTCATACGTTGCTGTACTACATTACCATCCCAAAATTCAAATTCGCCAGCATACAAAGCAAAGCTCTGCACAGGATATGCACCCATGTGTTGACTCGACGTCCATTTGTAACGGTACGTTTCAGTGTCGTCACTGGGTGGTACCGACTCCATAGACTCAGCATCTCTGTTCATTGGCAACCCGCATATTGCACTGTATCCCTTGGGGACTGTAACTTCAATGCGATATACACAGTCCGGGACAACGCCAACATTGGGTGTTACCATAGCACTAGGGAACCATCGGTCTCGCTCAGGCCTCGTGGTGAACACTGAGTACTGCTTGTAACTCGTTGAACACCTTGGTAATAACCAATGTCTACTGAATCGGACGTCATCTCCAATGTTATCCAGGTGGCTATATTCAAATTGCAACTCAACCGATAAATCACTGGGATTATCCAGGACCTCAATATAAAGTATGGAATCACACAACGGTTCCGCTGAAACATGTACTGCATCGAAGGTTAGCAAATCCACATTGGAACACGATCTGTTTACAGCATCCGGGTTAACGGAAGGGTCAATGGTCCTGGCTAAATGAAATCTTGCCTCAGTACCGTTAACAATCACTCGCCTGTACTCAGCGTGTTCTATTGCAGGCACCCTCAGTGCTAGCATAAGCTGGTCATTGATATCAGCTCCTTCCTGGCGCGGCAATGTACCGCCGCTCTGGAAGACCAGGCGAGTCGACCCGCTGAGAGCATTATGATCGAAGTCAAGCCTAGCTGATACGTCTTGATTTTGCAGTGTATAACCGCTCATTATGATATATGAGCGATGTGTGCTTCGTGGACATCATTCGATGATAATAATGGTGGAAGCAGTAACACCATGTATAGGTTAACGGGCGATGGATACACATACAAGTAGTGGAAACTAATAATGGTTTTGGGATATCATATTTTTGATATTTGCAGCAGTATGTAACTGTTCAATGACATGTACTAACCATAGTCAATGTGTCTATATATGGATCGTTTGGGTCCTATATAACATATCGCAATACTATCTCAGAGCATTATATATAGGCAGTGTCATGTTAACTCCAAGCGTTACGTATCTATTGCGCAATACGGCTTGTATACCCGGATAAACATCATTTGCTCTAGCAGTATTCTTTGACACTGTATTTTGGACCTAGTTGCCAAAAATCGCATTCATGTAATACCGTGGCAATAGTGTCATGAACTAGTTATAGACGTCTGGTGATATAGCATTGTTCTCAACTAAAAAATACCTCTAACCCTAATGATGTTTTCATGACCCAAATGTAGTCCACATTAACCAAGATGAAGCCTAAAAAGCAGAAGGACTTTGTTACTAAGAAGCGCCGTGTTGGCAAGGAACAATTCAGGAAACATGCCAGCAGTGATGCCAAGTTACTTGCTGATGTCTCCAGGCTTAAGAAGACCGTCAAGCTGGCAACGCAGTCAATCATCATCAACAAGGAGCGTCTGAATGTAACTTCACGTAATTTAACACTGGCTGAGTTAGTACGTAAATCAAGGCACATATCATCTTCAGTTCAAATACATGCATTATCCGGTATTGTAGAATTTTGCAGGAAGTTTGATGCCGACGTCAGGTTAAACTTACTAACACTTTTACAAATCGCAGGTGAGTGTTTAAACTCATTGAACCAAAACGTTCGCCAACATGCTAGAACCCTTTTGATGGAGTTAGTCCAGCATTTTAAAATGGGTTCTGAACTACTTGATAATAACACATACGTCCAGTGCGTGTCTGCCTATTTACTTAAAGGCATAGTAGCATCGGATATAGGCGTTAGGACTGATATCTACAGGACTGTTACTACATTGGTGGACCAGTTCCCAGGGATCATTTCGCTCCATAAGGAGAACATCCTAGATAAGTTGGTGCGCCACAAACCGGATGAACCCGCTGTAGCGCATATTGATTGCATACTTGCGTTATACAAGCTGGATAACGAATCACTAAAAGGGCATTCCGTGGTTAATTACCTCTATGAGGTACTGAACCACATGCTATTCATTGCTGGCGATATTGACAGCGAGTTAAAGTGTCTATCCATTGCTTCATTAATTGTGAAGACCTTGAAATTACTTTGCATAAACGCGGAATACATAACCCGAGACGATCTAGGCTTTATACGGGCTTTTGTTTTGTCGAACCTACATCAATTCGAGGATCTCACAGAACGTGGTATGCAGACGTTCGACGCCCTGAACTGTGACTACGTTCTATACAGGGCTGAACTGGGTCTCAAGTGTGCCAGGGTGTTCCCCAAACATCAACTGGCACTGATGGCGCCACTATGCCAGCTTTATAACATGCGAAATGCATTTTGCGAATCGCACGCTCACCGCGTTGCTGATATAGTCCTTACTGCAATGGCAGCGGATATGGATACATTTCTTATCCAGGACATATCCGACTTGAAACCACAGTGGTGCACATCAATGCTAGTTACGTTTAACTCCGTTGACACATTATTTACTGGTATCAGGAAGGCGTTACAGACAAATAGTGTCACTGTCTCCCAAAGAATACTAATGGACCCCGACAGCTACATGGCAGAGCAGCTACCTGTAATCAACATTCGTGAAACCTTCAGGGACGTCACTCGGGGTCTCGTGGATTCAATCGCAGATAAACCTGAGGTTCTACCCGTTATCGCAATTGCCTCTGGAGTATCTCCAATGGTGCTTCAGGAATTTTACCATACGGTACCCGGTATGTCCCAGGTAGTTGATATAATGTCTAAGCTGGGTCCGGATTTTTGCATCGTTGACAACATGGATATTGATACGGTTTCTATATTAAGTTTATTACTCAACATGGACAAAACCATGTCGTTACGATCCCAAGTTTTGTTTACAGTTGTCCAAGTTTCTAAAATACCGAATACAGTACCTGTAGACACATTCATGGACCGATACTGTACCGCTAAATGCATAGCTACACTGAACCGGGAAGACCTCTGTCTAGTGACAAGAGCGTTACTGAATTTCCCAGCCTCTAAAGATATTGGCTCCCGGATAATGGACCTCCTGAAGCAATGGCTGTGCAACGTTCGACTTTGGGAGAGATGTTACACGACCGAGCTAATAGCACCCACGGTATACCACATGTTTTGTGAGGGACCAGAATGTGTAATCGGGATCGATGATAGATTAGTTCCACTGAATTCCTTGCTGGAAGTGCTATGCGAGATTGCTGTAGACCTGGACAAAATGTTGACTGCCGACGTCCTGGATATCCTGGAGTACGTACTTGGTTCATTTGTTTCAAGGACCATAGAGCACCTTATAAGAAGCCAGAGTAATAACATCTGGTCCGTAGAAGATGCACGTGAAGTTGTATTCAAGCGGTGCGTTAGCACTGCAATCGAAAAGATGATTCACTCCGGTGCGTACAACATGGGAGTATGTGTCTTAAACACTGCACTTATCCATGCAGTTAGTCAGTGTAGCAACATACAAGTGGATTCCCAGGAAATTGCACAGCAAAATCACGCCAAGTTGCCACAGTGGCTCCATAAACTGGAGCAACACAACACCACCGAAGCACTAATAAACAGGCTACCAATGGATAAAAATCTACAGAATCCAATAAAACAACTCTGCTTAGCTGCAGGTCAACTTTTAATGTAGTGTGTTGCATCTGAACTATCTTGTGTATTCGCCATATACAGGTATCAGTCCACTTACAGCACATTATGAAGCCCATAGTTTATATGGACGGCATAAAAATCACTACACAATGGGTGATGATAAATTCTTCTTGAGATATTAGTATGTTGTATTTATTCGTCATACAAAATATGCAGTGTTGGACATGAAGGTAAATTCGGTCACGAGTTCCTTGAATTCGAGTTAAATGACGATGGAAAGCTGCGTTATACCAATAATTCAAACTATAGAAAGGATAGTAAAATAAAGAAGGAAGGTGGGTATTATATTTAGTTTGCACATTACTTGTAGCACATGTGACTCGCGCTGTGGTAGCTGAGTTGAGGCGTATAATTGAGGAATCTGAGATCACTAGTGAGGATCACAGCGATTGGCCTATACCGGACAGAATAGGTCGCCAGGAGTTGGAGCTCAGATTGGGTGGCAAACATTACACCTTCTCTACTTCCAAGATCGGCTCATTATCGGAAGTACAAAACAGCAAGGACCCCGATGGTCTGCGTGTATTTTACTATTTAGTGCAAGATTTGAAGTGTTTTGTCTTTTCACTTATTAACCTATGTTTTAGGGTATGTTGTTCTAGTCATAATCCATATCCTGCAGATCAGGCCCATATAGCCACCTCAAACCTACTATCGTATTCAATCGTATTTTTATTGGTAGTTACAATGCTATCTGTTTTCATGGTTATAACTCAACATTCATACGTTATATACTTATGGATGCCTTTGTTAACCATAATACCACCATGCGGTGTTAGGTTCTTTAGTAGCCAGTATATCCCCCGATATTACTGAATGCCAAGCCATTTCATCTGTTAATCAGTATCTGGTGAATCATCAATTGATTCCGTATCGCTGTAGGCATCTTCATCACTTGATCCGTCGTCCTTGGATTCATCCTCTAAATCATCGGTGTCACCTGGATTGGAATCACTTGAGGTGCCACTATCCAACTCATTGTCTGAGACGTCATCATCGTCAATGTGCGATGTATCCTCAGTAATCTCATCTTGGTCGGAGTCCTCCTTTATGTCACGCTTCAGACCAGTTGCTATTTTTTGCCGCTTAATTGGCGGTATATCAAGCATTGGTAGCTCATCCTCACTGTAATCTCGGTACAACTCACTCGTTGGTACCAGGATACATGTCAACTTTTGGTTACAATACATTCGGAAGCAATCTTTAAAAGATTTATATTTCCCAATGACTAAATACCGACTCAATCCAACGGATACTACATAATTTCCAGTGCATACAATATCAGTTGCTGCTCCTGTGTGACTAAGATAATTCCGTTCCATCTCACAGAAGTACTGGTTATGTTCACGTGGAGCACAATGTAGCGGCGTATCATTGGCACTAGCGGAACCAAATACCTTCCGAGCGTTTATTATATAGTCATTTATTCCCTCCTTGCTCAGATTCTTCGGTATACTCGGGTAGCGTGATAACATTTGCTTAACTGTCTCAAGCAAAGTTTCTCCAGTGGTCACACGTATTTTATAAATACGCCCACAATTATCACCTGCGATGAAATATGCGATATCCTTTGGTTTAATATCTTCCTCAACTTGATATGGACGTGGTAAATTTGTAACCTTGATTATATTGCGATCGCTGGCTGTAAAATTCTTTGGCACTGATTGCTGTATCTCGCGTCTTCTGTCAGTATTATACTCCTTCATGTTACATGACGCCATTATTCTAGCCGAAAGACCCTGGCTTCTCTCTTCACATACGTTAATTTCACATACTGGCTTACACTGCGATCTGATGTCATATAAATAGACATAGGAGTTAGACGTTGACACTGCAACGACATTGGGGCCTAACACTTCCAATATACACATGCTCTGTACATCCAAGTGGGTTTTAAGGTCCAATAGCGATGGATGTGGATTCTTGCCAGTCCATAGTACCTTACCACTGTATAAATCAAACAATAGCGGTGCTTTATCAGGACCACCGATGAATATCCGATTCCTTAGGAGAGTATGGTAGCACACAGCTGTGATGGGCTTTCTTAATTCATAGGTAACCACTGCAGCATCTATTGTCAGTTCTGCCTTAGGTATGCATCCATCGTTGGCCTGTACTGAATCATCGTTATCCTTAGGCTCCACAGATTCCTGCGTATCCGGTTTCACCACCTTATCAAGGTCTACCACAACACATTGTCCACAGGTAGATATACAACACAGGTATCTCCCTGGAGTGTTCCATGAGGACCCGTCAAGTTCGGGGTACAATTCAGGATGTATCTGTGCATTATTGGCGTACATCTTCTTGCCCAGGTCATTAAGATGCCCATCTAGTAAATGCAAGTGCACGACTTTTGAGGGTAGACTAAATTCCGTGATTTTAACCAACGATGGGTAACTGTATATCTCTACAGTTCCATTCTCCATACCAACGGCGAACTCCACTTCGTTATCACTACACAAGAGTATCTAATGATATTCACTAACTTACTCTTCATAACGTGTCCAACACATAGAAGTAATACGACGTTCCAAGGATAGCTCAGATAACGAAGTGGTATTCTCGAAAGATCGTGTTGAGGTCTCCACGACCTTTATCAAGCCGGTGTTACTACCTATTAGACACTTCATTTTAGTTTATAGGACAGCGTAAGGAAGTTTACATCTGGCTGTTGCGATGGACCAAAGTAATATTATTACCGATGACCACGTTTCTAAGGCTGCTAAATGCCCTGAAATAGAATATGACGCGTTATGTTAGAACTTATACGTTCAAAGCAGGTGTAGTGTGGAACAAGGGTATATCTAATATCGCCACAGCGTGTTTACCATTATATTTATACATCACACATTGACATATTATAATCACTGTGTGTAGTTCAACGTATGAATTTGTTTGTGATTGATATAGTAAAGCACGACACTAGTAGCAATAAGGGGTGTGTATAACATGGATATAGAAAATCCAGCGATTAGAATCCCAAAAAATTCACGAAAACCTTGAAAAAGGACACTCTATATAACGATTCCTTTATTTGTCGGACTATATACAACAAAATAGATGCGATGTGTTATGAACTGTTGTAGTAACAACATATACTTGCGACGGTATGTCGTGTATCACTATCTCCATAGTCCTAGATAGGATGGTAATAAACTGATCACTGGACTTATACTCGACATTACATGTGCCACTGTTATGTGTACCACATAGTGTATATCCTGCAGTAGCATGACAGTGGTGGCAATAGAACTAGATTATTTACGTATTTTCGTGTTTGTCACTTTTTGCCTTGTATGTAATATATAGGTGTGTTGTTTAAATAGTAGATCAGGTTGCTAATATACTCTTTTCTACCAACACACTGGATGTTGTATGGATTAATGATTTCCGTGAACCGATGGTTTTGACAGGGTAAACGTAGTCAATATGTCGAGAGTATTTATAGATGGAGGGGCTATAAATGGAGATCCTCTTGAAGTAGAGCCTTTCCCGCCAGATCTGGTTGATTTGGTGCAGCAATTTAAGAGCGGTGGTAATTTTACCGCTTGGAAATGGGTCCGTGATTACAAGCTACATCCAAACACTTTGAAACTATATAGTAAGCCACATGTGGATTCTACGTTGAAGAATTTTTTGGTCCATGGTGAGGTTGACGTCACCAAGGAGAAGATGATTGAGCTCATTGTCCAAATGACCCAAAGGTCGAAATGGGATGAGACCTACGTGGAGCATCAGATATTACATAAATCTACAAAGGGCACTGATATCATGTTTTCAGTGTCTAAATATCCCTTTCCTCTTGCTAAGAGGACGTATGTCATAAAGCGTAGCCTATATGGCTCTATGGATGACGTTGTAGTTCTAGTGTCTAAGGTCATCCCCTATGAGTATACTACTAAATATAAGTGGAGCACTAAAGTGGATGATTTCGAGTCTATATTGATGGTTCGGAATCATAAGCCAGGGGAGGAGGCCTGTGAAATGTTAGCCACGTACTTTGAGAACCCGAAGGTTATTCTTCCTAACATGTATCTCAACCAGATTATAGAGACCCTGGTTCCGCGTATATTGGAAAAGTTGGTAATCGCATCTAAAAAGTTCGGCACTGATCAGTCACCTATATACTGTCGGGGTCTTTATTTGACACCGTTGGACTCCACAGGACAATCGACAGGGGGTGGTCCTCATCACAGTGATGACGCTCAGGAGGACACTAACGAGTCGTGATATTCAATTAATGGATGTGCTATTCATTCAAATATCCATGTACCAACCTTTTTAAATGTTTACACTTAAATATAGATTTTATGTGCATAATCATCTTTGTAAGCTAGGGGTACTGCTACCTATTTGGTAAAATACTTTTTTTACACGTTAGTCACTACTTAATGCATTTGTGCAAATAAATTTATACTACACTTTGTCGTCACATTAAACTCAGACACTATTATCAGATTCAATCTGAATTTATCCTATCTAGCTGCAATAATGTTAACGCATAAATAACCACAAAGTACCACTTGTGTCAGGATCGTCGGTGTTCAATGCCACAATCTAGGCATGTAAGCGCATTGCATTCCAATTACTGGCATTTGGTATGAAATGCGACTCAAGGGAGACGCTATAATATTACGTTCACAATGATACTTGCAACCCGACTGTCTGTTGTGGTATAAGACTTTAATTAATGTTATTTGAATTAATTGAATAGTATGAATACATGACTATTACACTTGCGCCAATAACATTTAATTTAAAAATGTACCCTCCTAAAAACAAAGTGAGCACTGACACTACCGCATCACGATTTAGGAAAACATTTCTCAAGTTCACTTCACCATCATCTGCAACGGTAGAAACAACATCATCTCCATTGACTGGTTCTAAATCGATGCCAACCAAGGGAAAGAAAATGGACGGATCAGTTACTGTGGTGCCCGCAGGGGACAATGAAGTATGCGCTGCTATTGAGCCATCTGCCATATACGAAGATGGCGACGAGTCATCCACGATATCCAACATGAAGGGAAGCGTTATAGATATCAACAAGTATGACAGCTTGGACATTCATGGGTGTACAACCACCACTGATGAATACGGCTCAGACTACTCACATCCTAGGGTTGAATCAGTTTCCCACAACAGTGGTAACTTCCTTCAAACGCTGAAGACACTGGTGGACATAACGTCAGTAGCAAACGTAGATGACTTGCAATCGTTATCCGGTTTTACATCAGGTACGGAGTCGGAAGACGCAGACGATTACTCGTTGGTGACTCCCATAAAGGAGGCCACCTACACCATAATTCGTACATCATCTCAATTTATCAAGAACGTTTCAGAAGACAACAAGTACTTCAGTGGTAACAAGAATAACCAGACAACTATTAAGCATGTAGACAGCCTAAAGCACGCTATGGGAAGGACAACTTCAGGTACGTTGGTTTCCATGGAATCATATACAGCAGACCAATCATTGGAGTCCAGTAACACGTGGAACTTCTCCGACGTGAGCAAGTGGCTATGAAATATGAATTAATTTGTATGTTGGTAGTTGCACAACGGGTTAGTACACGCCTTATTGAATTTACATGGTACCGGTGGGTGTATGAAAGCGCACTTCGGCCCATAAGCGCATTTAGGCCAATTTTTGCACCGTGCTCCCTGTGGGTGTATATATCTGCAATTGTTTCCATAGGTGCAATTTGGGAAGTTCATACACAGCTTTTGCACTTTTATGGGCCCCGGTACCGCTGGCACAGGGGGAAAGTGGTTTTGAATAGAGCTGGGATTGACCTGATCAGCTGGTGAGAACTTGCTGCTACGAGTAAGAATCCCTAAAGGCGCATTACCACGTCCCTGGAGGCGATTTATCTTTTGCTTTATTATGAGGTTGTCTAGTGTATCATCTAGCGGGTCAATGGTAACTCCCTGTTGCTGTGATGCTACATTTGGGGAATGATTTTGCGATTGGCTTGTGATTGATCCCGTAGTCCTATTCCATGAATCCGTATTTAATATATTTCGTGTTTCTTGGGGACCGGTGGTAAACCCACTGCGTGAATTAACTTGAGTACCCTGATTTGTAGCGTCTATGAACTTATGTATCCATTAGCAGCTAACCTACCACGGTCAAATTGTGCATTTGAATAGGTATTAGCATCCTGCGCATTAGAATACAATCCATGTGATTGCGATGTGGTTTGTGGAGTATATGCGCTTGTATCTATGCCAACTTGTGTGATACCATAATCACCCTGGTTATTTATATCGGGGTCAATGCTTTGGAAATGGAGTAAGGCCTGATTAATGAACCCTAGTACCCAATCTGCAAAGTCTCCAGCCTAGAAGATCTAAAAAAGGGTGAAGTCAACCTACGTATTCACCTAGATGAGGATGCATATGCTGTGACATGATATTACGATTAGACACCCCTTGTATCAGTGCTTGCCATGCACAGTCCGCGGCACGTTTAGCAGCTGCATCATCGGTTATACACATCTTCAACTTAGTTTGGAATTCATTACGTATTTTCTGTTGCCATTCCGGCGACAGCCGCTGCAGCATATGGCCATCTAAAGCCATTATTGCGATTTAGTGATGTATTAGATAATGTTATTAGCAAGTGAATGAAATAGTGTCTATTGAAATAATGGCTGTGTTAGTGTGAGGTCATGTTGACGGTACATGATTTGCGCGATAGCGTCCCTCTAAAGAGATGGTCCCAGCACAAAAAGTGACTATATTATTACATGATTAACCACTACGGCGTAATGCTATAAAAGGAACATGTCATTATACTATCAGTCATAAGGTGTGTAAATCCACGGATCCCATGATGGCCATATAGGTACATGACATAAACACGGTATGTATGCATTCAGGAAGCACATCTATGGATCTATAAAAATGTTAATTTTCCTAGATCACGAAAGAATATGAATGTACTATTCACCATGGTACACACATCTATACTTCACGATCATGGTATGAGTTATGAAAAAGTATCTGTGCCGCATTAGCGCCACGCGGTAGGTATCGGTAGTCATACACACCTTTCGTCTCCGCCAAAATCATGTATCATACGTCTCCATTAAGTATATTATAACCCCGCGGTATATTGTGTGCATACGATATTATCCATATCCAATAGAGCACTCCAGGTTGTTTTTTTTGAAACAATATAACAAGAAATATTAAAATCTGTGTATTTTATTGCCTCTAGTGACCATTTAGCCTCTAGACCCCATCGATTCTAGATTGGAGCTGTCTCTTCTTGGCGACTGCTCTCGGAATCCTTAAAGGAGTTCCTTGTAGAGCTCCTTTGGGTATACCAGGGTTTCCGTGGTATTCAGGTTGAATTCTGGTATCTCTGTGTATGGACACTTGCGGGAGTCTATACCTGTTTGTATAACGTCAAGCTTAATACATATCCACTGGCTTGTTTGCAGAGGCCAACAGTGCCTTTATTTGTCCCTGACCATATTTAGTGGGCATTATCATTTTTCAAAATGTCTCCATTCTCTGCTGATGGACCATCGCCTAGGCCTACGGACGCTTCAACGGCTGGTAACAATGCAGACACCACTAGTGGCTCCACTGATGAACTATATGCCGAAATAAATGGCACATTCCCATTTGACCCATCATTGGTGGATGTAACTTACCCACCCATTAGGCATGAAGGTCGTAAATACCACATATCTAGTTTGGTAAGTTCTGTGTAGTGATAGCTCATCTATCCTAGGATGAATACAAGGAGATGCACCGCCGCAGCCTTGAGGACCCTGAAGGCTTTTGGGGTGACATGGCCAAAAAGGAATTGAGATGGATCCATCCATTTTCCAGGGTAAGTGAAGGTGATTTCACTGCGGCCGACTACATGTGGTTTGTTGGCGGCAAGATCAACGCTTGTGAGAATTGCGTTGACCGTTGGGCTGAGGAGCGTCCTAACGATATAGCCATTATAGCTGAGGGTGACGATCCCACTAAGGTAACTACGGTAACATATCGCGAGCTTCGTCACAATGTATGTCGATTTGCCAATGTCCTTATTGATAAAGGAGTGAGGAAGGGTGATGTTGTTACTTTGTATATGCCAAGCATTCCTGAGCTTGCTTACGCTATGCTTGCGTGTGCTCGTATCGGTGCTATACATAGTGTTGTTTTCGGCGGTTACTCGGCCGCAAGCATTGCTGAACGTATTCGTGATGCCGACTCTCATATAATCATTACTGTTGACGAGAGTTACCGCGGTGGCAAGACTATAAAGATGAAGTCGATAGTTGACGAAGCACTTTTGAGTTGTGCTGGAGTAACCACATGCCTTGTTTTACGTTACGCCGGGGTCAAGGTTAATATGAAAGAGGGCCGTGACTTCTGGTTGGATGACCTTCTTGAGCATGTGCGTCCATACTGCCCTATAGAGGTAATGGACAGTGAAGACAGTTTGTTTTTATTGTACACTTCTGGATCTACCGGGCGGCCGAAGGGTGTATCCCATACCACTGGGGGATACCTAGTATATGCCCATGCAACTACGAAATATATATTTGATGCCCATGTTGGCGATATATTCGGCTGTGTTGCTGATTTAGGTTGGATTACTGGACACACTTATGTAGTGTACGGCCCTTTGCTCAATGGGCTCACGACGTTCATGTTTTCATCATTACCTAACTACCCCGACCCCGGGCGATACTGGCGTATGATTGAGCAGCATCGTATAACTCAGTTTTACACTGCACCAACTGCCATTCGAAGCCTCATGAGGCATGGTGACGACTACCCTCGTCAATATGATATAAGCTCAGTCAGGGTCCTAGGTTCAGTTGGTGAGCCTATTAACCCTGAGGCCTGGCGTTGGTACTACGAAGTAGTAGGCCGCGGTCGCACCAATGTGGTGGACACTTACTGGCAGACTGAAAATGGCGGTATAGTGGTAGCGCCATTGGCTGGTGTGACTCCCATGAAACCCGGGTCGGCCACTTTACCCTTCTTTGGCATTGACGTCGCGTTGGTCGACTCTGCCACTGGCAAGGAAATTTTACAGAACGACGTTGGTGGCCTACTAGTTGTCCGTCGTCCATGGCCAGGTATATTCAGGACTTTGTACAATAGCCACAAGCGTGGCATTGTTACGTACTTTAGCAAAGTTCCTGGCAGTTACCTCACGGGTGACGCTGCCTACAGGGACAAGGATGGATATATCTGGATTAACGGACGTGTTGATGATACCCTTAACATATCGGGGCACCGTATAGGGTCGGCCGATATTGAGCACGCCCTTGTGGAGGTGTCCTATGTAGCAGAGGCTGCTGCCGTAGCATTCCCGCATCCCATCAAGGGTAACGGTATCTTCTGCTTTGTGTCCCTAAAGGACGGTTTTGACATAGTTCACGACGTTTTGGAGCGTGAGCTTAAATTGGCAGTTCGCCGTATAGTCGGGCCTTTCGCCACTCCAGACATCATCATATCGAGTCCGAACTTGCCCAAGACACGTAGTGGCAAGATAATGCGCCGCATATTGCGCAAGCTTGTCAGTGGGCAGGCCAAGGATCTTGGCGACACCTCGACTCTGGCTGACCAGACTGTCCTCGAGGGTTTGACAGTCCTGTGCCATGATGTCCTGGAACGCTTCAACAAGCATATACATTAATATAATTAATTAATATTAGTTCTTTCGCGCAATTTGGCTTTCTCGGAGTCCTGTAGAAAGTTCCATTCTACCGGGTTAAGGGAAAGCCTTTGCGCAAGTGCGTGAAGTGTTATATCTAGTTCCTTACACCACGGTGGGCATTCCAGTATTACCCTGGTTATAGCCGCCAATGCCCCCTGTGGCACCTGGGCTGTATTTAGAACTACCTGGGCCATTGAAACCAGGGCATTGGCTTTATCGTGTTCACTGGAAGACCTAGATATATTACGCAACCAGGGCTCTAGGAACTGCTGTAGATTAGCTCCAACATATGCCGGATACCCCGCTGCAAAGTACCCGATGGTGATGCAAACGTTTTGTAATATCATGGACTCGGTTTCTGTAACAAGTATACTAACCAACTTTGGGTAGAACTCGTGAACCACCGACTCGATGCGCTTCTTACCATGATCAGTGTGCGATATAACTCCCAGTGCCCAGCAAACATTGTTACTTACTATCTTGGACGGGTTCAGCAAATTTAGATTCAGGGAGGCAATCACCGTCTCGGTGGCCACCAGGTCGGCACATTGCCATGCCACGTCACCCAGCAGTGCAAATACATTTTGGAGAACTGTGGCATCAGCACACTGACAGCAGAGATTAATCATATCAGGGATGTATCCAGTTGGTTTATCTAGTTTCAGTTCTTTAATCACATCGGGATCTAGTGTAACGCATACAGTGGCCACCAGCTGGCGACTATGCTCCTGGAGAACGCCGATCACAGTAGCAATCATGTCCAGGGAGCATCCTATAATATCCCACCTGGGAGGCTCGGTGCCACCATCGGTGATCTCATAGCACTTAGCGTCGTAGAGCACCTCGAATACTGCATTCATAGCACGGGCTATAGTGACCTCGGCATAGCGGGCATATAGCTGCTGCCATGATTGCACCAAGTAGCTGATACAGTCCATGAGCGCCAGATACTGAGGTGCGTGGGTCTCCGTGGATCCCAGTCTTTGTAGCACCGACTGCAATAAATACTCGCAGCAGGGCGTCTGGACCAGTGATTCGCCAAATACCTGGCCCATGGTCCCGACGGTGTCATACAAAAACATTAGGTTACGCGCCTGGTAACTGCTAAAGGCCTTGACTATAGTCTCCACAATAGGTTCCAAATGAGGCTTCAGCTGGCTACCACCCTCTTCTATAAATGATGCCAAGGCCGAACATGCAGCTTCCTGTACACGTTTACTGCGATCTAGTACACGTGCCAACACCGCAGTTAGCACGCGATACAACCAATTTTCATTGGGATTTTCATGCTGTACTTGACATGCCCAGCCGGCATACCTAGCGAGGCACCAACATGCGATACTGCGCATCAGCGGCTTTGGATGGCGAGTGAGTTCTATTAGGTACTCCACTACTTTCGGTAAATAGGGCGCCATTGCCAGCATACAGCCAGATGCAATGGCACCGAGTACCAATACTGCTGATTCCTTCATCTCCCAGTCACTATCATTGGCCAGCCGCTTTTCGATGTGCTCCAGCAGGAACTGTACAATCTCGTTATCCTGGCCGTAGACTTGACTGATATAGTCCAAAGCTAATGCAGCTCCCTTCCTTGGGGTCCAGTTGTTGCCCCAAGTGGCACTCTCCTCATCTTCATCGGCTGTCATCTCACCCTCCGGCCGTGGCGGCACGTCCTCAACTCTATCTGGTACAGCAGCGTTATCCTCTTCAAAATGCGATTCGTCCATAGACATGTAATCCCATGATGAGTATCTTGTATGCTCGATTAAAACGGGTATTAACTGTGGCAAATGTGTCCTTAATTGCGATATCAACCTGGAGTTGACTGACTCTTCCAACCGGCTCTTTAACAACTGAGCCCAAAACTGCAAAGCCTCCAGCTGTACAGTGTTGTCCGCAGTATCGTTGGTAGAACAAATAACAAAAGCGAATACAGCAGCACTGGAGTCCAGAATTGCCAAAGGACGCCTGTTCCAGGTTTCAGTCATACCCTTAAGGACACACTTGCGGACCCAGGGGTCCTGGTGTTGAGCTATGGATCCCATGAGGCTCCAAAATGCAGGGAAGTGTGTTTCGAATATAACAGTATTGAAACACCCAGTGTCTATAAGTGCGCACAGCATTTTACAGAAGAATGGCAATGAACCAGGGATGGTGGAGGCCAACTCCAGTATGCGTGGTACCAGCTGGTTGGTAACAAATGTCATGAAATGTGCCCAAGCAGCTTCGCCCATGGGTTTTGCACTGTCGCGGTAATTACTAGCCGCCATATCTTCAACCAGCATGACTAAAGTTGACCCTGCAGTCTGCCTTACAATTTCATTTGGACTCTCGGACAGGAGAGTTAATAACAGACCGGGTGCATCTGGCCATCGTTCGTAGCCTTCCACAGCAAAGAGAGCTACAAAGGCTGAACCAAACATGGTACGCACCTCTGAATCGTTCAGCTGTATACCCCTAACAAGGCCGTTTTTTAACTGCATTTTAACATCGTTATCCAATGATGCCCATTTTAGATTAATAGCGCGCTTCAAACAAATGGCGGCCATCTGACGCATGTGAAGCTCAGGTGCAGTAAGCGCAGCTTCTAGAAAATAAAGAACCGAGCATCGTTCCCGTAGTTCAAATTGTGTAATGAAGTCAGACACATCTTTCTGCGTCTGAGTATCAGCTTTATCCGACTTCTGTAACACCTCCAATAGCTGGATGTACGTAGCGCGGTCTGCTTGAAACATTTTGCCAAGATAAAGTCATTAAACCAATGATTCTTAGCAGCCACTTTAACAGTGGTACGAGCGACGCAGCAGTGCTCGCAGAGCGCCCTGATTCAATATTTAATCACATTTAATTATTATTTACCATCTATTATTGTGTGGGCTGGTTTATGTGTTGTCTTCTATAGAAAATTACATGTGCGCTCGTTATGCCCTTTAGGTGGCTAGGACACATGTCTACGCCGCATGGGGCCATACACATTAAAATATATTATTTATAGGATTATATAAGCATTGCCTGCACATGTGTAAGTTAGTACTCCATTTGGTGTCGCTGAAAGCTGGGTTCATCCATCCAGCACAGAGTACCTGCCACCACTGGATTACTCCTAGCTTGAATCGATAGGATTATTTCTTATATGCAATCCACTGATAGTATCCTAGCTTTCCCATGACTTATCGGTGTGTAATATATCCTGGTCAATATGCTGGTTATCGTATACCTAGTATATGGACCAGTGGATATGGATACACACTCCAGTGTATAAATGTGCTACGTAAAGTATACGTTGTACTATTCAGGGTTAATGTACCGCGTAATGGTTGTTACAACGTAATCCAACGTAACTACGTTGGAAGGTATACAGTTCCTTGTCACTGAAGGTGAACAGGCAGTTGATGGTCATTAATAGCAGTATACCATAACGGACTTTTAAGATTATGCATTATATCTATGAACATTACACTTTAGGGCCTAATTCCAGGAGAAATCATTCGAATACTAGGAATCCAGTAGTATGTGAGCTATATGGGTCAATAAAATATAAGCTAAAACACTACATTGAACGATATCATTCCAGGAGTTGTAGAGTTAATGGGAGTAACTCAATATATTTACCCTGATCGACAAATTCAGTACAACGCCAGAACACTATCGGACAATTGAATAACTCCAAATAACAGAATCTGTTCCACAAAAGTGAAAAATGATAATAGGTTCTCGTATATATGCCAATAGTGTACATAGAATCTACCGGGATACAACCAGTGTTTACCCCAATCAGCTATTCGATGTAGCCCTAGTTAGCTTGATAATCATAGGCCTGTGGCAATGATACAGCATATATACATTATTTCAGATAGATTCCACTGTAGAAGTCATAATAAATACGTATAAATAGGTCTCAACACGTGTATATGTACTGTAGATCCCGGGCACACACATTACATGTGTTTTTTAGACGGTAAAGATCCCCGTAGATACATAAATCAACGTACAGCATGTATATATTAGATTGGCAACATAAGGGTTAATTGGAATCCCCCAATCGAGACGTGTAACCGAATCACCACCACATATAGCGTGGCATATCACAATCATTTATTCTGCTTTTTGTTGTTACCCTTCCAGGTTTCTTAATATTACACTGTGTTAAATTTTCCAAAATGGTGAAACAAATTGCTTCCATGGATGGTAGGTTTCTTGTTCCGAGGTGTTCATCCGTTCCGCAGAGTTCTACTCAATCCTCCAGACACCGGGATTGGTTGTCGTCGACTTTTTCGCAACATGGTGTGGTAGGCAACTTTATTTGAATTTCACTATTCCCTAAGGTCCATGCATGAACTTTGCTCCCAAATTTGAAAACTTCGCCAGGGAGTACTCCTCCGTCACCTTTGTAAAGGTTGACATTTCGGAATTCCCCGAGCTCCAGACCAAATACGCCATCACCAGCATTCCAGCCTTCAAGCTGTTCAAGAACGGTGATGTTGTTGGCGAGGTTGTTGGTGCCAGCGCCATCAATTTGAAGTAGGTTAGACCACGGTGATGTCATTTGATACAGGAACGCTATTGACAAGAATGTATAAATGTCATGATCCTTGTTGTGTATACAATGGTATAAATTCCTTTTTCAGTAAAATCTACTAAAAAACATCAACCTTAATATATACGCAAGGTGTATAAGTGATCTATGTTGTATTGTCAATCTCTAGTTGTTTTCTTAACCTCTCCTCGGCGATAGAAGGCTCGATCCCTGATATCGACAGCACCTTTTCACGTGACTTGTGGCCCGATATTAGCGCAACGTCGCGCTTCTTGAGTGATACTGTATATTATGTGTAATTAATAGGATCACTTACGTATATCACAAACAAACTCAACCAGTGCTTCGTTGCAAGCACCTTCTCTTGGTGGAGCTGAAACCTGGATGCCCAAAAGGTCCTCAAAATCTGTATTGTGATTAATGTGCACATGCTCCAGAGGAACTATGACTACCTACCTCCAACCAGCTGGGTAACCTTGGCGCCAGGCTTTACCCTAACCTTCAGCAACAGCCCGCCTTTAGGACTCGGTGCCAAAGGCGACATTTTCTGTATTGTGTCAAGTCCGTTTGAATAAACCTACAGAATCCGATATATGCGAACGGCAAGCGAATCTCCTGCAATATGAAAGTGGAGCATTTCTAAACAGGGTGCTGGTAGCTACAAAATGCGATGCTAAGCATGTTGCAAAGTGCGTCACATTCATTTAAGCGGAGGGTATATAGTGGGTATATTGATACTCCTGGAATAGTTAATTCAAGTTACAGGACCAAATCATATGGCTATAGCGACAGTACAGAAATTAAGACACTTCAATCTTGATATGCCTGTTCTCCAGTATTGTTAATAACACATCTGCAGTCAGTGGTGGAAAACATATTAGACAACACTTTCTAGGGTCATATGCAGAGTATCAATCGGTCCCCGGTCTTTCTAGGTTATCCATATGTAGACTCTCTAGTACCAAGTACGTTGCCTTTGGTAACACTAAACACATGATTCCATTGATCATGATATACAGTAAGTAGCACAAATATACACATTAGACTAATGTGTAACCTTTAAGTTTAATCACTATCTGGTATAGGTCAACCACGTGTAACGTGCACTGGCCCAATTCACGCTGTTTTCCCTACACATTATACTATTAAGTCGTTATCTAATCTTCGTGGTCATTTGGCATCCAAAGGTGTACTATTTCTCTATTGTCTACGTGGCAATATCATGGTTCCCGTTATCTACGATGGAGTAGTGTAGTCATTCCCTTATCCAAACAATGCCGAGACACGCCTGTTTGTTCGGTAAATATCTACGACTCCATGGTAGGTATCAGCCACATGATTGACATTTCCCAGGATTCGTACAACGCAAGGGGTTTAAGAAGAATCAAGTAATACATCCTATACCCGTAAAAGCATACGGGCGAGTACCCTCGGCAGCATCGCAAACTGGTATGTTGTATACGTAGCTGTGACATATCGCTCCAGGACTATATCACGATGAGGATTTTAACTACTATTCCAAAGTTGCCTTCTCGTTGAAGCGTACACGGGTTAAATTGAGACCCAATGTAGTCAAGAAGGACATTGAGTCAGAGCTGTTAAATAGCACACTGACCAACGTCAGGGTAACCACTAGTGGTATGTTATCTTACGTGCTTTACCATGTGTCCAGCCATACATGCCATGACCTCAGCCGGCGGATTTGATAACTATATACTCAATACGCCACCCGAGCAGCTAAGGTCGCAACTAGGTGAACGTATGCGATCAGTAGCATACTTCTACAAGCAGTTTCCCGATATTCGCGCGATGCAGTTGCCGTGGAAGCTGTTTTATTCGGAACGCAGTAGGAATGACCCTGTATATACCATATATAAACACTTCATGGCGAAGGCACTTGCCGAGAAGAAGTTAGCAAATGAGCAGAAGAGATATTCACCATTCTACCTACCACCTAGTTCAGGTACTCTAATGACAGTATTAACTGATATCCGCAGGCTTAATGCCCGAGCGGCAGCACTTTAAAATGGATACCCCGGTGGGAGACATTAGTCCAGACGACAGCACTGCTATGCCTAACGATAGGAAGTTAGACCTCTGGTGGAAGCGCGAGAATCGTGAAGCTGAGTTCAGAGATAAGCTAGGTATGTCCGGGGTATATATTTACATAAAGCAGGCACCGCCACGGGATTTGATGCGGCGCATGTTGATGTTAACTTTTTACACGCATATCGCAAGGGCGGCGCACTCGGTGGTGGCGGACCTCACGGCAAGGCCGTAAGGCGCCGCAGCAAGACATTCCACTGGAATGGCAGCCCTTAGCCATGGAGCTACCACACCTGGAAGTGTACATTGGGAGCACATATCTACATGGTAGCACTAATAATATTATATAACCACTTGAATAATGTCTTATGTTATCTACTAGATAGATATCGAGGGGCGACCTGACGATATAACTGGCGTAGCACTCGATACGGTAGGGCTCAAGGAGCCTATAGATATCATACCAGAACCACTGCCAGTGGAATTCAAGTCAATATCGAGGTCAACACTTGATAGCGGTACCTCCGAAACAGACAGCCTATCATTACGTTTCATACCAATACTGGCCAATGTCACATTAACCAATGAATTGGTAAACGTACGCACAACCACAGGTGAATTATCCGGATACGTGACCGAGGAATCGTGATACTTGGGTGTAACACTCTCTACATGCTTCCGCTTGACTGATGGTCCCGTAGCACGTTTAACATGGACCAGTCCACCCACAGCATTGAAATCAATATTGCCCTGCAGTGATCGTACAATGCCCAGCGAGTTATCAATGGTACTGGTAATATGCTCAGCATCACTCATCACAGAGCGTGTACTGATAATTTTATCAGGTAGATCCACAGCACTGAAGAAATGCTTCAACCTATCGCGAAGGTCAGGTTCTAGCTCCACTTTGGATATAATATCAACCATAGATTTCTTGAATACAGTGGTAACACTTTTCTGGCGGCCTTTCAACTCCTTTGCAACCTTTGAGGACTCCAGTAGAAAGTCCCAGTTACCAGGACTGTGTAGAGAATAACGCACTGCCATGTAGCAAAATAGGTCGACATCAAGTTTTTGGGGGTCTACCATGCCATCCAGTGCCTGAGTGAAGTTCGTACTGAAACGAGGTATCATGTACCGGGAATCGGATTCGTATAGACCAATCATTGTGGCCAGTAATATGTAAATGGAGATACAACGATCGAATTGCGAAACAAATCGGATGAATGTAGTACCCATGTCACTTAACAGTTCATGACTAGATACCAACTGCAACGATAACAAGATGGATACACCGCTGCAGTAAAGATCCCTGGAGAGCACTTTCGTGAATAGGCCGCCCAGGCAATACAAAGCGTCAACGGGAGATATCGTGTATTGCTTATCTGTCATACCGTTGACAAACACGTCGGATACGGTAATGCCCTTTTTAGGCAATGAATTGAGTGGACCCCGGGAGCTACTCTTGTTGAGCTTTACAAGAAAAGCATGTATAACATCATACATAGCTGTGGCGATACCTCCAGGCAGTGGACCGGTATTAACAACCAGTGCAGATACCTGGATAAGTGTAGCCATGGAAGTGAAGGCGACTACATTGATGTAATCAGTACTGCTAGGTCCAACCAGAGAAGCAAGTGCAGTGAGCAAGGAGTTGCGAAGTGCGATGTATGCGTCATCCAGAGTCTTGTTACCGGAACGTAAGCTCTTGTAGAGAGCCGCTTCAAAAAGTACATAGCCGATGCCACACCATAAAAGACGATCTGAGCCTAAAGGGCATTCCAGTTGGCACCGGACCACACTAATCAGGCTCAGGGCACTCTCTAACTCCAATGGAAGATAGTGTAATAAAATCAATATACAGTGTAAAGTAGTCACGCACGACTCACTCAAACGGCAGCTGCGCTCCGATAGGAGATCATATAAACTAGATACGTGCGCCTTGGTTTCAGCAATAAAACCTAGATTATACAATGACCGGACACCATACCGAATGGCATCCACAGCTGTGTCATCTTGTACTTTAAACACTATGTGTAATATCATATCCTTGATGGCACCAATGAAAATACCTGGAACTGGGATACCGCAACTTTGGGCCATACCGGACGCCGATTCTATCATTTGCAGCACAATAGTTACATGCTGCACGCTGGCCTTGAACAACTTCAAAAGTGCTTCGCCGTGGTTTATCACACTGCCTACGGCATCCATACGGACGTCCTCTGGGCCGTTGTCCAAGGATAATACGTGTTCTAGGCTTGATCGTGCTATGTTCAGTAGCATTTCCTGGATACCCTCATCCAGAGTAACGGAATTCACACTAACATCACCCGCAGCGCATATATAGTCCAGGACATTTGACACCCTAGAGAATACAGTGTTGTGATTCCATAGAGATACAACTAAGTTAGACCCAAAAGCGTTGCGATTTGGTATGGATTTGGTATACGATATTAGCTGGGCCATGCATTTGGAAAATATACCTGGGTCTTTACTCTCAGGGTCGTTTATCTTGATTGCCTTCTCGGTACCTTGAACTTTTGTAAAGAGTATGTTGCGGTACCTGGAACGCAAGGACCCAGCTGAGACACGGAGTGGTATGCAAAAATTGTGTATAGGTAGAGCTGGTATGTAGAGTGACGCCACAAGGACTGCTAGAGGTGCACAAGGACCTCGAGAAAGTGTATTAAGCAGTGCCTGCAGCTGGCTGTCGTGCTTATGACCAGATACCACACTCTGCCCGTGGCCACAGTGGATATCACCAAGAAGCAGCAGCTCGATATACTCGCATACCTGGTAACAACCGTCGCGCATCGATATGTTATGGACACCAATAAGGATACCCAACTGCTCCTCGGATATGTTATGACCAGCCAAAAGCAAATATTGCAGCAGCATCAATCGAGTATCAGGGTCACACCGAGGTAGCTGTGAATAGACAAAAGAGATGTAAGGCTCTCTAGCGAAAATACGCGGACAGAGTAATAGGTGACTGCATAATCCAAAAGCTGACGCTATACGAATGTCAACCAGTACATCCCATTGCTTGGAAGTTATGTGGACGCCATATATCGCCTGTATAAAACTGGATACAAGTATCTGGGCCCGCTGGGCCAGGACTAACTTCTTGTATATCTCTAAGCTTGACTTGCTGGGAACAACTGAAGGATTGCAAGAACCATACTTGCGCTCATGGGAACGTTGGTCCATTTCTATCTCAACTTGTAACTGGCGTTTAAGCACGCGTTCATTGGTACATAGAGTGTTCAATTTCACGAGTAGGCCATTAACCAGTTCCATAGCGGCAATGTGGGCATACTGACGGATAACACGGAAACCAATTAAACTAAGTGCTAATATCCATTGACATAGATAGATTAAATCACCTATCACGGATTCATCTGAGTCTAGTACCAGCTGATAGAAAAACTCCTTAAATCGTACATAAGCAGCGTTATTACGCCCGAATCCTATGGTCCAACCACCATGAACCTCAAGTGACATTGCCAGATGCCTTACACGGCTAAGGCATAATGATTGGAATTTGTTTGGAATTCCATTACTCGATGTAGAGTTAGGTAGTCCAACGAGTGTGTTAAGATCATAATATGGGACATCCTTGTCCAAGCAACAATGTTGGAGCTCAGCAAAAGTGGCATTGCGAGGCAAGTCCGCTAGCATCAACCTAAATGTATCCCAATTGAAATCAGTAAGCATATCCAGGATGTTAGTGGTATCAGTTCTAGATGATTCACCGGGCACCTGGTTTGTATCGGGATCTGAGTACAGGTCTAACGGACTCCGAGATTCGGCATTGCCTTCCTCGGGAAGGGGTAACCTACTGGACGAAATAGAAGGCTCCGTTCCATTCTTTGATAAAAGTGACTCCGGCGATATTGATGAATGCTTAAAACCAGCACACTCGCAAATGAAACTCAAAATGTCAGCAATGCCTGTATAACGCTGAGCCGAGCTTATTGTTAACCAAATCCTCTGTAGACATGTTGAGAGTTTAGCATGACGATGCATAATCACAATTTCAAACAACCGTGAGGTTATGTGACTTGATGAATGATCTTCCTTGACCCTGCGTTCAACAAACGGGCGCGGCTTGACCTTCCGCGATACCGGAACGTCACTATAATCCTCATCATTAGAATCGTCAGAATCCGATGGTGATGAAACTATATCGCAGTCGCCTTTTAGCGACTGCACATTTGACTTCATGATATACTTTATTCAGGTGGTGTAGTAACTGCGTTAAGGTGTCTAAAGCCGTGATTAACAGAGTGGCGAGATTCTCACACCGCGTTCACGGAATCTTACCACCCATTGCACTCCAGGAGTCGCATCGATATGTGTAATTTTTCTGCGCTGAAGAATTTTAATACTCCCAGATGCAACGTCAACAGCAGCCGACTACCACCCCATGGTGTCTTGGTGTGTACCGAAACAGTGTACATTCTACAGCCTTTTAAACGATAAAATAGCATAAATACCCTACACACCCGTGTTTAGTGATTAGGTGTACCAGATAGTCCATGATATTACCGTATAACGTGGTTGCGCTCGCGTTACTGTCTCTAAGCCATAATGGCAGGATCGGTGAAGGACATGATCCGTGCCATACGGAGCTGCAGAACGCCAGCAGAAGAAAAGGCGGTGATAGCGCGTGAGTCGGCAGTCATACGGAATGCTATAAATGGCAACTCCTCCTCAGAAAGACGTAAGAACATTGCCAAGTTGCTGCTGATACACCTAATGGGACATAGTACACATTTCGGCCGCATGGAATGTGTGAACCTAGTGGCTTCAGGTAAGTTCCCGGATAAACGGATGGCCTACCTGGCACTAAGTCTAATACTCACCGAGGACTCGGAGTTCTTAACACTGGCAATCAATTCCATCAAGATGGACCTAAACGGCGGTAACGTCTATGCCGCCGAGGCGGCATTGAACCTAATGTCAAATCTAGGTAACCAGGAAATGTTTAGGGAGTTATACTACGACCTCGACCGTTTAGTGCGTTCCCCTGAAGTTAATATCCGCAAAAGAGCTATCATCTGCATAGCTAGGATGCTGCGTAAATTAGGCCAGGCTAATCTCGTACCGGGTCCCGAGGCCATGGAGTTAGCGACGAACTACTTCCACATGATCCCAGTTTTGCTGGGTGACCATAACCATGGTGTTATTATGGCAGGTTTAAACCTGCTTGAGGTGATAATTGAGTATTACCCCAAGTGCTGCACTTTCAGTTCAATCTATGACCTGCTTCTAAAGACGCTGCACACTATCTGCAATGAACCCAGTGGCGGGATTGGTGTGATGTTTGGTGGCGGCCGTGATTACGAAATAAACGGGGTCACCGACCCCTTCCTTAAGGTCAAGTTGCTATCGCTTGTACGGATAGTTTACCAGCGTTGCCGGGACGAACTACCCGGTAACCAGCAGCTGTATGACGCAATATCACAGGTTATTAAGGGAGCTACCCTCGCCAATAACGCGTCGCACTCCTTGCTCTACGAGTGCGTGCGCACCATATACAGCGAAATGGACGACCCGAAGTTCAACCAACTGGGTAAGGATGTCGTCCAGAAGTTTATAACCACTAACGATAACAATATCAAGTACATCGCACTGGGTGTCCTGAACAACCTGCGGGATGTCACTTTAGTGGTTGGCGACAATAACTGGAACATCGTGGTGCAGTCGCTGCGCCAACCTGATATATCAATACGACGCCGTGCACTGGAGGTAACCCTAAAGCTGATGTCACGCGACACCGTCAAGCCATTGATGCAGCATTTGTACGACTTCCTACTCGCGGCAAATGACGAGCTTAAACGTGAGAGTGTAACGAAAATAGAAGCTGCACTAAGGATACATTCAATTAATGAATTCTACCGTTTGGAAACAATGGTCAAGATATTCTCCATCGCTGGTAACTGTGTGTCCGAGACTATTTTGCACTCCTTTATCGCATCAGTTTCCGCAAGTAGCCATGATACCAAAGTGAAGGTCACAACCAAGCTGTTTTATATAGTACCGAACAACCTAGGCCAGGATGCACTGGTACGCGCTGCGCTATGGTGTCTCGGAGAATACGGCCACCTGCTACCTCCATTGAGCCACATTGATGTCAGCCCAACTAGTGTTGTGACCTCCAGTACAGCCCCCAAAAGCGAGGCTTCGCCCTTGGATGACCTTCTAGGCGGATTGGATGAATCCGTACCAACTAACGACGCATCGGGACCACCCAATACTAATACTGCATCGCAGGTGGTCCACGCCCTGGAGCCTATAGCGCGCCATATAGTAACGTGTTCCAGTAAATCAGGTGGCGACTGCATTAACGGGGAGTATTTGCTAACTTGCCTGGGCAAGTTGGCATGCCATGTACCGGGGGAGATTGCATTCATAATGCGTATAGTCAAGCAGTTCCGCCGGCATGTAAATGCGGAGTTGCAGCAACGTGCTGGAGAGCTGGAGGCCTTGCATGAACAGAACATGCTGGGAGTGGTAGTTACAGGCGACTTGCAGCTTATAACCCCGAGTATCCCAGCAAGTGCACCAACGGATAAACCAGTTACTATCGAAGATGACCTTTTAGGCCTAACGGATACACCAGTAAACAAGCCATCAGCACAGAAAATAGATACACTAGACTTCATGTCGTTTGAATACAAGGATAGCACAAAAATTAAGAATAACGATGAGTTCGGAGACTTGCTGCCCTTCTAGGTTACATCAGCAGAGCCGGGTACACGAAAGCTATGAAAAATAGCCATAGCAGCATTAACAGGCAAACTGCCGCATTGACCTATATAATATATAATCTCACTGTATAGAACTTACATAGACAGTTAGGAACCCGAAATCAAGTCCCAGTGAAGTGTGAGCAAACCAATCCTGCCACTGACGTCCGGCACGTGGAGTTGGAAGAAATGGCTTGCAGTTTGGCGAGTTGCGACCCAAACCAACCTATTAAATGTTATGGACATACATATAACATACCGGGCTGCATGTAGATTCAGATTGCGTCAATACTTGGACGTTAACCTTTAGCGTGCCAACTGGCTTGGCGCTAGCAGAGTTCACTAAAGGCAAATCAGCAGAAAGGTCAACTCGAGTTGCAGTAGACGATACCACAGCAACATACTGGCGTAACTCCAATGTAGCCTCGCCAATGAATACTGGAGGGCCAACCTTCCAAAAGTCATACACGGATAACTGAAGCTGACATGCACCAACAGGCGAATGGATCTCCGGATATACCATACGCCAGTTAAACTGAGCTGAACCTGAATCACAATTGTAATGCGTATCAGTACGCTGCGATAATGGTGCGTCACCACGGTAACCCTGACAGTCAAGCGTGGAAACCACGTAAAGATCAAGCTGGTCCTTAGTACGCGCATCAACTGAGGTAGTAGGCAAGTGAACTCCCCGAGTTGACCAAACGACTACACGCAATTCTATCAAGGATTGGACGGGTTTGGTAAAATTAAATGGACGCAATGTAGAAAATAACTCTACAGGACCCAATTGAACTATTACATCAAGGGAGCCGTGGACATTGTTGTCACTGTCCCTAAGGACCACGCGTTCTATAGGTACACAATCCTTCCGAACCATACGTTGCCATGACGAACTGTGCCAGCGATTCTCAAGGTCTAGCTGTGCTGAAGCACGCACACGATCGACAAGGGTGCCGTCAAGGCGCTCAAACGAACTGACTACACGAAGGTTGATCAATGCATCCTCGGGTAAAAATAAATCCTGCTCCCAAGTTCGCTGGATTAAACGCATTATGGACCCGCCATCAGTACTTAGGGCCTCACGAGATTCAGAACCGCCAATCTCCACAGCAAGGAATAGTGAACTGTTAACCTCAGCCACCAAGTTGTTAGCAGATACAACACAAAACCGAAGCTTGTGTAGATTTTTGGATAAACCCTTGCGCAGCGCTTTCTGCATACGCGATGATTTAGTAGCAACACGCTCAAAGGACTCCGGATACGACCGATGTACCAAGTTGTCCCTGGAATGACGAATAGTCAAAAAATACTTCATTACCGAATTAGCAGAAACTGGATTGCCATGGCACCTGAAACCCACAGCGGATCTAGGAGATATGTCATCTATCATAAATGGTATATCATGTAACACGCCATCCAGAGCCTCGCTACAAGATAGGTCCATAGAATCAGCAGAAGCCTCAGAAGCACGACCATCACACGCAACAACAAACCTGGGAGGCACATACATGCCAACACGCTCAAAATCCATTGAACGCATTAATCGCTTATAATGGCGGCTGCGTTCATAGTCGTTTAACTTAGAGGCGGCACCTTCGAAATTCCTGGGAACAGTGTAGTCATCCTCGATACCATCCAGAGATAGCATGTCGCTGCCTTTAAGTGACAGAGACTGTAGTAAGTGTACTAATTTACGAGGATTCAAGGAATAGCGTAAATCATGCGATCTTGATGTGACCTCGGAATAACCTTGGTAACAACGGAAACTGCGATAACCAAGTAAAGGACCTAGTTCACCCTTGGACATAGCATAGAAATATATTTCAACATGAGGGTCGAATAACGGGTCCAGTGGTATGTGGAATGAGCATTGCTGGACGGTAAACATATCTATGTTCAATAATCCGCCACGCTCCCAACGGGCACTGCCCACTGGATGGTGACGTGAATATACCTGTTCACTCCTTAGATTAGCACCATACGATTGAGATGATATCTTGAAAAATACTGAATCCAAGGGGTAATTGCGTGGAACAAGTAGCTGTCTTAGGCCTATAAGTCCCAAGGCAATGTTGCAACGGGTAACCGTAGGAGATACCTGGTACTTACCTACCCTGGCAGCCTCAGATTGTAAAACCAACTCCGTATATATCAGCAATTGACTGCCACCAGAGAGAGTAAGCCAACATGGTGAAGGCACACTTGAAGTATCAATCTTGCTTGATTTAACCAAACGGTTATACATAGTCACCGCAGATTCCATACGTAACAGACGACGACCTCGACCGAGGTAGCATAGTGATACTGTAATAGGCAATGGTGGAACCATTCTATTGGACGTCAAAGTAGGCGCAGATACCGATATTGTACAACACTCACCAAATACAGGGAAACAAGTCAAGTTGCGCTGAACCTGAGTACGAGCAACAGCACCGTCACAAGATAGCATCACCGCAACACCGCTGTGTGGAGCGGTGTTTAAACGAGCACAGTAAACGTAACAGCGAAGCTCGTAATCCTGCTTAAGCATGGAAACCATCTGAGGACGTGATGTAGACCTTATGTCGTTACCAACGGAACGACATAAATCCAGATGGAAGCTATGGGTATGTAATGTCAACAATACGTTGACGGTAGCACCAGGATCACACATGTCTCCAAGAGTAGGTGTAGTAACACCATCAGTAGTGCTAATGCTACTACCACGACTTGCAACGCGATCACGTGGCTTGGTACCAGAAACGTCCAAGGACATATCTTTGTCAGTACTCAAAACTGCTAAACCACTGGCTGCAGATCCTAAAATACCAGTAGGGTCCATTGAAACAACACTTTGTAGCATGTTGCCGGGATCCATGGATGCCACGGTATCTAATATCTCCAAAGGGTCGAAATTGCTATTTTCAGTGGAATTCAAGGTCGACGTGGAACCAACACATGATACCGGTAGCCATAAAGGCATTACCTGGGATTTCCCAGTGTATTCAGCTATATGCGCAAATGGGTAGCTACTAGAGGCAATCAGTCGCTCCTGATATACGCCGGAGACCATACCACGGCAACGTACCCTGACGAATACTAACCACTGCTCCTCAGGTGAATATGATGATGATAACTCAATAGGAGATAAGCGGCCAGTAACAGAATTCAAATTCAACTTCCAACCTGATCTAAAACGCCTAGAAAACTCAAAAGATGTGCTGTCAAAGTTATCGGGGTTACCAGTGCGATAATGAGGTGTAAACCACCTGGAACTAGTTTCATAAGGACCACAACTAATCTCTATCATAACCTCAATGGGATCCTCGAAACCAAATGTACCACTTGATTCAACGCAATATATATCAACAAATAAACGAGTTGGATTAGAAACCCGAGATTCCAGCGCATAAGATGATTGGACATGCGCGACCAGTACATCACTAGGCTTAGATAGACGTTTCACACTCGCACTCATAAGTAACCTGCCAATGTAATGGTCAACTTCATTGCCCTTAGGAAGCATAGCATCATGTGATAACATATCCAACGCACCAGAAGGGGTAACGCAACCACGGTAAAAGTTAAACCAACGTGGAGCTTGACGTCGAGCTCGAAGTTTGGCCAATGAAAAAACGCCCTCAGCAAGTAAACGGGGTGATAAGGCTGCGACGGATCCAGTAGTGCTTAATTCGACACCCATCCATATGCGAACTACGATATTGTCCTCTAAAACTGGTTTGCCAACACTAGTCCTTATGGGTACCAAAAAACACTGATTAAACTCATAATTCGACCTGCTAGAACCGACTGGCCGATTGTTACCTGATATGATACCAGATATCATATCAGATATTAAACCAGATTGACCGTCGGAACTTGGTGAACCCTCACTACGAAGCCTAACGGGCTTTGTTGACTGTAAACGGCAACCACCATACTCCACTGTTATAGATGGTGATGAACCAAACATGCCAACCTCAACATGCTCCAAGGAGTATACATTGATATATAAATGGTAGTATTTGTACTCCTCAGAAAATGGCTCCAAAGTAGAACTCTTGTAGACCAGTGGACTTAAAAGACCAGGTAACTGACCAGAACCAATATCGGTAGTGTCTTCACTAGGTTGCGATATGGAGGTAAGAGCACTGCCACCACTGACCCTTAAAGAGTCACAAACATTGACGGTTATGAATAATTGACCGATTACACGAACTGAATTAGGAGATGTCAAAGGTAAACGGCCAACATAACAACCATCACTTGTAGCACAGACTAGACGAAGTTGAAGAGCACACATACCAAGGGTAGTGTTTCGCCAAAAGGCATTAGCACTCTGTAACTCAAACTCCAAGACGCCAACGCTCCAAGCAGATGATGATAACTCAAAGTTAGGCCAGTGGAATGATTCATCCCAGCAAGCTACACTCGTCTTGCCAGTCTTCACAGATGTCATGCGCTCCTCACCAAAGCAGCGCATGACAACCAGAGGGTCAACTGGACTGCCATCTTTTAACTGAGGCAATACGGCCTCGTGGATGGTACAGCTCACGCTGTAACGTGGCATAATGATGTACCATCAGGGCATTAGTAGCTGTTTCCTAACCGCAACTGATACAATCAATGTGTAGTGTAGACATGGCTAATGTGTGACCAATAACAGATATATCACAGCACGTTATAGGTCCACACAGCAGGATGATAATGTTACACAGAACGTACACAACAGAATATAATTAAAATATTTATTAACCGAACTGAAGTCAAGCAGTCATGTTTAAATGTTACACATCTCACGTCATATTACAACACACCTACACTCGTAGGGTAACCATGAACAACCTCGAAACTAAGTTACACATTGTAATATAACATGACTCTAGATATTAAATGTGCGCTTCCATTAGGATTAATTACACCATTGTTTGCATTGAGCAATATATACTATTAGTACGACACAGTTCAACATGGACTCCAGTGTCTAGATTGTTCCACACGAATAGAATGTTACATACGGAATATGTTTATGAACTAATATCAATGGATGCCAATGTCGTACGCGTGATGCTGATTAAATGTGTTAATCATTATTACTCAATTTTTGCCAGGTCATGAGATATCTTTGTATTCCATTTCTGCAAATCAAAAATGCATGTTTATTATAAGGACATATACTATAATAAAGGGAAACACTACTGTCAATTATATGTTAAAACAGCAATTGCCAGTAGGTCGTAAAACGTTATACTGAAATGCCTAAAAATAATTGTTGATACATAGTGATTAATACAGATTTGCTGTACATTGCCCTTGCAAATATGTAGCGAGGTAGTGTATGATAATGACTACCCGGATAAGAATATACGTTGTCTATGCCGGCATAGAATGGTTCCTAGATAGTGTGAATATCGATAAATAATGACGTCAGAAGTAAAATATAATGTAATATTATCAGATGTATTAATACTGTTTCGATTGGGAACTATAATGCCTGGTATCGGTACAGTGTAATAAGATTAAACAGGCTTTATAATGGCACATTCTAACTGACAAAATCCAGTATTAAGACACATGTTTAAAGAAGTACAGATGAAGCATTATTTAACTACAAAAAGCATGAAAAAAATATGGTAATCAAACATGTATTGTGAATGTTTTGTCAAAACATTCCCGACATCACAGTAATGAACACACTATAATTAAGATATACAAGATGTTGTGCAGATGATATTTTAATTGTACCTTTCGTATCATAGTTTATATACAAGCTGATCAAAGAAGTGTGTGTAGAACAGAGCCTGAGGCTCAGGGATTCCTCCCAGAATAACTGCCCATGGTAGCCATTAAAACTGTTTTCGCCGCCAGCATAGTTGCTGCGAAAGCTGTGAGGGCTATTAGGTACCTAGAAGTACCCAAAGGTGTGTTAATGGAATAGCTAATTTAAATATACAGACAATGCCGGGAATGATCGCACTGATGTTACACCAGAATCGCAAAAACATACTTCAGGAAACATTAAAGACCTAGAAACACACCATGAAGATGTGAGAAATATTCCAGGATCGCAAAAAAAGCAAGGACTACAAGTACCTGGAGCTGCCGAAACAAGTGATACTACCACGAAAGTACAAAATGAGCCTAGCAGCGATGGCACAACAGTGCCAAATACAGGAACTGATACGTCCAACTCCACCCTGGAAAATTCCGTCAAAGAAACTAATGCAGGCATCAATAGGACGAAAACACTCTATGGAGCTATCGCAGCGAACGCAGATTCAACATTTAAAGCACTAGGATCAGCGGGATACAGGAAATATGATGCTACAAATGCAATAACTAAATCTGGAGGCTATTGGTGTAGCGAACCCAATGTCCTACCAGATGCAGTAGTCAGTTGGACAGGAGAGCTCAGAGGACCACGAGTACTCACGGGTGTGTCGATATTCTGGGTATATGCACCGCAATATGGTAAGTGCAGCATGTAGTGAGGTGCCTTTATAGCAAAATACATTGTATAATTCGCATATATACAATTTATACAGTGGCTGTACTGGCCAAGAGGTCACGTGAAGATGAATTTGAAGAGGTTGCACCATTTCAAACTGTGGACCCAAGTGAAATGACATCAGTAATACAATTTAAACGTAAAGTTGATGCGCAGTTCGTTAAGATAGCAATGAAAGGACAGATTAACACTTATTTTGGAATTGACTTTGTTCAGTTCCACGGAGAACCGAATCCGATATTTACTATACAAGCAGGAATTACCTCGATAGAGGATTTGTGTCTACAAGCGGATGAAACAAATGACGTTGTACTAGACTCCTGTATATCAGCAATCGCAAGTTTTAAATATAATGATATATGGGCATATAATGAAAAAAGGCAGTTATATAATCCAGTGTCAAGACTGTGTATGACACTGGATTACATGGTGGATACCAGTGAAGCGATAGTAGTTATGCGAGATTGTAGAAAGGATGGAATTAACTCATGGGATATATTGCCAAATAACCAAATTAAAGTTAGAATGCCAGGTAACCTTTGCGTGTCACAAGCCGGTAGTAGCGCTGGATTAGCAAATGTGGCACTCAACAAAATTGCAACAAGTAGTTTACCAATGAAAAATGATAAGAGCCATAACGCAGAAAGCGCAGTAGATGGAAATCTACAGTCATACTGGGCTAGTGAAAGCTTTACAGCTGACAGCATACCAGATAAAGTGGAGTTCATAGTTAACCTACAGGAACAATATAAAATAAGGAAGCTTGAAATTGAATGGGAAGCACCAGCACTGACCTACAATATATATACTAAACTAGAAACAGATTGGATACTAGTCGAAAAGATACATGCCAGTACATCAAGTAAAACGGTCAACGATATGCATAATGTAAAAGCTAGGGTAATCAAGCTAGAATTAATCAAACCAAACCCTGAATATATGAATAAAAACGGACAAATGCACTATGGAATCACAAGCTTTGCTGCATATAGCAATAGATTAAGGACTATTGTGGAATCATGCGAAAGTGCAAAAAAAACAAAAGATGCAAGAGATAAGTACTTTTTACAATCAGTATTCGAAGTTGATCTACACAGTGGAGAACCATTGATAGCAGCGGAAAAGGCAATTGATACACTAGTGGATAATATAAGCAATAAAATAACACAAATTGAAAACTTATACAGTAAAATGCAACATTGTAAACGGACGCAAGTCAACGCCCTTAAAAGGGCACGTGATCTAGAGCATATATACGAAGAAGTAGCCAACAAGGTATACAGATTTGAGACGCAGTTGGAATTAAGTTCAGAACCAATGTTGGATGAGCATTTACCAGCGGATTGTATAGAGATTAAAAACAGGGGTGAAAGCAGTCCTAGCGGCTTCTATCATGTATACCCACCGTGCGCAACGCATAGCATTAGGGTATACTGCGATATGTACACAGGAGCTTCATACTTCTTAGCAGGTGGGTTACACAATATACTGAGATAATACAACAGAAATTGAAAGTGGATGGATAGGACTTGAGAGAGTATACAATACATGTAGGAAATATGGGCTGGAACCGATCCATGTACATCACAAGTCACAAATTGATTCCATATCCATCATGCTCAAAACCATGGATATCAAAGATGGGCTCTATCCAATAGCTGTTAAAGTAGGTAAAAGACTGAAATCATTGGACCTAGTTGAAGATGTAACTGATGCCATTGGGACAAAAGATATACACGATAATATAGCAGCCGTAGGTATAGAAGGATTGCAGTTGATCGATGGCACGAAAGTTGACATGTCAGGAATTATATGCTCCAGTAACTACTCAAGTATCAGACTACCACCAGATGTTGTCAAACTGGGATGTAAAACGCGCATTACGGAAGTGCCCAAACTAAATGAAGCTGCACTGGGAGTGCCGATACAAATAAAATGTCCACAGAACTGTTCACTAAACAGTAGGTTTGGATAGTAATAACATATTACACCCAGGTGATGATCTAGAATGCGAAGGAGGAAATGATGGGTTGTATTCCATAAGGACACCTATATGCATAGCAGCAATACACTCTGGAGAATATAGCAGAAATGTGACCTTGGAGGTCAAAAAGGCAGCGGCACCAACGGAATTCGAGGGGTTCTACCAAAACGGTATAGAAAGCACTAGTGTGCCATCAATGGTTGGCGATGTTGCATTTACAGTGGAACGTATCCAAGATGAATGTACATACCATAAAGTTGAACCCAAGGTCAACCGTAACCAAAAGAAAAGTAAACCGAGTGTCACAGTGAAGCCTAAAAGCAAAGTTAGTACACCAACGAGGCTGTTTAATAACCCACTTAAAATTGATCCTGCAACAGGAGATGCCATAGGAGCCCTGGTTACACAAGTTAACCAAAAAAGTGGAAAGGCAGCACCAGTCTTCCTAGAACTGTTCCACCATCATACATCAGAAACTATTGCGGGAGCTATACAGCACATTAAACTAGCAGATATGCAAAGGCAGCCGATTGAAGAAATTATGAACAAGCTTGATGACGGAGTACAAAATATGGAAAATAAAATCAAGTGGCTTGCTGCTAGAGTGATGTATAAAAAGAAGCCGCTAATAGAAGGAATTAAGAATATGAATAGAGAAAATGCTATCAACAGGTCTTACGAACCGTGGTCAGCCACAGCAGTGACACAAAGTAACCTCTTTGAGCAATTTCGTGCCATAACAGTAGGTGATGTACAGGGAGTACCCAAGTGGACTGTGTCACAACTATCACTTAAAGGAACTGCTGAAACGGTCATATCGCAAACATCGGAATTTGGAGTTAAAGGGCCACTGAGTGGAGCTATGCTGTGCGTATCGAATGCACAGTACTACGATTTCATTTACTCAGGAGCTTTATTCCCGGGAGGGAGTGGTACACTTGGAATGGCTTTCAGAGTAGTGGACGAAGATAACTACTACCTGTTCCAAATGGTACAACTTAACGGAGGTTATAAACGACTTATACGCGTGGTAAATGGAGATCCATACGAAATTGCAAAGATTGAAGATGGAGGGTTTGTTGATGGAGGTAAGTGTACCCTAGAGAACACTCACAGTGCACAGTATGGTACACCATCAGGATAGAAGCTAGGCAGTGTAGAATTGGAATAGCTGTTATACAAGGACTTGAGCCAGTCTTCGATATACCGAATAACTCTATAGACGTTATTGACTGCACACATACAAGTGGGAGTGTAGGTATATTCAGTGGGCAGATTAACCTGGTGCACTTTGCCAAACTGCATACGGAAACTTTACCCTGCCTAAGATATGACAAGCCGCCGCCACCACCCAAGCCTCCTATATGCAGTTTATACAGAGAGACTTACGCCACGGGAATAACGACTAACTGGAGAATTGTAGCCAATGGAGGACAGTGGAACTTCGAGGAAAATGTTGGTGGTGAACCGAAGGTAATGGCACATAGACAGCATCAAACAGTAGATAACAACCCGGAACCTTCAATGGCACTGCTTAAAGGAGGACGTAGCTGCAAGGCCGGAGTTTTTAGGACCGCCATGTTCCCACAATGCGATCCTACTGGAGCTATGGGATTGCTAGTACATTTTATAGATGGAGGGAATTATGTGTCCTTTGAATGCACAGGAAGACAGTGTGCCATCATACAGATGCACAAAGGAATGAAGAACACATTAGCAACTACTGAGCTCGCGAAGATAATAACAGGACAGTGGAATTTCGCGGAAGTTGTATTCAGAAAGGATGCCGTCACAGCGTCCATAGGAACACTAGAACCTGAGGCTATATTCATCAATACCGCGATCATAGAGGAAGTGGAACTTGGTGGAACTGTAGGATTATACAGCATGGGTTGCGCAGGATGTGCATTCGCAGAAATTGGGTTGAAACCAAACTACGCAGGCTCGACACAACCAAATGTACAACAGAAAAATGCAACTGAGGAGCAATGCTTAGCCGTTGATAGACTTGAGCATTGTAAGAGCATAGCACCATCTAAAATAGCAGCATGTGAAGCGGATTATTGCGCAATGTGCTGTGAGCAACATCATATAGATGCACCAACAGCACAGGATATATGTTACCAAAGATGTAGAGGACAGGATCATTTGGCCGTGCTATTACAAACCACAGCAGATACCTACTGGAGACAGTGTGCCCAAAAACTGGATTCACAAAATAACACGCAAAATGCAGAAGCAATCACTGATTGCGAACTGTGCTGCGAATCTACCAGGATTATACAAGGAGTCCCGAACAGTGTAAACCGTGCTGCAAAAACACGATGTAAAACACTGTGTAACACCTGAATTATATAACATAGGGGACTATGCTGTACACCGTATGCAGCTCGCTTGGTAAAAATGCCGCAATGTACCACTTGCGGTGCGATAATGCTGAAATATATATACAGGAGTCCCTAGAACGTACCCTGCACGATCATAGCAGTAGACACAAAGAAAAAACATGAAAACCTGCATAATATATCATATACTACGAATAACCTACATCTCAACATTACATAGTAATGATAGGTACACTATCACCTCAGAACAGTAATGCGGACAGAGTATGTAGTTAAAAAGTCCACCAGTAGGCACGCCATAGGTTACCTCACCAAAACGACGTGAACCTCGCTTGGTAGTGTGTAATATATAGTGAGATTTAAACTGTAAACTTTGTACATCACAACGTAAAACCTACTTGCATATATTGCGATACGATGAAGGCGGCCACGTGAAGAGCAGAAATGTGATAGTCGGGATGGCACAAAGCGATTGGTACAAAAAAGTAATAACTGTTAATATATTAGAGAACAGAGCAGATGCACTAAAGCTTTGGGGATATCAATTATGTAACAAAAAAGATAGAGTAACCGAAATGAAACATAAACATAATCTTGAATATACACCATGTACAACAAAAAGTATTATAGACAAATGTTAACCTACCATGCGCCAAATATATAAGCAGTAAAATGCATACTAGAACTTGGAAGAACGTTGAATAAATACTTCTGCTCTAAATAACGTCGAATTAAATGAACGCCAAACAAAGCGCGAAAAGGATTAAAAAGGTTCCATAGACTCAACTCCTGAGACAATATAATTTGTATAAAGACAAATTACCAAAAAAAATAAAATCGCATTGATAAAAAGACCCCAAATGTAAAAATGAATGAACAACTGCTTAGAAACACGAAATGGATTGTAACGCTTGGAATCCTCAGCAGACAGTAATGCCACCTGTTTACCATGAACAGACCAACGATAAACAAATGGATTGTCACAACTTAAGATGCAAAAAAACGCCCCTAAAAGAAAAAATAAATTAACTAATAAGTCTAAATAATAGACCATTGTAGTTAAGACATGTATTACATGACGGTGTGGAGCTGAGCAAGTGGTTATCACCACGATACAACACCTATCAAGCCACACATCGACACTCTATACAGTAATTCTATTTGATACATCATGGGAGAAGATAAACCCGAGTATAGAGCCAATGAGTGCTATGAAGCACTGCTCGATCTCAAGAGCATCTTTCCTACATGGAGCGACACACAAAATAATTTTAACTACCATTGGAGTGATGTATTGACATCAACCACAAAAGGAGCAGAATCTGAAAAACAGACTGTTCAGTTCTATCTCGATGCTATGAAGCCACTAATTGAATCAAAAGGTGAAGGAATCGAAGCACAAACCGCAATTGATATTGTATCTAAACTAGACGAACGTAGAAAAGAACGTGATAATACTTTTACACCATACAAACTAGAAGATTTGTTAAGCAAAGATACTAGTGCTATCAAACCAAAACCAATCGTCAAGAAACAGCCTGCGCCTAGAAGACCAGCTGCTGAAATAACTTCAGATGTAATATCGGAAGGAGGACATGCATACGGAACTAGAACACGATCTAGGAAGCTAAGAGCAAGTCAAACAGATGATGGAGATGGAGCTAAATTGGAATACAGCTCATCAGGATTTGGAACACATCTCAAAAAAGGATTCTTCTCAGACTACGTTTGGGATTTCCTCGTACCAACAGGTGAGGTATGTATTAGATCTACGTAGTAATAGAATGCTTTGTGTGAACACTTATCGATTCCTTCCAGGAAAATGAATATGATAAAGAAACTGAACGCGACCCAGCGGACAATATAGAGCTAGAAGACGACGGCACACCAAAAAGAGCTAAACGATCAAGGAAATAGAGATTATTAGATTCAGCCCTTGGATGGCCGCAATATTTTAAATACCTGCCGCAGTTTATGCTGCATACGCGCAGACATAATATACACATCGGAAGATGGAACACCTAAAATGGACCATACAATAAATTTAGTAAAACGAACATTATACAGATACAATAGGCGAAATGTGATCATATATAAGTGGCCCCTTAGGCCACAACTGGCCCATATTACCTCCAATGTAGTCAACAACGCTAAAAAACAGCCTTCCTGGTTTCACAACCAAGAAGAGCATACAAAAAACTTATCTGGTGATAGTACTACTTACAATACGATTTACCTCAATGAAACTTGTATGCAAATGGACCAGTTAATGTCAAAATGCGAAGACTACGAAGATTTACTAGTGTTGTTAGTGACACATAGAGGTGAGTAAACTAAAACATTGTTAACAACAACAGGCGCTATGTACCTACATAACTTGGTGACGGCAATCAAAATGTTACAAGCGTTCGTGGAACGTGATGTTACCAGGAATATGCAACCTGACAAAGAAGACATATTTGCCGGATATCATCAAATATTTAAAACAACACAAACAGACTCTAAAGAATGTAGAGCTAATACAAACCTAATTGGAACTACAAAGAGTGCAATCCAAAACACTGATCAACACTCTATATCAAAGGTAGTATCAGCAACTGATATTACTGCAGATGAACAATCAATATCTTCGCCCGAAACTTCTGGTCTGGCAAAGGAAATATCCACCAATGTTCCACAAAGCGGGAACACAGCATTGGTATTGAGCAATGAGATTGGACTAACACCAACACAACTTGACATTGTTCAAAGAGCGAAGGATGAAGTTCTAGTACATTTTGAAAATCCAGCTAATAAGCATTATCTGGAATGTAGGCAGCATAGTATGCCTGTGGCTGAAGCAATAGTCAGAGATGAGAGATACGACCTCCTGCTACATGACCTCTATGAAAATAGAACTAAGTTAGATCCTGAATCAGCATGCCATGTAGTAATCGCACTGGATGTACTAAAACACAAACACTATAGGTTACTCAGTGGAATATTGAGACATCTCCTTAAAATACCACTATATGAAGATATACCAACAGGAAACCATTATGGGAAACTGTTACTTAAAGCATGCCAATGCTTTATAAGAGCAGGATTTTATGATAGCCCATTATATTCTAAAGTGTACACGGAGATATACAGGAAGAGGATAGAATACAATATAAACCTAGATAAAGAAGCCATACTTGAGTCCTTGAGGCTGTTCTCTAACGTAGATACATACGATCCTTTGGTATTCAAAGAAGCAGCAAGGGTCATTACACGTATGCATCTCAACTCAACCGAAATCGCAGATATCGCTAGTGCCTATGCAGCACATCGCAATTATACAAAAGTACATGATGATGTTATGGTGTGGACATCAAGGCAATTGGCAGAACGTATTGAAGAATTCGACACGCCAGATATTGCCAGATGTGTACATGTCTTTTCAAAAATGAAATTGTATTTTAAACCCGCATACGATGCCATAGCTAACCGTATAACGGAAGAACTAGAAACTGCCACAAGAAGATTTGCAAAGACTACATTGACAATACCACAAATTGCTATGATAACGCAGCACGTATCCAACTTTGCACCGAAAACGCCAACTACACTCAATTTGATACAAAAGGTGCTACTCTATCTTGAGGAATATATTGACCATATTGACGAAAAAACTGCAATCAACTTGGCACTCTCCATATGCGCAAACATGGCACATGGTATGTTAGAAATAGTGTTTATAACAATTGCAGAGGTAAATACATATATAAGCCCATTTCTGCTGCGAAAAATAGGCAGTGGTACCGACTGGGAACAGTGCAAATATACCATTTTTGTTATGTGGCTCTACCACCTGAAAAACGCACCAGAAGCAGCATCATCTATACACAAAAGATGTATATATGAAGGGATGCGTGAATGGCTATTGAGGCATGGAAATGGTACACAATTTAGACAGGAACTTGATGAAGTAGCTGATATACTCCAAACTGAACTAGGGGTATGTTATAACCATTGGCGCAATAACTTGCAGATTATGAATATATCACATATGAAGCATACGGATAATATAGATCTAGATGCATTGGATACCGTCTATAAAGACTCTGTGGATGCCATATCGTCTATAGACGTACTCATAGATAACACCCTTCACAGAGTAGTCATCAATGAAACGGCTTGCAGGAACTATATAGATAGACCCATAGGACCCGACCTCTTGATACTAAATATGCTGGAATCACACGGAGTCCATGTACACTCAATCAACTTCCAGCATTGGAGATCAATGGAAAGGAAAGATAAAATAAGCTTTCTTAGAAATAAATTCGGTGACCCAGATACTCAATAAAGTATAGTACCGTTCATTAACATGGTTTCATTTAATCGTATCATATAGAATAGATAAAAAGTCATGTGGGCCGGTAGGGATTCCTCATGGTAATCAGATTAAAGCCATCTATGTCACTTTGAAATGGAATCCAGTTATGCCACACTCTAACACAATAGTATATATGAATACATCCTAGTACCACTCTACAAATATAGTTCTAGAGATAAATGGATATACACTACAACACGAACTATGGAAGTAATATATCATTTTGACCATTAGGTACTGGTTTGTCGACGAACACCGCGCTTAATCTCTGATTCAAGATCGAAGATAAAAGAAACGCAGTCCCTCACACGCAGTGATACAAGTCGCTTTAAACAACGAATGCAGTCTCCACCTGACTGTGATCCACCACCAGCTGGTGGTATATTATTACGCCACAAAGGGATCGAAGACCAGGACTCAACAGTCTTACCCTGCCATTCGAACCAGGCATAACCGCAAGGACCTACATTAGATTGGTGGAACAGCATTAACCAGGGAAAGACCTTTTTATAATTAGTCATCATGCAACTGCTGAAGAATGGACGGCGATACCAACATAAACTCAACTTGTAGTTGTCAATCATATCAACATAACGCTCACAACGGCCAAGCCAACCACAATCATTCCCAAGGATCCCAACTGCATAGGACATCATAACATCACGACGACGAGTACTCTCGACACAGGCAGCGTCAGCAGCTGCAGAAGCGAAATCTACACCTAGAAGGCCAATGTGATCCTGAGAAGGTAATGAATTAAGTTCAAACATGGAAAGATGCGATGAAGAAGTGGTCACTGATAAGTCATCTGGGATAGAGGGCTCGGTGCATATAGAATCTGTATCCACATCCGTATTGCTGCATTTTAGAGATACGTGGCAAGTGCACGATTCATTCTCGCCAACCTTATACCACGGAGTCAAATAAAACGGAACACTTAATATGGCATACAGATAAGAATATATCAATGTTATCACAGCCATGGTGCCAAAGTTACGAGCTTCATTTTTGACAACCGACATTTTAGACGATGCAATGTCATTCAACATACGGCATACAATGCGTAACAACTCATTAAAACGCTTGAGAATCGTTGGTAACTTCTGATTACGGTAATCATCTCGACGTCCCGGCGCAAACAATGCCAGCATCAGCCTTCCATATACCCTATTTGAGTACATGCGCTGTAACAAGGGCTTAGTGTAGTTGCTGTAACAGTCCGAATCGTATAAAATATAATTAAACAAGTCATCAAACTCAGAAGCCAAATACGATATCTCAGCTAAACGACCATTACAATCATAGTCTGGAAAATCCGAATTGGAGTCATGAGACATAGTACCAGACTTGCTGTTATATAAACTCTCAAACTCAAGCAGTGCAGCCAAAAATGACTCTCGAGAACCAGGATTCATTAATCCTAAATAAGGACCTGGCAATGAACCACTTTGGGGTACATTGTGTAAACCGATAAAAAGGACATTATTCAAACCAAGGCATAACGATAGCAAATTGAGGCAACTGACCTTAGGATCAGTCAAATGTATCAATGCCTTCCGATGTGGAATTATGTCAAAAATGCGTAAACTACGCTCCAAGGCGCATTCTAGGGATTGCCAATCTTCACATACCTGCTGATGAAATACACAGTAAAGATCAGCACTTATACAATCACGTTTGGGAGCTACATTGTAATTGCTTTCGTCAAAGTTACTATGCCACAATTTGCGATAAGACAGTGATTGAGTGAATGTGATAGCATCGGAACCTGTAAGGGTTTCACTTATTGCAGTGCCTATGGCACATTTCTGACGTAATAACTCAATCAAATTCTCGCCATGAACGGCAGACATGAACCGACTGATCTCTTCATCGAATCCACTTCCAGATTCCAGAGAAGCCTCAGCACGCGACATTGAAGAAACTCATCCCAAAATGTAATTCACTATGCGCAGCGACTATGAGAACCAACTTAATCAGCGTCTATGCTGCTATATGTGTAACATGACCAGTAATGTGTCCAGATATAACAGAAGCGGTATAGCAAGCATCAAAGAACCGCTATAGTTAACTTACATAGAAGTAATCTAAACCATAATGTGCATAAACAAGCATATAATAGAATTAGTGTTAACTAATCACCAGCCGATTGCTACACAGAGCGTAGAGGCATGATCTACTGTTAAAGTATTGAGGGAAACAACCTGGATTCTATGGCGCAATAAAGCATTATAACCGTTGATTTTACAACAGTGGTATTCTTTGATAGTAAATATACCAAATGGAATAGTGCAATTTATCTTGCTAGGCTAGGTGTAACGATCTACTCAAGTGGCACGCACACATGGTTGACGCAGAAGTAGTTTAAACATTTATGTTTAGAACTAAAATGTTCATCAATATGAGGTTAAAGGAACATATGTTATGGATTACTTAATCCGGAGACAGTTAATCTAATTATGTCGAGTATTACTGAGGGTAACCAACCGCAGTCGGTGCTATGTCATGTCCAACATGACGAAGAAGGTGACAAAGATATCGCATCGCTACTCCCACAACTTGAACGTGGTTGTCAGATTCGTGATACGCTTTTCAATGATGTGATCAGAGGTTTTCAAAACAATGTAGCAGTCTCACAACAGGTCAGTGCATTGTCTATCCTGAGGCAGTCTATATATGCCTATTACGGTGATGAATACACTACGGAAGTCACCGGGAGAGTACTTACTCGAGAATCAACAGAACAACTTTTAACTGAGGAATCACTGTATCAATATGTGTTTAATAGAGTCCTATCAGGTGAATTATACCCAAACAAAGACATCATAGCTGAGTTCCTCAAAGTTGTACTCGCTATGACAGAATGTTTCCCAATAGATAAATATCCCATATTATTGAACGTAGATCTGGTGCAAGATATATTGCTGATGATGGAGCGTATATCGACCGTCTATAGTCGGCCCGAAGTGGAAGACGGTATATGTTCAACGGGGCTCTCCATAGTCAAGAATATGATGAAAGTAATGGACTTACCTCTTGAAGTACTTTATAAAAGCTTGAAATTAGTACTTCGGAATGGAAATTCTGCAACAGTAGACTTTTGTCATCTACTGCTTACAAAAGAGCTCTTGCCCATCCTTAAAAACAAAACTGTCTCCGTAATATATAACTCACCACGAGGAAGTAGACCACAAATGCTACACGAATGCATAAAGTCCTTGCAAATGATTTTATCCTCTTGTAAACAACATGAATTAGAATCCAAAATATGCAGAACACTGGTATCTGTCTGCGAGTACTCATCTGGAATTGATTTACTGATGGAACGACAATTTTTACCAGCTATCGTCAACTTGGCAAACAGAGCAGTTTTTAGGTATGAAGCCATAATGAAGGAGCTTGAAAGAAGCAAAGGAATGTTTGACGCCACGAGTGCCATGAAAGTTGGTGAAAGCATAACTTCAGACGTACATCAAGTAACCTTTGATGCAGTATCAGTGATCAGTAAAATGGCATTCAAAGGGAATAGAAGACAGATTATGTACCTACTGGAATTTGGCATAATAGATGAATTAGTAAAGTTGGTCAACTGTCCAATATCCACATCCATAGTTAAAACTAGGGTCGCAAATGCATTGGGAAACATGGCATACGAATCGGATAGAGAAGTGCAAGCGATCATTAACGCAAAAGCAATTCCCGCACTCGTGAATGCATATGAAAGAACAATCGACCATAATACAAAACTAGAAGCAGCGTACGCTATATGCGCATGCGCAGCCAAAGCCAATCGACAACAATTGAAATATATCATATCGTGTAACGGAACTTATGGGTTCCTTGGTAAGTGATGTCGAAAGTGTTAATACCTATTACAGACGGCATTGACGGTATCGCATTAATATCTGTTTTCATGGATCTTGTCTGTAAAAACGACCCTGGATTAGAAGGGAACATACGACTGTGTCAAATCGTGCTCAACGCCACCGAGAACATACTCAACATTGGCAACATGGAATCCAAGGAATATCGATTACCAGAAAATCCTTACGCAGAATTGCTAAAACAACACGAAGGAGATATAAAACTTGCAAAACTATCAATGTTCCCAAATTATCAAATCGCGAAAAGAGCGTTACAACTGAGCAGAAGGTACTTCAATCACCCTAAAGTATGGAGTACATTATACTGCTAAATCATGAAGCAGGGTGGAAATAAGACACAGAAAGACTATACATTCAATGATATAACATTTGACGTCTAAGTAAAATTGTATATGCACACTACATGGCGCATACACATAGTATCACATAGAGAGCTGTTATGACTTCTTACCCATTAACCTTCTAAAAACACACGTAATCCAGATTGGGGTTTAACTATTTTTAGCATTATATTCGGGTCCCAACTTCACTTAGTTCACAGCGTCCGTGTCGGCAACCTGTGGAGCAACATCCCGAATACATCAGTGTGTCATATCTAAAGTGCATGTATAATATGTGTTCTAGATTATATACATTTAGTAGCACAGAATATCAAATAAAATTTTGCATAGAACGGATACCCATCCATGTGCAAGTGCCAACCAACATTGAACTAGACACGTATCAACCGGATGTCTAATGATATTGCAATACCTTAACAGTAATTACAACAGCTTCTAACTCATTTAAATATTCTTTGGAGTCACAAGATATGTAAAATCGCAACTTTATTAAACAGGAAGAAAGATGTTGGAAACAACAGATACCAGAAGAACACATATGATGACCCTGAGGAGTACAAACTCAAAATTAAGGGCATCGTCGTACATGAATCGTATGTATGGAAGAGATGCAAAAGCACTATGGGAAAAGGTACCACAGGCACCGCATCTTAGGGGATATGTCCATCTTGTATTGGCACTCATATCGCCGTTGTTGATTCTATGGTTGATGAAGTGTATAATTGTCAAAGACTACTACCCAGAGTATATAGTAGCGTTTGTATGCTGCATATTGAACTTCGCAGCAAGTGCCACTTTGCACTACAGTAGGTGGAACCTCAACTCACTGGACCTTTGTCTCAAAGCAGACTATGCCTGTAAGTTAGACAACAATATGCACATGGCTACACAGTTATATTTCTTATGATAGGCGGCTCAGCTACACCAGCCACGATAGCTGTCACCAATGATGACCTATCTGTGCTAACCACTCTCATACAATGGATAGGTATATCCATAGGTAAGTTTACGTGTTTTTATAATATTACATCGCCAACATGGCAACGAACGTGTTTACACAATGTAATATGTTACATATCATACAGGCACCGTAGGCGCACTGGCCTTCCGGTTCGTCACTGCGTCTCCCGCTCTTAGGGTGATTGTATATTTCGCGGCCGGATCTCCATACGTGCAACTTTGCCGCAACCTTTACAAGATGAAATGTTTCATTGGTCTCCTTCCATCTTGTATGACGCTTGTGATATACATGCTTGGCGGGGTCGTATATGCCAAAAGAGCACCGAATCCCATACCCAAATATGTAGGATTCCATGAAGTATTCCACATGTGCTGCGCATTAGCGCTGGTTACCACGTTCATAGGAAACCACAAAATAACAACCTTTTTAAATGTAATGTAAAAACGAAAACACAATGACAAAACACAGGGTGTATTCCTGTTTGAACATTATTCCTTTGTCGATGGGCTGGCAATTTGGTCTTTAGAGAATACTACAAACCTACTTTGCGTAAAACAATATGCCTATAAAGACTCCGAGTAGATTAAAGTCTTTAAGCCCGAGATATTAAAATGACAACTATATTCTTAGAGTAAGCAGGCTAAAGTAATGACCGCTTAAACCATAACCTTAGTGCGGACGTCGGTGGTGAAGACACCAACAAAGACCTTGGAGCCACCAACGACACCCCTTTGAACCCAGTAGAAGAAAGATGAAACAAAACCCATCCTATCGGTAGGATATGGAAGCCCAGACTCTACGGCTGCCTTACCAGCACGGAAAGACCTGAGGTAACCCTCAGAAAGAATCCTAGAGCTTAGCAAAATAAGCAACTCACCAAGACCAAGAATAGTCATAACCAGACCACGACTGGCGTTGTTACTTCCCTTTTCACCAACCATATTACCCCAAACAGCATTCCAGCAAAGGTTCATCGAAATGTTTCCGGTGAACACAAGGAACATGGTCATAGGGTAAATGAAAAACTTCCTCTGGAAGAAGATCTTGCCTATAACGCCATCAGGGTAGTGCATGGTGAGAATGAAGATAGTGGCAATCGTAATATAACCGGCGTAGAAACAACACCATAGAAGGAAGTTAGGGCTTGTCCATACATGACTCGAGAACAATGAATTGCTTTTTAAGACATTTGTATCCAGTTGAACTCCGAGTTGCGTATTGATATCGATAGGTCCCAATTTTCCAGCTGTCCACTTATCCCCAATTTGACCGTAAGTTTTCAGGGCATACATAGACAAACCAATACATGTCTCGATACACATACAAATATACATAAGTGCCTGGCAGTCACAGAATCTCAAAATGGAGAATGGTGAAATACCAGGGTAGAAGAAGAAGACAAACCCCCAGCAACCCCAAAGCATAATGAAGAACGGAGCAGCAGTAGTTAATGCTTCACTCTGATCGGGATAACCTGATGCGTCGCTGCTGTATTCGGGTTTGGGCGGGCCCAACCTGTCAAAAATGACGACAATGGTCCACATAATACCGGAAACCAACGATAAGATAATAGCAAATAGAATATGGCAATAAAGAGTCCAGTAACTTAGTTCACGTCCCTTTGGCAACAACTTCTTTACAGTAAGGTGAAGACAAGTAACACAAGTTCCTGTAACACTGAAACCAATATTGAAGAAGGTATTATTCATCGGACTCATTGTCCTAATGGTACCATTGACAGCTCCAAAGCAAAATCCAGTGGAGACGAGAGTCCAATAATATGTAGTAATGCGTTTGTCACCAATACCAGTACTGAAGACAATCAAAAGCCTGATAAGTAACATGCAGTGAGCAAACAACAAGACCATGGAGTAACTACCTTGAATGTAGATTCCATATTTCCTGTACTCATCTCCATTAATTATATACTTTGATATAAGAGTAGTAGTAACCCAACCTAAGAAGTTGCAAAAGGTCTGGAGAATATAAGTTACACCCAAGAAAATACCGATAGTCTCAGGGGGAAGACCAAATCTTCTGCACGCAAAAGCAGAACCGGCAAGAGTAAGCATGACAGGCTGCAACAAGGTAAGACCCAAAAGAAAGACGGTGATACGCTCAAACATGCCATCACCTGCGAATAGGGGCTTGAACTTGGTGTGCCATTCACCGCCAAGACCTTTGAAAATAGAATCAGCAAATTCAAAAGGCGCACCCATCTTTAAGAGATGATTCAGCTAATGCAAAATCCAATTTAACAGTAATTGAGCACTGACAAAACTATGTCAGAGGGCCGTGTGACACGCCACAAAGCGATGTTGATCTAAAATTCTCGAAGACGACCTGGCAATGAAGATAATCCTAAAATTGTACAGCTAACTTAGGCATAAAAATAGCCAAAAATAACTGTACACATATACCTTGAGGTGGGACCACGCAGTTTGGATGCGATAATAACGCTAAAATAGCGTTATAACACACGTGTATTAAACCGCGTAATGAAACACAATAAACCACCTTCAAATGGTATTGTTTTCCACGCCTTAATGGTACTGCCCGCACTATTTGGTAGCAAGAGTAGGAACCACAAGCATGCGGCACATACTCCCGCATCTGGGAAAGTGGTGCAATTATGAGGCTGATGTGCGACAGACAGTATATGGCGTCAATCCTTTAGTAAAAGAAGAATGTACAAAATAAACTAAAAGGGGGGTCATTTGTCTTTTTATAAGGGAAATAGTGGTGTCATTTCAATTCGTGTAATGTTCCGAAACACCTACTCCTTTGAAATAACGCTGTGTCCCCAATGCGTTAATATGTGTGTAATACATCTTTTATATATATTACATATGTATTGGGAAATGTTTTCAGTATGATATCTTTTTATGCATATGTGGTTGTGGTTGATTTTAACAGAATAACCATACTTTTGGAAAGTGTGTTGTGTCCTTCGTACTCATATTCGCGTCATTATTATTGCTCATGATTGTTTGCGGGCTATTTTGATTTTTTATTCAAAACGAGTTTAATATTTCGAGTTGTCCTTTTTCTTTTGCACAGGACTCATTCTTTATTGACTTCTGCTATATTGGTTATTAGTGGTTTGACAATTGCTTTTGACCGTATGGCTCAATGCATGTAATGATTGTATGCTGTTTGTTTTTCTGTGTATGTTGCCATTCAGGTTCCGTTGGCTTCCGTAATGTTTATGAATTACACATTCCGGTTGTCGTTGTTATATTATGGGATGTGTTGTAGTATTGCATATTTTGTCTCATAAAAGAGGTTTTTATATCTTCGCACTCTTTATGATATATTGACAATTGTGTTTCTTGTTTTGCCAAATTGTTTATTTAATCATTTGGGGGGTGACCTTGCTTAACGTTAAACGACAATGTCCCACTGTGGAATAATAAATTTCACAGCGTTTTCCATAATATGTGACTCAAACGATTTTATACTGTTGCATACGTATGTTATTTGAAGGTAATCAATTATTTTATAACATATTAGGTTGCCAGCGTCATAGGAACTGAATGTGTTCATAGTATTCCGAAAAGTCTCTTTATTCAATTTATTTGCACTTTATTTGAATCCCATATGCTAAGTAAAATGATAAATAGCTTTTCTCGTTAAGTCTAAAGGCTAATAGGTGATCTCTAAACAACAATTTTCTTCACCGATTTCCATATTCAATGGCCAATAGATCACTGATGTTAATCGGTTTATATTCTACTCATACAGCATGCGTACATTTTCATCTCACTATATGTACATACCACGGTCACAATGATAAAATCTGAAGATACAATGAGCATAAACGAATTTAAAACTAGTTCACTTATTATATGTTTAAAATGATGCAACATTTGTGTTGTGTCTTAATTAACTTGGCTGCAGCCAACCATACTGCATGTAGTGATAGAAGACAGGCTGCCTCCGCAAATACAGTCAACCCTCCTTCTGTTTTATTATGTCAATATTACACATGATCTAGCTAGTATCTTGGGCAGTTACATGGCTTGATGTAGTTTGGAGGGTAACCACTCCGTATGACGTGAGGGTACTTCATTGGCATGCCAGGAGCTTTAAGTACCGGTGGAGGCCGCTCGTTCTTCACTACCACGTTGGGTGGGCAGTTTTGTACGAATACGGGTTGTGGAGGATCGTTCTTAACAATTACGTTTGGTGGAGGCTGCTGCACTACAATAGGTGGGCGAGAATGATTCCGAACTATAACCGTCTGAGGCTTCTGGACTAATATCTTAGGCGCGTGCTGCTTGTTGTTAACGTAAAACACATCGTTGTCATCGCCATGTGATATCTCAACACCTTTATTGCAACGACAGTGAACGTGAGCACGTTGTTTCACTACATTAACACAACCTCTAGGTGCACAAACACGCTCTACTTTTTGTACGGGGTGAACGTGGTCCGTATACTGTTTCTTGTGATGTGGAGTGTCGCCACAGTTTGGACACATTCTCGCAGCAGTAGGGCTTGCGGCGTACTTACCCGGACCATTTACCGTCATACCAGGGCTGTGGTGTCCAACCTTTAACCATCCTTCAAACTCCACTTCTTCATTATCGTCGTCACCATAATTATTAAAGGCATTCATAGGTAATGATATATATGAAGGCGACATTTTAATACTTATGCATACGATGAACTCTAGCGAACTCGTATTCTAAGGAGCACTAACGTGGCAAGAGTGGATACAGTGAACCAGGCATGACACCTATAATCAAATGCGCTTGTGACATATATAAATATAGTAATACAGCCATTCATCTCTGGAATAGATCACTGAAGAGCCATTCATTGATCCAGACGAAGAATGACACTCTAGACCTGTCTATGCATATCACATACAAAATGCAAAATTACCGTTAGGTGGTCCAATGTTATTCCCGGTAGCATGTGCATCTTTAAGGAACTCGATAGTATTCTTCGGAACCTTGATGACAGAAACATCCCACAATTGAGATGGCTGAAGAGCTATTATCACTACTATACACGTTATATCACCTCAAGGTACATCATGCGGTTCTCCGGACAACCTAATGACACGAGTAGTAAAAAGCCAGATTCTCTGTAACATTCTGTTAACTGTCTTTGGGTTATATAAAGTAATGCCGTGTCCATGTGGTAAGATTATACAGATACCAAACAGATACAACAAAGTGCCCAATACTGTACTTACCTCAAAAGACCATGTATATATTTCAGTACATTAGGCACTATTTCTTCAAAGTTTTCGTAACACTGAGTGTTATGAAACAGTCTGTAACCTGCGTTTTACCAATAATGTATCAAGGCATCCTTTGTCTATGATAACATCAAAAGTGTCACCACTGTAGTGGGAACCTATTTCCAATACGTCCATAACATCGTCTATAGCAGTATTAAAACATTGATTTACAACGATAAACAGGTATATGAATACAGAATGAACATACAATCTAAATGGGGAAACATCTTCTTCATCTCACCGATGCAAACCGGTGAAATATCGATATTCTTAACATTACGAATGCCATCTTCGTAGAGATCATGGGCAAGTTCTGTCATGTAGGTTTATCTTTCACGCATTACACGTACTAGATGTCCCGCAACCTATATGGAGAACATGAGCATCCTTGTTCAGTTCATATGGTAAATGTGACTTTAATGATAACCAGTCAGTGTACCATTCATAGGTTCCAACGTTTCTATTAATGATTAATAGGTAATTAATTGACCAACTGGTTGTACCGTTGGTTCCAGTAAGATGTAGTGCTGTACTATGGAATGTTTTCCAGACATTACAAAATTACCGGTTCCATGATGCAGTAGTGAATAATATGTACAGTTATTGTGCAAGTAATGGATATAGTCTTTTGTACGAAGCTATTGAAACGCGGCAATTTTCTTAGCAACTTCCGGAATTTTCCGCAGAGAGACATTTTAAGAGAGAAAGGATACTATAATGTAATATGAGAATAGAATTATAGGCTGCCAGTAGCTGCGTTTTTACGTGGGTTCTCTATGTTCATTGATTAGACAACGGTAAACGAATATGATGTAGCCATTGATATCAAACGATAGCATTATGCCTGAAGCGCTAGAGGATGCAAATGTATTGATCATTTGACTGTGAAGAGGCATGTACTATATCATTTAATGCAGTAAGACCTTGGAAGTCTGGTCAAATGGATGAATGAATCCATCCATATTCAAGTGGCGCATATGATCAACTGCATCATACGATAAAGAAGATTGTAAACATTGGCAATGTCTAAATACGATAAAAGATCTGTGGTATTTAAATCCCAGTTACGTAGCAGAGTATTGAGTGATATACACACCGGGTACAAATTAGTTACACATTTTATATACCCCTGTTGTATACACATTTTGAAGTAAGATTATATTTAATTTATTGTTAATGAACATAGACAACATTTACGGGTAAAAATGTAGAGAAGCCTCCCATGAATGCAATCGCCAAGTATAATGAACAATTAACTCCACACATTCTCGATATTTTCATCTATCACAGATGGATATGTTACATTGTAAGTGAATATTTCATTGCTATGCTTTACCGAAGGTGTACATCACGGAGTCTAGATATGGTTTAATGATTGTAACCAACTCGCGCAACTATTGCGTTATAATCTACCAAATATCATATTGATTACTCCTAGAGACGTAATGATGCGTAATTAGAGCAGAAGGCTGCATAATGGCTATTCACCGCTCCATAGTGGCAGGAATGCTACAAAGGAGATATATGGGATATATCATGAGATATGGATCATCCAATGACAGTACTCCTTTAACAGAGCCATGTAACATAGCACGATATATAGGTTAGTCTAGTCATGGAATGGCTGCATATTCACTACAGAAAAGGTAGCAAAGGAGCTAGGCCACATTGAAATGAAACAACATCAACCAAAATGTGCTGATTTAATGGATTCCATGTGTGCGAATATAACTCAATATACAGCTATGGAAGTAAGAGCCATAGCTCATGGAATAGCGATAATATTTGGAAAGAATGCAAATGATAGGTGGCTACAATGCATAGCCACGTTTACACTAAAACGAGCGCACATGATGCCTGTCTATTTGCTTTATCCCTTAGTTAACAGTAGGTCATAAAGACACTGATATATCACTTTTAGGCATAAGTAAGATGGCAGACCATCGAAATCTGTTGCCGTTTGAGCAACTGGTGGATATATGCGTCAAGCGTATGGATGAGGCAAATTCAATCGATCTAGCAACTATCGCACAAACAGCTGTATTATTAAAACGTAGACTACCAGTATTCAAACTTATGGAAGAAGTTGCAAACGTAACTGGGACGCAACGGATTCTAGACGAGATATCAGCAAGCAATGCAGTACTTATTCTATATGCCTTTGCCCAGACTCATGTTAAACACGATCAACTCTTTAACAAACTATCACAAGTCATTTCTAAAATGAGCCATGACGACTTTCAGATGCATCTGATCCCTCTGGCGCTCCATGCTTTGGCACAACTCAGGTCGAAGGATAGGCATGTCTTGGAGAACATAGCAGATTACGCGCTTAAGGTGGCGGAGCAGATGCAGCCTGCAAATATATCTAGTACAGTATGCGCCATGGCAAAGTTGAGGTATAAGCACCCGTTGCTGTTACGTGCCATGGCAAATCGCACAAAGCAATTGATACCATCGATAAATATACGTGAAATGAGTAAGTAGTGCGATATAATCTGATATGATTTTCTAGGCAACATTCTTTGGGGATTCGGTAAGCTAAGATACGATGATAAAGAGTTCGTGGACAGCATAATTGACCGGTGTTCCCAGTATAGCGACATAGATGAACTTTCATTTGCACAAACGTTCGAAGCTATCAGATGTTACCATGCAGTTCACAAAGAGGATGTTATAAAAAGTTTGACGGAACGATATCTGGTTATAATGCCGCAGTGTTCCACCCAAATTGTCACCCAGGTTGCCTGGTGTTGTACCAGCCTAGGGTTTAACCATGACAGCATTATATCAAAATCGCTTGAAGTATTGACTACACGAAACAGGAATGCAGTTGAGCAGAAGTTCGTAAAGATGTTACTGGATGCACTGAATAATACAGGACTGGAACCTGAAGACACCGTACAGCATTATATCGCTAAATTAACCAGCACTCAGGAAACAAATGCAGTTAATATATGATTATAGAAGATAGTATATACATGGCACGTTGAGAAGTAGTTGTCAACGCAATAAACATACTAGATCGACAGAAGTATAACGCTAATAAACTAATGTTTAACAGGACAACTAATGACATGGCTGTCTCCTAATACCGGGAATGTACAACCTTCTTTATGTAGCCTATGGATTTTTTCATCAATTACTCAAGAGTCACTATTCATAAAATTAGACATCGACGTCCATGTTACACACTTCACGGTTAATATACATGGATACAGACAAAACAGTCCATAAAACTGATGCCGCAAAGTATAAGTGGATCCATCATAATGTGTATCTACTATCTTCGAATAACCCAACTGGAAGTGAACATACACATCTCTGAATGTTGCATTCTAATCGATGTGCAGTTTTTCGAACCCCAAATATCAGTATTAAATATGTAACAACGATTGCAGTATCGAATGTTAAAAGGGAGGACCGGGATGAGCCGGGAATCTATAATGCTATGGGCATGACGCAGCAATGGACGCATGAGAGGAGCGTTTGTATATCGCACACACTATGGATAAAAGCTGTGAAAACATTCGAGAGGTTCTTCTCGACATACAGCGACAGGAACATGAAGCCCTTGATGATTTTAACCGGCAGTATACCACCCTGGTATCGCAGTTCAATGATACTATCAACGAACTTGCAGATAAACGGCGGAAAATGCTTATGGATCCCACTGCGCTACAGGCAACCCTTAAAGCTACTTTAACTGATGTAGAACGGTGCTTTAGTGAAATGTCATTAAGGGAAATATCAGGAGCATGTCGACCTGTAGATGAACGATACCAATCTCATGGTACCATAGCTTGGCCCAGATTTTGGCTGTATGCACTCCTAGGTTGCAAAATAACACGAAAGCGTATATCTAGTTTTGATAGGCATATTCTAGTGTATCTGCGTGATATAAGATGCCATATTATAGCTGATGAAGCAGCATCGGATGCATTCGAGATTGAGATGGAATTCGCCGAAAATCCATTTTTCTGTAATACTTCACTTAAACGTCGCTTTTTATTAGATAAGGAAGGTGCCGAACCGTACGCAACACCTATAGACTGGAAGAGTTCTGCAGAAGAGCTTGCTGAGGAACTTCCTTCATGCGATTCAGACTTTGAATATGACGATTACAATGATAGTTCCACGGCGTATGTTAGCATGTTAGACTTCTTCCAGCCATTCAAGGATAATGTTGATGATATTAACATGGGACTGGCTATAAAGGAGAAAATTTCACGTGACCCTCTGAAGTATGTGTTGATATATGAGAGCCTGAGGAAGGGTGAGCCAGTTGAAGAAAGCGATGATGAGGAAGAAAGTGGAACCTCGAATGAGCCCGGTGGCAGATACCCATTTTCATGGCTATTTTAATATAATGTAACTATCAACCTAGTTATTGTAAAAGCGCCATACACGTAGGTATCCATCCTTCCCTCCTGTGACTAATAAGCTGCCTTGTTGGCGCAAAGAATCGCGAACATCCTTTTCCAAGTCACGTACAAGGCGCCCATTTTTTAGAAGCGATGGGTTGGAGAAACTAACCGTTGTCAAGGGTCCAGAGTGTGCTTTCGGGACCTTAATGAGGGACTTGGGGTCTGATATGGACCAGCAGCACAGTGTACCATCACTGCTTCCACATAAAACAAACTCTTCACATGGATCCAATGTGCAGTGTATGCGATAGCTTTCACACGTGTGTCCCTGGTATGTGGTTAAAATATCACCACGCTCTACCAGTGCGATTGTGTTATTCAATATCGACGCTACGTAGCAGTCGTCGATAGCCGTGGATACATAAGTGCTGGATAGCAATGGCAAGGTACACTCATAACCTACTTGACGACTGGCTTCTCGAGGTAATCGGTCTTCAACAAACCTTTACGCAAATCATATGAGCGTACAGCTCCATCGATAGATGAGGCAATAATGACCTTATCCCTTTCACAGACACTCGACACGCTGTCCTTGGCGTCACTTAATGTAGATATGGGCCCGCGGCTACGGAGGTCCCAAAAACGGATATTACGGTCATCACTACCGGTACATATCAATGTATGATCAGCAACGTAATTGCAACATGTAACAGCGCCTATAGAGAATATAGTAACAACAGAGCCTGCGTACCTCCATGGTCAAACTTCCTTACGACCTTCCCTTCTATAGTATCCCAGTAAAATCCGGAATGCTCAGCACCAGCGGACACGAAATGGTTGCTGTCTCCACTCAAGCATACGTCGTTAACATGATAATTATGTGGACCTGTATGCCATATAGAGACATTCAACTGAATTACCAAAGAAACGCTTAATGTGTAACGGCCGTGTAGGATTCCAAAGACGGACACTTCTGTCGTTACCCGCAGACAGGCAATACAAGCCAGAGAAATCAAACTTGATTCTATTTATACATCCTACACACAAATGTGTACAACGACGATATACGCAGACAAGGTCAAACACAGCATCTACAGATAACTTCTATCCAGTCTATATAAATGGAACATCATATATAACACACGGATGCTACAAAATTACGACGTTTTAAAATTGTTATACAGACCACGTAAATAGCACAGTGATCCAACGAAACTACGCAATACAAACATCGACAGGGAAATGTGTACCAAGCTTCGATTTGAAATGAAACAATGTGTCAATTTTGTAAAATATATGTCCCTCGTAGAGCAAAGTAGATCCTTACCTGTGTGTTCCTTAGATTCGCCAACAAGCTCTAAGCGTGGCATTGTTGATACACTGGCGCCGTGTATAAATGTTGAGTGACGCTTTATTCGCTGTATGGCAACTTTGAAACGTCTGCGATAACTTTCATATAGCAATGTAGGGCCTGGGTCATGATGTTGTCTGCATTTTCACGGGCACAGGCCTCGGCAGTTAATTCATTGCTCAGGGAAGCTAGTTTGTTGAGTACCTTCTCCTTGATTTCCTTTTCACGAGACTCACTTTGACGCTTAAGTCCATCCAATTCGGTTTTAAAGTCCTGGTATTGCTTTTCTACGTTCTGCATCTCCTTCCCAACGGCATTTGCAGTTTGCATTTCAAGTTCTGTCATCCTCTTCATTATATGCTCCTCGCGTTCTTGGCGAGCCAGTTTCTCAGATTCGAAGAGTTTCTGTATAGTATATAAAGGATGAAGTATAATACAACAGTTAAGCAATCGCGCCATTTCAACATACCTGTACGGTGGCCAAATTCTTTTCCAATGCAACACAGTTGTTCTCAAGGTTGTCTTGTAAAATCTTTTCGTTATCCTCACTCTGGTTGCTAATGGCATCGATACGTTCCGTGAGTGACTTCATCACGCTTTCCAAACGGTCAAACTTGTCGTTGAACAAATTCTCTATATTAGTTTGCACCGATACTATTTTGCTGTCGAATACCTACAACCAATTATAGCAAGGCGTGAAGTGATAATCATGTAGATGTAAACAGTGTAGAATTATATTTACGCAACCGAAACATGCTTCCATAGAAATATACAGAATATACTTACACCATGGAGTGCCTTGATAGTTTCCAAACGTCGCTTGGACTCCTGGGTTATCGATTCATCAAGGTTGCATAGAGATTCACTTATTTTTAGAAATCGCTGTTCCTCGTGCATCCTACGCTGCTTAGCGTGAAACTCCATCTGACGTTCAAACCCTTGTAATTTCTCAGTCAGTATAGAAAGCTTTGATTTTGTTGTTCCCTGAAAGCGAGGGTCTTTAGCCTCCCTTTCGGGCGACAGATCGCGCAATATATCGCTTTCCTGAGCATAGTACCCCTCAATAGTCACTGTGGATACTTGATACTGGAAATGCGTAAACTTACGTGCATTAGATGTTTGACGGAGTGTAGGCGACCGATAGACATATCCAGTTTCTCCAGAAGAAACCGGTGGTAAAATTGAATATGTGTGTGTGTTGCGGACTACTGTTGTCCTAAGCGGCTCCGATAATTCACCCAGACCCAGGAAAGAGGAGTCAGACATTGAGCACTGGCTGCCCTGGGATATCATCAACTCGCTATCAGACATCGTTACACATGTGATCAAACGATGTAAGATATGTTAGTTATGTGTATGCTAATAATATATTTTTACTAAAATGTGCAATATAGAGACGACCATATTAGTACTGGTGTGTAAGGCCTTACACCTGTCGCCTGCTATAGGCGGGGGGGAGTGCAATGAATCGTACCGTTGTAATGATAAGGTTCAATACAAACGTGATAAAAGCTTGTCTAGGTAATATATACGATACAAAATGGACGATAGCGAAAGAGCTATGGAAATAGATGCGCTCTCCGCCATATTTATGGAAGGCGAAGAGTTGCAAATTATCAACGAAAATGAAATTGTGATTACTTGTGACCCAAGAGGGCATGATGAGTCACATAGTTGCTCTATGATAATCAAGTTTACGTTACCGGATGGCTACCCAGGAGAGGATTCTCCGCAATATAAGGTTATAGACGGTATGGACACTGTATAAATATTTAATTCTTAACAGCTGTCAGAGTTAGCGATGAGGATATGGAAACTATAGTAGGCATCATAGAAGATGTAATAGAGCAAAATCGTGGGATGCCGGTACTATACACTATTATAGAAGCAGTCAACGTTAGTCCATGCATATTGATGTGGTAACTCCATATAGGAACACCTGGCAATTTGCGCTCAAAGATCGGAACAGAGTGAAGCCAACAGTGTTCAAACGGCCGATGATGACACATCAGCTAATGTAGACACCGGGTTACAGATAAAGCAGCTATGCCCCGAAACGGTACGTTAAACACTACCTGAAGTGCACACACATGGCTTATAGGAGCGGGTAACTAAGGAAATGTTTGAAGAATGGAGTGCGAAGTTCAGATTAGAGATGATCCAGAAAGGTGTGTGGCGTGATATCGACGCGGCATCGAGCAAGGGTCAAATGACAGGAAAGGAAATATTTGAAGCCAAACCTGAGAATATAGATTTAGGTGGTATGTTATGCACTGTTTCAGGCCAATAGTTTGCAGAAAATGGAAATGTGTTCTGGAACAACGAGGCGCTCTATGAGGATGACATTGATGTAGAGGCACTGGAGTAATGTATTAGGTGGTGCAACTTTAAATTATGCTGGTAATTGTATTAAATCGGTATAAAATCTGCGCTATATCTTGTTGGATATGGCGGGGATTGAACTTCTCTCCAAGCCAAGCAACAGACCACTGATCGACGTAAGGAGCAATATCGCAAACGACCTAAGGCAGAAATCCATCGCAAAAGAAATAGAGCATAGACGTGATATAGATAGAAATAGTGGACCTAATGTGTCCAACCAAACTGCATTTCGTAGTTTAAAAGCTGGTGACCTCGGTTCAGTGAACTCAACTAATCGCATATATTCACGCATTGACGAGAGCCTGTCCAACGCGAAAAACGCACTTAGAGATTTAAGGGTGCCAGACATCGATATTGAGGATGTCAAGCAAGAGTATATACAGAAGGTAGGGAAGGACTACTCTGCAGTTGGATTGACATCCTACTTGCTTGCACAAAAGGATGCCAGAGAATACAGGGAGCGCTGTTTCCGCATTTTATCATGGAAGGCTAAATCTGCTGCAGCCGATGGGATGCTCGACACATCGGATACACCCTTCTTTAGCAACAGTGGCACGCAATCTATTCGCAAGCGGACGCCAGATGATGTCCTTTTGACTAATTTGGGTAGCGATAATGGGATCTCAGCTTTTCACAGTCCTGACGGTCTGTTCATATCTCCTACCAGGCCCGATAGATCATTTGGCTTGGGCAGTCCTTTTGCTGCACAAGCTGGATTGATCAACGGTGACCCTCTGTTCAGTGATGCAAGTGATGTCGATGACTATTTCACAATTGGTCCTATGAAGGGCAATGAAGGCAGCCACAGTGTTGGATTTGACTTCAACAGGAGCCAAGGCATCCCCAGCCAGAGGAGCGACGCCCCTGTGCAACATTCACCAGAAGGTGCGTCGGCGGAATCGCAACAAAGTAGGCTAAGGATAGTGGAAGAGCTGTTAAAGGAACATAGACACATCATACCAGAGGATGTAGATCTCAATACCTTAAGTTACGCAGAAAAGCGGCAGCTGCTTCGAGAGCTAGGTTTCGGGGACGATTACATTGCAAATCGTCTATGTGACCGCTCTGCAGGGTCCCAAAAAAGAAGGCCCAAGAAACTGACGCCCCTTGAGGCGTTCAGCATGTACGACAGGCAGGACATAAATGAATCGATGCAGGTACATAAGGATCTGAGTTTGGAGTTCTCACGTTACGTGAAGAGCAACGAACCGCCATCGGTAACCAGCGAAGCGCTCAGTGGAACCCATGAGACCTACAGCAGTTTGAAGGCCAGACTCGGGCTGTGATACGTTATGTGTGGTCCACTGGGATATATACAATCCATACAGCAGTATACGAACAAACGCGCTGGTAATATTTCAAAAATATAGTACTTTGTCAGAATGAAAGTTATACCGGGACTCTAATGTGCCATTCCACGTCTAGCATGACAATAAAAGTCAACCGTGCGCATCCCAAAACACATAGAACAGAATTTGAGCTAAAATATATTTCATGTGAATAGTTATGTCTAATGGTGTATACCGGAAGATGTGGTGTGCAGAGCTAATAATCAAACACTGATGGCACAGAAATAAGGGTGAACTTTTACGCCTATACGTGAAAAACGCGGGATGTCGCTATTTGGTTATGGAAATACTGGTGTAAGGGACTCTTACGTCAGCCCAGTATTAAGCCCTAATAAGTGGACGCGCAATGGACGGAAGCCTATTTTCAATGACAGCCTCAACCATAGTGGCACTTCATGGCTCCCGCCAATGAACAAGTATAACGATAATGCAAAGATGAATTCAGAACCCGTGCAACCCTGGAATAGCTTTCTAGACAAACCGTCGGAAGGAATATATGGCTCGAGTCCAGACATATCTGCATTTAGGTCACGCCTATTGGATTCGCCCGGAAGAAACGTTGGACTGGATGTACCAGCCTACTTGAGAAGCGTTGATACGAAGAGATATTCATATACCCCTAAACGTGTAGATGCATTTGCCCACAGGTCAGTGTCACCGAGACTACCTACAGATTATCTAAACAATGATAGCACCTTTAATTTTAAATCGCCGACACTTTCACGCCGTCCCTTGTTGAGCAGGAGCAATGGGATTACTGTACCTGACCTTCGATATGGCAGTTACACAATGCCATCGCACAGTACAAGCGCCATGGGCAGATATGGTACTACCATGGATTTACATACCAGTCCACAACCCAGATCCAGGATCAACATCCATGCTACTGACGATATACTAAATCGCATTAAAAGAAGCCTTTCAGAGTGCGAGAATATTACCCGGAGGTTAGACCGCCAATATGGTTCGCGCAGATCGGAACCGCCCGTTACCGACTACGGCGAAAGGGTATTTCCACGGTCTCTTGCTGATAACTTGTTTTCTAGCAGGGGCCAAAGTGTCCCAGTATACCGAAATGGCTTAAACTTAAGCAGATCTAGTATAGATGGCAATAACGACGACTTCAAGATGAATGAGGTGCAAGAGCACGAAAAGCCGAAAGGAGCGTTGACGCGTATTCTAGAGAATATAAAGAACATACGTAATCGTGCTTTATTCAAAGCCACTGAGGATACCACGGGGAAACGTAATTTTATCGAGATTGATAAGGAGGTAATCGAATCGCCACGACCTACTCGTCGTCCACGGACTGTAGACGTAGAAGCCATACAACGACGTATCAAAGAACAGAAGCGTGCATTATTATCACAGCGCACGACATCGCATTACGATTAATGGGCACAATATTGACCTAGGCCGTTCTCACCCTCAATGGCGAAGCGTATGTGGTACCACAACGTACATGTTGATGTGGTCGTATTCATTATTTTGAAAACACACGTATTAATATAAATTATGTTTAAGCGATTGGGTACTAACACAGTGTTTAAATGCTTCTGGTTTAGTAGTTTAATGCGATGCAATAAAGAAGCTAATCGAGAGAGTTACGGGTACCCTGTTCCCTTTAAACGATCACGTTGAGGTACAACGGCGTTTAGGCCTAGATAAGGCAACTCGTTCGGATGAATCTATTAAATCACGTAACTTCCGCTTTTGCGATAGGGTAAGAGAACTAACTTCTTCATTGTTATCCTCTTTACCTTTGGCCTTTTTACCACCACTTTTATTACTATTCGCTGTGGTTTTACGTGTTGCCTTGGGTGTATTTGGTGGTGATGGGTTATTGGCCTTGGCCTGCTTGGGTTTACGAGCTGGTGACTTACCGGGTAATGTGCAATTGCCGTCTGTATCATCAGGTGATGATTTCTCCATCAAGGCGTCACAAGTTGCATCACGCATAGATGCGCTGTATAATGCATCTATATCTCTGAATTCTATACCTTCTATAAGTTCACGGTCCTTGTCAGTCATTGTGTACGACATTGACTCGCCGTTACGCGGATTAATCAAACCCTCGGAGACCATACGGAAGTTACCATCTCGTTCCCTTATGAGTTGAGTTAGTTCCCTAATTATTTCCATGTTGGTTGCACCATCAGATACTGGCGATATATGTCTAAGCGTGTCATGGCGTACGTCGTAAACAATATTGTGCAAAAATATTTGCATAACCCTCATGTAGTACGCCTCGAGCTCTTTGATGGTTAGATGTGCTGGGAACTTCTTGGACCATGCGTCGCTACTTTGAAGGAACGCCATAACAGCAGGTAAAGTTTCGTATTGTAAGATGAACCTATGGGCCAGCTTAATGCCCATACCGTGGATATGGCATCCATTATCGTAATCGGACCCGCTCAAAACGCACATTGCAATAAACATTCTATGGCTTAGACCCTTTAGTAAACCGGTGTTACACTTTACATCTGGGTCCTTATTAAATCCTAGTGTCAATTCATCAGCTTTGCCATCGCGCTCAAGCTTGAACCATACACGAGGACAGCCATATACCAGCAAATCAGAATCTTCTGACAAAGCTGCGTAGGCTATGCCTGAACGGCACAAATATGACACCTGAGCATCAGCCTCGTAAGGAGCAACAACAATGCGTACATTCATTGCACGGCATATTTCCATTACACGAGCGATAACTTCGGGGGTAATGTGGATAGCCTGCATACACTTGCGCATAATCTCAGTATTGATTGCTCCACCATTCTTTTCGATCATTGCCAAAGCCTCCTCGCGAGCTTTATCCCGACGTTCTCGACGCAGCTGGTTCTCGGTCTCTTTCGTTGGCATATCATAGCCATCAAATACTGAATGTATATGGAACTATTACAGTAGTTAATAGCGCAAAAGATGCGATATACATAGTACTAATGTATGACAAGGAAATATGGTTAACTAATAAGTGCTCATGGCCATCGTGCATAAGTGTAAAAAGATCGAAGCATTAACATATAACTGCATACAAGTAGTTATGTTAATGCTCCCTTGCCTCTATGAAACCATCACATAAACGTACCCATGATTGGTGTTATCTTATGTGATAGAAGAACCGATAGGATTGAAACGATGAACTTGATGTACTTATCACACGGCTCGCCAGTTACATTGGCAACAGCAGAGGAAATCATACCGCGGTGGATCCAACACATGGCGTCCACCGCAACAACCTTGCCTTCATAGTTAGCTAGACTTACAGTAGTCTGCATAGGACGTAAAAATTGCTGAGACGAGATTATAAGCCAAACAATGCAACCTACCAAAAGGTTCCCTATACCCATGGTGACCTAGAAGAATATACTAGCAATAAACACCGTAAGGGGAATACATAAGTCAACACATTCCAACGATAGTGGAATAGCTGTAAATAACATAGCATCAACGGCAGCCTAGGACATCGTAGACACGATCTATGAATCTAATATCCAAAAACAATGGAAGGAATATGGACAAGGAACAAGAATATCAAAATCTCATAAGCAACACATAGACGTAATAACCCGTGAAGAAATGTATATCCATTAGATGTGTAATGTGTAAATCATTTCATTTGGTCTGCATTACAGAATTGAAGAAATTAAATCTTAGCCGCATAAGCCCGATGTCGGAATGAATAACGTATATATCTAATGTCTACTCGTTTTTATCATTGGAAATTATGTGGAACGTAGTGGTATCTAACGTGGCAACATATTCTTTATCCATAGTCCGAGGCGCTTACAAACTTCATGTAAATGATTAATATTGCATATAGCAATACGTAGATTATTAACAGGGCGACATGATATCTTTTTAGCATTGTTTACACCGTTTTAGTGTCCATGGTTTACGTAATATACCAAAACATTTATGTCTACTTACATGATTCTGGTAAAACACTGACATATAAGGTAGAAGTACCAAAAACATGTATACCACAGAGTTAACATGTTCTTTATTATAGATTAGCTTGACTAATCAAAGAAGTTTTGCTCCACTATAGTTTTTATAGCACTGACCAATAGCTTCTCTGCCTTATAAATATCGTTCTTCAGCACGTGAAGCAATGTTGGTGGTCGCTTAGTTACAGTGAAATCGCGTGATCCATATGCCTGTGTATCGTGAGAATACTGACACCGATCTCCAAATTTACAAGTTCGCGTACGCTTGTAGTTTTGACATATGGCTCTATTCATGGACAGCGATGGTCTATATGAGTACGGTCCTGAAGACTGGCGTAATAAATTGCGATACTTAATTGGGTCACTTAATTGCAGTAGAGCACTTGGACGAGGTTTCACCTTTGATATCACTGGGTATAAAACACTTTTTTGAGGTCGGTCGGTTTTAACCTTTCGGTGTGCATCACGCAACAAACGCTCTAGAGTGGACTCCTCAGTTGCAGAAATGTCGCGATTACGGTTTAAAGGATGGCGATTACGACGGTTGGCAACCCATTTGCGAATTTCTTCTGCTGATTCCAGTACGTACTCGCCCTTGTGGTTCTTCACGTGTTTGAGGGCATGAACAGACATTAGCTCAATAGGTGCAGAGTAGTCACAACCTTCCAGATCGCAGTCCACGTGGGTGTCATCAATATGTTCAGAGAGTTCCGCCGAAGTCCTGAAATACATACAACAAGGCTCGCAACTATGTTTCTCCTCTAGATTCCCATGAATGTCGTTGTTCCGGTTACTTCCATGTCTACTTTCGGATGAAATATACGGTGGAGGTGGTTTTCTATTCCCTCTTGTATAACTTCTGTTCTTAGGTGGATAAAATCCCCCTGCTTGTGCATAAACAGGAGGGCATGGTGGAACTGCCGAGCCATTATACGGATAAGGATACTGTGCAACAGGGGTGTAGAACCCTGGAGGACCCTGTCCAAAGTAAGCTGGCACTGGCTTCCCCGTGGGTACATAGGGTATATTACTATAATAAGGATGTACCATTTTAATTAGAACATAATGTGTAAGGAATATTCCACTGGGGAACATCTAATTTGTGCCCACGGTACCAGTACTATATTGAGATTCCATAACGGAAATGTACATCAAAGCTGCCTAGATAGCCATTAACGGCTTATATGTGTAGCCATGGCGCAATTTTTAATGCGGGCTGTCTCCGAAGCCCCTAATATCGCAAAACTCAACAACACACTGAACAATAAACTTGAGTCCATTAAAGCGGTAAGAGGCATTAACAGGGAGTATATAGTTATAGGAAGCTCGAAATGGATTGGAAATTCCGTCTTTCGTGTTTTTAGGCACGGAGTATGATGAAATGCTAGAATCTATCAAGGGAGATGACATCTTCGTTGCTCAAAAATGGCTCCAGGTCACATCGTTCATCATTAAATCTGAAATGATTCGGTTACAAAAAGGCGAATCCATATCTGAACATGCATCTCCTTTCTTTGAGGGCGTTATTACAACAATGTTGGATACCTTGGAGAGAATAGAGGTATGCTAACCCAATGTATTACGATTATATTTAGGGTACTGCATCTACTATTGCTTCAAACTTGTGGAATACATTGTCTGAATCATTGTCCATGATTTTATCGCCAAATGTAGCTGCTGTTGTAAAGTGTCACAAGAGGATAGCACACCGTAGTTTCAATTTCGTGTTGCAGACTACCAACACTGAGCATGCTGAGAGGTTGATATTAGTCATTATGACCTGGATGTGCTCCACACGGTCATTTGATAGCAATAATGATGCGGATACGGTTTATATAAACCAGTTGCGCACGCTACAGAGATCAGAGAACGATAGTATCAGCGCGGTGAGTCAATATGACAATGTTCCATATGGATACAGGAAGCTACGACTCTTATTTTAAACAACATTCAAAAGGTGATGAAGCGAGAGCCCAAGGTTTTACCAGAATTCATTTTGGACCATGTAAAGCTCATAACCAAAGGTAATGCTTGCATAAACTGTGTAATGTAGAATGCAGAAATTCAACTTGGTACCGTATCCAGATTTGGAAGGATCTTGCAACTTATAGAGGCCACATTCAATGTATGCAAGCGCTCTCGCTCCGACCTTGTACTTGATTTAGTGCCACTGTGGGATATGTTCGACACCATATTTAAACAGCTACCAGCATTGGATGAAAATACCGTGAAACAGTCATTGGCTTTATTATCAAGGGTTGTATCTTGGTTGGGCCCGGATTTGATTTTGGTCAACGTCAAAAGCATACAACAGATATTCAGCAGCTTGTTCCAGCATCCCTTGGATCTAGTCATAGCCCATGGGAATCACATCCAGAATACTCTGCACACTATGTCTGCATGTTGCCTGGATTTTTACATTTTAATGTCAACACAACTTGAAGATATCGTAAAACAAGTTAATGTGGATATAGACCGTGATGATCTTAGCAATGCTGCAGCGTTGTTAGGGATATTAACGGAATTGGATGGGCCGGTAGCAGGACATACTGTAGAGGCTTTGATTATAAGACTTGCGACCATCAACAGGAAGCACTGGGAAAGTCCAAAACTTGCTAATGCTGCTTTAGGACTCATTAACCAGCATATAGCAAGGGGTTGCTCCAGTCACCAGAAGGCACTGCGGATAATGCTAATCTTCGTTCAACAATTAAGAAGTGCAATTGGCCACAGTCGTTTTGCCGACAGTATAATAATCCGTATCCGGGATCTATTATCTCCATCATCTGACCCCGATGTTAACACAGAATATGCATTGTACACTGAGGAACTCCAAAAGTATATTGAAATGGGCTATCCAACTAGGAATACAGAAGAGCCAAGCCATCAACCAACACAATTGGCATCAGCTGACAATAATGATACCACTAAAAATAAACGCGACGATGTTATTGATGCAATTAAAAAGCGGTTAAAAAGTATGTGCCAACCAGTGAAACAAGACTCTGCCACGGTCCCATAGGCTATATGTAGAACAAGTCAGATGGCTTATGACACGCAACGCCCTAATGATTCTATATAAATCTATACGTCATATTCACGCTGTAGTGGTTCCGTGCGATGTTTGTGATACGAATAATGGGCAGCTGTGATTAAAGTAGCTCGCCCATATAAATGCACTTGTCCGATGATGCAGAGGCCACTATAGGCTCATTTGGATGAAGTACGACCTCGTTAACGGAGCCCAGGTGTCCGGGTAACTGGTACAGAACCTTGTTGTCATTGGTGTCCAATATGTATACCATATTGTCAGCAGAGCCACTGGCAATAATGGAATCCTTACCCCAACGGGCACGAATAAGGTTTTTTTCAACCGAGTGCTATATATACTGAACAATAACAATGTTAACTTACGGTTGGCCCAAACAAAGCTGTCTTAACACGACTGCTTTCAGTGCAATATGGCTGAACGTCCCAAACCACTAAACGCGAGTCCATAGAGTTTGACAAAAGTAAGGTTCTGCACAATGTCAAAGTATATTAAATAACATACCCATCGTGATTCAAATCGACACTAGTAACGGAATCCGTGCATCCCTCCAACTTGAAAACTTCCTTATCATTCCGTACGTCGTAGGCCTACAAATCATAAAGTGATCAAAATTTTAAATTACCCTTATTGTGTTGTCCAGGCTACCGTAGAAAATACGTTCACCAGACTTTTCACAGCAAACGGACAGTATTTGGAAATCATTTTCAATAGATTTTATAGGACGTTTGCTACGGTGGTCCCAAAGCTTCACGGTGCCGTCGTCTGCTCCTGTTACCAGCAGACCTCCGACAACGCCTCTACCGGGGTAACAGCTGTTAACGATCCCAGTATGACCCACTGTGCTCTATAAGTCTATATTTAGTCACACTTACCATATTTATGTGAGCGCTTCTGATATTCAACATCCCATAGCGATGCAGTTTGGTCAGCGGAGCAACAATATAAAAGGTCACCATTGGCATTCCAGTGTAATTCAAGAATTGCATTCTTGTGGCCACTTAGAACGCCTATATTGCGACAATCGCCGTAGACCTCAAATAGGAGGATGTTCTTATCCTTACTGCCAGAGGCCAAGAGCTGACCATCAGCAGAAAACTCTATACAATACACCTCGCCTTCATGCCCTGTAAGTAATAATACCGGGCTTTTCAAGCTAGATGTTCGTTTTTCTACGACGTCGCCCATAGTAATCAAAAGAATGTTGAATAAACCACCACTGTGCGATATACCATCACAAAGACGTCAGATTCCTTATAATATGGTTCACTATACAATGTAATGTTTTAAATATCCGAATTACATAGAGATTCTAGGTTAAGTTCCCAATTAACACAAGGACGCCAAAAGTCAATACTATCATAATCCGGCAAAAGAATGAATTTTGTCTACCATACGATATGTGGAATATAAGAATTAATACTAATCATTAACCAAATGCCGTATATATGTGTAACAGCAACTACGAGGCACTTGTGTAACGAATACTGCGAATCAAGTGTGTTACACCATTGTTACATACATAGTTCCTGGAATGTGTCAATGTAGTCAAAGATTGAGTATCTATATTGTTGCTTGTCATTATATCAATACGATTTTCGTGGAATATTACCTTTATCTATCCAGTTGTTTCGACGAAAAGAAGCTCACGTGGAAGTATACGAAACGTGGGCTAGGATAGTAAAAATGTAACAAATATATTTAGTTTAACGTTTCCAAAATTGCATTTTATACCTTTTCATAGGTTAGCGTACCCTCAAGCTTCTTTGTCTCGGTCAGCTTACGAGCAGCCTTGAAGAAGTCTTCTTCAACTACGTAGTCTCTCATAGCACGTATGGCGAAAATACCAGCTTCCGTACATACGTTGCGCATGTCTGCGCCATTAAATCCATCGCATAAACGGCATATTGCTACATAGTCTATATCACCCTTCTTGTTCAACTTGCTACTATGGATCTTCAGTATGTCCACACGTGATGATTCATTGGGTAAAGGTATCTCAATTTTTCTGTCGATGCGTCCAGGGCGCATAAGAGCGGGATCCAAAACATCCGGTCGATTTGTTGCCATGATTATCTTAACCTGCCCTAACTCGTCGAAACCATCTAGATGGGTTAGTAACTCCATCAATGTGCGTTGGATTTCACGATCAGCCGACGTTCCTTGTGAAAAGCGCTTACCTCCAATGGCATCAATTTCATCCATAAATATGATACATGGCTGATGGTCCTTTGCGTAACCTATAAAATGTTAATCTCCCAATGAATTCAAGGTTTAAATAGAGCTTATCACATGGGCGTCATATTGCAATTTGGTGTTGCATTTAGGTGGAAAATGCGCTAACTCATAAGTGGTGTCACTTCATATATACCAGCACTACTTCCGTGAGATAGTGCAAAATAGCACACGAAATATATATCTCAATTCGGTGTATGATACCTAGATAACTTACCAAACATTTCCCTGATTATTCTGGCAGATTCTCCGATGTACTTGTCCACCACAGCAGAAGCTACAACCTTCAGGAAGTGGCAATCCATGGAAGAGGCCAAAGCCTTAGCCATCAAGGTTTTGCCCGTTCCTGGTGGGCCATAAAGTAAAACACCCTTAGGTGGCTTGACACCAACACGTTTGAAAAGATATGGATTGCGTAACGGTAACTCGATTGACTCACGCATTTCGCGAATCTGCCTGTCGAGACCTCCGATGCTGCTGTAACTCAACGGCTTGTTTTCCTCATTCGGACGTTGCGTATCAGTAAGCATGTTAAACACCACGGGGTTGACCTCTCTGGGTAACTTCCTCATAATGGTCAATGTAGTCATGTCTAACGCTACACGAGTACCAGATACCAAGGTCGACGGGTCTATTTTTGTTTTACAAAAGACCACATATCGTGGCCCACTTGATGCCTTTACGATAACTGCGGAGCATGTATTCTATTGTTAAAGTAAACATACGCTTTCCATTGTCTATGGGACGTAGCACATGGCCGACAATCTGCCCGATGCTTTGCAAGGCCTTAAGGTCGTCTTCCGTCTGGTCATCTTTAACTGATAACGTCTTTATATCAGCACGTACTGAAGGAAGTATGAGATTTGAACTATATAACAGTACACATATGCATAACAATGCCTAGAGAGTTGATATCTAGCTCATAATGGTGTTGTTTGCGTTAATGAAGCTATGGAGTTAGATTCAATATGCTATTCATTTACTCCATGTTTAGATTGTGACTTACACTTTTTTAAGCGAGTGTCTATTTCGCGATGTTCCCGAACCTTTTTGACATACTGGCGTATAACCTCGCGATCCTCTCCCTCTGGCTCCGGATTGGTAGACTCTGTCGCCATTGTTTTAAATAGTGTGTACTGGTAAGCGGGTATTTATATCCCACGGCTTTTGCAAAAATGTGGCCACCGACACTACACATTTAATATACCCACCTACCATAATGCTTCTGTGCCCATCTAGTATTTATAATTATCAGTTTGTTACGTGATACAAGTTAATAAATAATGATATTTTCTGGTTATGAATCATCAGTTATGTATATATCTTGTTGACAGTAACGGGTCCTGTGTATCCACCGTGAATGGTTTCTGGTATTTTAGGATTAACGGTTCTCAAGTTGAACTTTGTAGTATCAACGCGTGAATAAGGTTGATAGGATATCAACTATAGGGTCTAGCATAGTGGTATATCGCGTTTACGTTATTGCAATGTATCATTAATTAGCATAATTTGTTCTAAGGGTGTGATAATTTGTCCATCATAGTTTTCTCGAAACGTGTTATGCAGTCCTGGTTGTATATTAATTTCACAACTAAGTTAAATTCTTGCAGTGGTACTTCTTAATTTCGGATTCCTGACAAATTATATTCCAACCCTCTAGGACCCCGTGCAAATGAAGTTCTACCTTAACAACCAAGCAATGTCTGTGCATATTTAATAACGTAGTTTGCGTGGCGCTCTTTTTTGGTATTGTGACATATAGCTAGTCCGAAGAGAGGGTCGGTCCCTACCTTCCAGGGGTATTGATGTTCTTCAGTTAGAGTTAGGCAATATTTTACTCTAAAATGCCACTGGATATATTTTTGTTCGTCAAAGTGTGCTAAAATATTAAACATAATTCCCGTTTACGAAAACTTATCTAAGAATAATTAGCATAGAGCATGCCAGTCTTTGCATAATGTTGAAATGAACATATTGTGGTATGAATAGGCAACCTTTATAAAACTTCCATGTGACACGTAATAACAATGGTCATATTTTTTATCTGCGATTAATATATTCCCTAATGCACGGATCTATTCGGGATAAGCTTGCGATATAGCATTCCAGATGTCCAACAGATGCACGTGGGACCTCAGCGTAAGTGATCCGTCTTCAATAATCGAATGATCTGGCATCAACCCTGCGTCTACATACGAATCTTCTACTACGCGTATAACTGTCTGGATTTGTTCGTCAAGAACTTTTATGCCACCTAGAACTTCAATTGTATCATGCGATATTGAATAAGCTACCGATGTTACTAAAATCTCGATTGTCTTGTCGCTATACTGGTGCGCCATTACCCTATCTGATGGAGTTAAACTCAAAGTACCGTTATTGAACGTTATAAAGCAAGGAATCCAAATTGGATTTGCGGTTGATTCTGAATTTGTGTATGCAGTTTTTATGAATCCAAATTCATTGTTTATGCTCAGATGAGTGTCTTCTATATTGGGAATGACTATATGGCATATCCCTTTAGATATATCAGGCATATACGATAGCATTTGGTCCGTTATAGCCTCTTTTATGAAACATTTGTGGTCAAATAGCATTGCTGATGGAGCGTTATAAGATGCAGTGACCTCTGCAATCATGGTGTCCACTGCTTGACCAATGTTAACACGAGGGTAAATGTCACTCGATTTCAGAATAAAGGGGAATTGTACAAAATAATTGAATTGGTCGATGTTATTCAGAGAATCTATGGCATCTTCAAACATCATTCCCTGCCCAATCAACATGTCGAACTTTTGCATTTCTAACCTAAGTGATTCATCCCGGGTCAGATCGTCCTGTCTTAATAGGATTTCCGATGCTTCAGTCAACTGGTCGATGCAGAACTTCATTACCAGCTGTATCGATGCAAAAAATAATGTTTTATTTTGTTGGTAACTTTTAAGGTGTTTATTGAACTCTTGGAGCGTTTCTTCACTGAATAGCGCACCCATAACTTGCTCAAATGTCGATTGAGGAACGGCGTCGCTCTCACCGTAAAAGCCATCCAAGAGAATATTAGGCGATAAGTAAGACATTTTACTATAAGAACCTTCAATAGCATCGATGTCGTCTTCAGCATTTGAATCGTCGTAATTTGTCTTTTTTGATGCAATGAAATATGATTCAAGGAATCCTAGCGCAACTTTCAATTCGGTTATACGATGTAGTATATCATATGCAAGAATGTTATAATGTGGTATAACACGAAATCGTTCTTCTCCATCAAAGGATGCGACTTTAGATATTACTGTGATGGGTACCAAGAAACTCATGTTATCACCAAGTATATACTGGCTGTTTTTCGTTTTGAGCGTACATTGATAATTTAATGCTTGGCTCCCATTTCCTTTGTGGTCATTGGTGCTCTGGTAGTAAAATGCGTTTCCAGTGAGCAAGGCCTTCCCTATCCCAGGGTAGTTAATATCGATCTTTGGGAAGACGTTGACTATGCATGATTTCATACCAAAGCTATACGTATCTTTTAGTGTGATATTAACAGGCTTTATTCTATGCGATAAACCTGATTTGTCAGATATAACAAATTCGTAGTAGCCATCATCTTTCACTGCTATTGGTATACGAATTTCTCTGAACACATTATCTGCGGGTCCATTGTAGACAAAATAGAGCCCTGATGCATATTGAGCTACTTGATAAGTTATGGTATATTCTTCATTAGGTATGAACTCTGGGTGTTTTAGAGTGGCATAGCGAATATGCCCGTCATGGGTCAATGTAATATCACTGCAGTAAACCTTGGATTGATCATTAGTTCCAGTAGCTATCAACCTTGATATTGTGGTTTCGTCGATATACTCATCATAGTGAAATATCAACTCTCCCACGGCCTTACAAGTAGCGTGGCAAATAATTGTGGTGAATTCATTATCACACTTCCCGTCAACAAAACAAGTCACTGTGTATAATTCTTTTAAGTTTATCATAGGAGTCACTATGGTAAGTATTTCTTTTTGGATGTCGTATACAACATTTGTTAACACCTTGGGCATTCCAGCAGAAGGGACTAGCCTCAATGATCCAACCTTTAGATATAATGGTTTTGTTTTTATATATGGAACCGCTACGTTCTTGGTTAAGATGTAATGGTACCCTTTGGTTTCCCATCCCATTGGCGTTCGCCATTCCACAATACCAAACAACCGTTCGTCCACTGCCAGTTTCGTTGCTTTAACCGCAAAGACTGTAACGTCGTTCTCATTTGGGTCCGTAATAGAACTATCGCTGCTATCGCTCAGGGCTGGATTATAATTAAGCCATTGGTCATCATAGTTCAGCACTTTCTTACCACAGTGCGATTCAATATCATCCCGTCGATGTCCATGACCCAATAAATTCAAAGAGTTACAGCCTTCTTCATTTCTATTTGGCGATCTATTACTCTTGATATCCTTGACTGTGTTGCTAGATCTATCCAAATGTTGATAAGCATAGGGGGTATAATAAGATGGTAACAAATCGCGCAGCCAAATATTCACCGATGGGTAAATAAATAACGTTTTGCAAACTTTTAAAGGCGATTGTAAAGCAAGTAAGTTACCAAATCGGTCCAATATATAAAATTGGAGTACTGTAATATCCATGCATCGGGGGGTTCGTTTTCCACAATTCAACTTGAAAGTGACGAAATACATACGCAGCCTTTCGGGCATACACCATTTAATAAACCTCATGCTATCTTTAAACCAACGAAATCGCAAAAAATTGTATATGCTTTTGACATATAGCCATGTTAGATGGAGTTTTCCGCCAATGGATTTTAAGAAGTCGAGACTTTGTCGAACATGTGGTACTGGAAACATTGCATTAAGAGTGGCACTAAATAACCAAAACTTTAATATACTGCTTATGTATGTCCGGGAAGATCTGGCATCGATCTTGTAAGCGATCATATAGGCAATCAAGGCAAGCGTACGACAGCATTTTTCAACTAACCCCAAAAGTAAGATATCCTTTCGACACAAAGAAAAGAAAGAATCTGGTCTTTGTTTAGTAATTTGTAAATGTCCCGTTGTGAGCTTGCTGTAACGAGCGAGCGTTGCAAATAGGATTGTGATAAACTTGATTACCATTAGGAGAAGTGTTACTGGCAGGAGTGAATGTGTCCAGGCTTTTGCAATCATCAGCAAACTGGCTATTAAAAGATCACAAAATGTTGTCCCTATATATAGACCTAGAAGCAGCCCATCACACTTTCGTAAACTGGTGTCAATGCTATTAGTGGTACACCGCACAATTATCTTTCGTTTCATTAGAGAAATAAGTTCAAGATTCCTTAAAGATACATAACTTAAGAACAGATTGTCATCGAATCCACGTAAATCCGTTCTACATAATCTAAAGGTGATGTTGGTGTTACCATAACATCCATCTGATAGGATTGAAACAATTTTCTCTATTTCAACTTCAACCGCACCATCATCTATTGCGTTATTGTAGTTTGTAAAGTATCTTTTAGTAAAATTCATTTTATAGATTTTTCCATACTCTATAAATGAATGGTACCCCTTGTCACCTGGGTCCATTTCACCAAGCTTACATGAAAACGAAGAAGTGTACCTATGATCACCACTATGAACTAAAATCCTTAATATCCTCCATGACATTCGAATAGCTGTGATAGAGGCCACTAGGGCGCAAACCAAGGATATGTACCTAAAATAAACAAAAGGCACTAAGTTACCTAGAATGTGAACGTGCTTCTCTTCGTTGTTGAATGCCCCTATATACTCAATCAAGATTAACGCAGATATCACATTACATAGGAAAGCCATAATTGCAGTTCGTTTTTGTAAATATCTACGAAATTTCAGAAGGCAGTATCTAGGTAGAATGTATAATAGCCCAAGTAAAAAAGTTGCGCATAATACCAATAGGTCTAGCAACATCGATATTGCCAGTCGTCTTGTAGTCTCTAAATCTTTACTGCATAAAGATAACTTACGAATTATAGCGTCGCTTATTATATGTTCAGATTGATGGTCCAATGGCAATGCGAATAACTTATAGGAGGTAAGAGAATCAATAAAATAAAGACAGCCATCCAATATAATGTGGATGCATATATATAGGCATCTTATAATCTCATCAACAAACGTATATACACTATTGCTTCTATATTCCAGCCAAATGGACTTTTTGAACCTGCTGCCTTTAATGTCTATCTTAGAGTTGTTCTTTAGGAGTATAAACTTATAGCACGTAGTTTTAACAATCATGCCGTCAATGGTAACTTCTACACTTGGGTCTACGATATCTATAAATATGATTGGAGCTTGAACTGCTCTCAAGGTAAAGCGAGTTTCTTTTATCATGCCTCTACGTATGATAGTGCGCAATGTGCCTTTTGTTATATTCAGATTGTTTATATACCCAAATGAATCCACCTCCTCTATCTTGCTGAACTCAGCATCACCAGGCTCTGTTGATACGATCAAAAGATTTTTACTTCGCGGAGCACGTTTGGTAAATTGGACAACTACAAAACTTTCATAACCTGACTCTTCATTATGGGTTCTTAATATAATAGGTGCATATTCATTTGTACTTTCCGACCTCTTCATCAATCTCCCAATATCTACAGTTTGTGGTAAAAGGCCATATCGTATTCCGTCAACATATATTGATATTTGTCTTATAGTACCATCCTGAACAGCACTATTATTGATGACTAACTTTAGGTCAGTCATGCTACCTGGCATTTCATTGGCATTATCACTGATATCCAATGATACTAGAGCTTTATCTGGGTCAAAAGGTACATTCAAACGACCGTTACCTACTACTTCAAGATCACAAATTCGCGCACTATGTTGACTTAATAAGCAATCAATTTTTTCATCTATAATGTTTGTCACAGTAGTGGATTCGTTGTTTGAATATACTCCTTTAATCAATTTTTCAAGTGAGCTTGGATTGTGCTTATAGTCATTCTTGAAGCCTGTGATATAGTTCCAGAATGTTAGCAAATGGTAATACAAATCGCTATTTATATTCGTATGTTTGATGAAAAACCTTATAGTCACTGATCGTTGTGTAACAACAATATCCTCTCCACCTTCAGACTGATGCAACGTGATTGATATAGTTTCAGGTTGTCCAACTTGTAAGTTTAAAGCTTCAACTTGTGTTTTCAGTGGATTAACGTATACTGAACAGTGCCACTTTCCAGGGTTCTTCCATAACGTGACGACATCACATGAAAATGAAACCTTTAACGGGTCACCATCTTTTAACTTTCGGTGACCGCATAGGAGTGTTATGTTTTCAGCATTACGGTAATCCGGGGGATAAATATCACATCTATAATTGGTACGGAAGGCGAAATTTACACCTCGTGGATTTCGAAATATGTGAAATAGACCATTACTTAATTTAGCTCCATCATCCTGTTTCGTGTCATTAACTGATGACGTGTGATTATCTCCAGTAAGTTCCGATAATACCATACCTAATCTCAACCATAATAGTAAAATCATTGTTATTTTAGTTCAACTTTTGTGAAAGGCTAGTCTACATAGTTTTACTGCCATTAATCGATTATCAGAAGCGAGATATTGAAAAGGCTACCGTGACAACAGGATCTACATCATCGTAGCTAATATACTTAAGTATGGCATCAATTATAATGAATTGCAATTTCCAACATAAGGTCAACTAAATTAATTGCTTAATACGTTATATTTCATGTGGATCCGTCGATTCATGGTGTATTGATTTTTTAATCGAATGCGACACGGCAGATACTATAAAATGTGTCCTGTGGAATAAAGGGATAATGTATTAAACAGAGAATGAGGAATTCCCGATGAGACAGATGAATTCCTTTTCTACATTATTAATGAATGACCTAGTAATAGCAAAATACTTAATGGCATCCTGGTTCTGATTACCTCATCTTTTCATGTTCAGTCCACATAGATCTAAGTAACATTATTCGCGTATTAAAGATATTAGAGACGTTTAGGCTACAGATGAATGAAACTTATCATTCCACCATAAACATTCTTTTCTGATGATGTACCTTCATTATGATTTCAAGAATCAAGGGGGGAAATACGTATCAAATTCAAATGTGTAGCATTGTTCAAATTGGCACCTAGACATCAAATATGTGTAAATGAAGTAAACAGTTACTCGGCGAATATAATAATAACTCTAGGAATCTAGATCATTTCGTAGCCATAATCAAAAAGTAACTAATGTGTGAAGCTAAGTGACGAGCAAAAGGCTACACAGTGCTCACATATAACATATAACCTATTTTGTAGGCATAAATATTCGTATTTTAATTAGTAAGTGTAATTGTACGATATAAATACTGTCACGCCATACGGCCTATAGTGTATATCCGGCTAATGTATCCTACCATTCCCATAGTTAGGTACATTACCTCAACTAAATGGAATTAATATGCATATAGGGATAGATATGGAGGAGCCTTCTGGGCTGGAGTCCGATTTTCGCTGTGCCTTACGGCGAATAGACAATGGGCTCCTCAGCCATGGAGACATCATAGCGATAATCAAGTTCCTAAAACGAATAAGAACGTGTATTGATCAGGGCAATGAAACGAATATTGCAATAGATGACGTTGTCATTGCTGTGGTAAAGAGTTTTAACAAATCCATGTACAAAAAAGTGTTACTCAATGCCGTACCCGTTCTGGAACGTTGCATAAAAAATGTGTTGAAGAATCTGAAGGGTATTATACATAAACATGGTGATCCTGGCCTTATAGCCAAGCTACTTCAATGCGATGGGCTAGGTTTATTGAATATAGCACTAGTAACCCACAATGAACACCGATCGGAACAGTTATCTATTTTGAAATCATTAATAGGGGATGCTAAATTTGTTTTATCACCCGTATTTGCTCGTATGATTTCTCAGTTGCTAAGGGAAATTACCGCTGACGAATTTCAAACATATCTAGCTCAGGAGATATTGAGGTTGCTTAAAAGGGGTCACAAAGGTGTTATTTTTACAATCATTACCTTACAAAAGCACCTGCGATATGATGTTATGGTGCCTATTGCTGTAGACATAATTGAGAATGTTAAATCCCTTCTTTCTCAGCGTGATGTTTCCCTATTTGGTTCTGATATAACTCCATTGGGGAATCTAAAACGCATGGATGACGTTAGTCATACAGTTAAGGAAATAATTCATTGGTTTTCTAATGCAGTTTTTGTTACTAAGGGCTCTGGGATGTATAAGTACATAAAAACGCAGTTGGACTCCTTTGATGTTATTGGGAGGAATAGCGTGGCCGATCAGGAAATTGTGTCTCTAATAATTCTATTACTCATACCAGATTCCAACAAATCCGTTGACCCAAGCCTTGTGGAGGAATTGTGTAACGCTTCTAAGGCGACTTTAATCAAAACAGCCAATTCACACCCATCTGAGTCGGTACAAATGCAATTTATCAACATCATTGGGAGCTTGTTGAGATTGTATCCTAATCCAGATTTGGAAGGTTACATCACTGATGTGATCCTAAATCAGGCAAAGGGTCTGACTAAAGTGGGATCAAAAAATCCAGACAAGCTAAACGAAAAGATTTTAACTTGTGCGCTTCGTAGTTTACGATTCAGTGTAGGTACAGATTGTGTCAACCATGATACCAGAGGCTTAAACAACCCAAGTGTCCTAATCACTGCATTAAATGATATCTGCAACTTCTGCCATGGTAAGCCAGTATATAAAAACACGCTGGTTGAGGCTTTATATCTAAAATTGCAACTGGAAACAGCGAATCCGCAGTTGTCTGGGGGCATAAAGATCCAGGGTATATTGGAAACATTGCAGCCGCATCATCAGGATCTACTTGCCCATCTTTACATCTCCAAAGTAGCACTAGTCCCTGGCGTTGAAAAGTTCAATGAACCTGAAAGTCTCGCTATAATGGAATTGGATACCGTCCCTTCAATTATAGAAGCTGCGCAAAAGTCGGTAGGTAATCGAATGTACGCCATAATGGTTGAGCTGTATGAAGAAATCTGTAAAAACAAAGATCATCTAAGACATCCTGTTACGGGATGCTACTACGATAGAAATTATATCGAGTCGCAATTAAAAGGATTCACAGATGCCATAAAAGAACATCATGTCTATGGCCTGTTGATTGCAATATTACATTGCCACCAAGGTGTCAAATGTATGAATACACTAAAGATGCTCCGTGATGTATGTATTAAAAATAACTACCGAAGGCGTGTCTTTACAACCTTGATAAGCTGTATTCTATTTGATGGGAAACTTAGTGGCTTCGAAGATGGATCCTATTTGACCAGGATTATTACCTATAGATCCTGCAGGCCGGCTCTATGTTTGAAATCATATAAATTCAATGACCAGGATATCTTCGATATCGTCTGTCATTGTATCTCCGAGGGCCATGTGCCATTTATATTTGACCATTACCTAGCATCTCAAGGTGGCGACGTGTCGCCCTTGCTAGGGACCATACTGGGTCGTCTAAAAGCAAGCCTCGATGAACTGGCACTCTTCGAAAGGGAAGATATTGCAATATATTTTGCTCGTGCCGATAAGTTGTATCCAGATTCGCGTCCATTCCAGCCGAATGTACACCAACCTGACAAAAAGAAGAATGTTAGTTTAACAAAGCAGCAACTAGATGAGATGCGTTACAAGGAGCAATGCATTATAAGATCAAAAATCGCAAAAGTGGTTAATGAAGTTAATGCTGCAATATACTCAGTATCACGTGGTTTGGCTCACAATCACTATCATGTGTCCACATATTTACGTGACATTCTGGCTGTATGCCGATATGGCATAGGCCTGCCCCTGTCCTACTATTCACTTTCTAGGCTTTTGATGATTACGTGCAATTTATCATTTAGCGGTAAACTGTGCCGAGTGGTACCGCGACTATTGGAAATCTTGAAGAACATCTATTCCCATTGCACCCATGGCATTAACTACGACGATGCTTCTACACTCATGGACGAAGTAACCGCGTCAACAGATTTAACGCGAGAATGTAGCTTAATCATTGCTGAAGTTGCAATGTTCATCCTAGGTGATTCAAATGCAAGCACAGGGTCCAAACAAGCATCTTTGCGTGCGATTATCACGATGCTAACATCAATGGTAGATTTGGAGCAGAAGCAACTTTTGGACACTATACGCAGTAACTTGCGAAACCAGGAGTTGTATCCATATATTAGAGACACACTTTCTAAGGCAGCTCATTATTTACTCGATATCGACGGATTGGCCGACATTTGCAAAATGGGTTTATCTACTCAAATAGATCTAGTAAAGGATGCAGTTTCAATTTACACCTCTGGGAACGCTTCACAGTGCTTTTCATCCGTCATGGAGTATTTGATTGTGTTGGGGGTATCCGAGGTCAATTTACAATGCAGCCCACGTAGAATCATAGATCTGGTACCTACGTATATCCATGATAACTCCGAAACTCTCGAGGTTACTACAAGGGTATTAGTCCAATACCCACCGGGAGATGTGATAGACTCACTTTTGGGGTCACTGGATAAAGCTAATGACGACGATAAAGAGTCACTTCTTGGGTTGCTTAAATATTATGTTGATAGGGCACCCACCAATTTGGACCATTTCCATGTATTCACAAAGTTGGCCTTCACCACTGGCATTGCCCAGCACATGGGCACAACTCTAGAATGTTGCAATATACTTGCGCAGACAGTGCCAAAGGATGACACGATCACTTTAGTAACTCGACTCTTTTCATGGATTATCGAGTACCTTTTAGATGGTAATAAAAATGCAGTTTTGTCTCAACTCAGGGACCCTCTGGTCCCAATAGTAGGTATCAGCCTTTTATTCCTGGGATACGTTCAAGCAAACGTGGAGTACACCGATACAACAAAGTGGAGTTTAGAGCTTCTAGTGGCATTGCTGTCATCAGACAATGAATTCTCTAGGGCCAATGTTAAATCGCACGCCGTCGCTGTGGTTACTTCACTTGCCAGAAAATGTGCACTTGAAGGTGAAGAAGAAATGTTAAATAGTAATATTACCGATCTATTGGCCAAATCTGCCGTTAGTGAATTTGCTATAGTACCATGCGTGGCACTGCTCAAGGGCGGTGGGCTTTCATATCTCAAGAAGCATGGTGTAATGGCGAAAATCAAGGAATCTATGGCCACCAAGACAAACTCTAACAGCCTTAAAATGCTAAAGGAAGTATCAATACAATTCGACCGTCTGTTTGACCCGTATGTTAAGGATATATTCCCCGGGTTAGTGGCCTGCTTTAACGATAACTATGATCTATCTCTTGATGCAGCAATTTCTATCGTGGGAGTACTTACTCCAGTGGGCTTGAAGAGTATCCTGTCGATACTGATTGAGTCCCTCGAGAATTACGTATCATCCATTAAGCTTGGGTGCTTGATCACGCTGTCGCACGTTATAAAGGACCCGAAACTCCATGGCGTTATAATCAAGAATGTATGTGACGTTGTTAAGAGCGTGTCTCCATGTACCACTGATACACAAAGGGCAGTGAAGGAAGCCGCAGATGGGCTGTTGGACTCCATAGTAGGCCTTGCCGGAGAAAGTTCCATATTATACCCAACTATGGGCAGCATTCTGAAGGTATTATCACACCCATCGGAATCGAATGTCACCGCCACGATGCATGTCCTTTTGGAATATTCCAAGGAGCACCCTAATATAGGGGCTGAAACGATTCCCATAGGTGTTGTGGAACTCGGTCTGCTTGAGCCCATATTATCACGTGCACTAAGGTCAAGGAACGGTGAGTGCCGGCAGTCGGCTATCGTATTCTCATCTTGGTTAGTATCCCGATGTGGCGGTTCACGTGAAGTGGAGTTATTCTTCACGGGCTTCATGCCTATTTTGACCGAATTGCTAAAGGATACTTTGCCGGACATTCGTAAAGCAGCAGCCACTGCAATCGGCAGCTGCGCCAACTCGTTCAAAAGATTCGGCTGTGAAACTTCGCGGGTACTCATAGTAGACCTTATCAATTGCTTGACTAAGTGCGTGATGGAATCCGCCACTAGCTTAGAAAGAAGATCGGGGGCAGCAGGTCTCGCGCAGGCCTTATGTGCGGTAGAGGATGAATTCGTCCATGCCATTGTAACTAAGCTGTTTAAGGTATTGGATTGCCCGGATAGCACTCCACAGATGCGTGAAGGCTGCCTTGCGCTATTCAATGACCTGCCCGTAACATGTTATGGCTACGTGCAGTCTCATATAGGTGATATTCTGCACCGAGTAATGGCAGTTCTATGCGACGAAGATGAACGAGTTCGCGAGATGTCGTCACGGGTTATGCGCACCATGATCGAACGTTACCATTCCACTGACGGCGATATCGTCCTGGATGCCATGAAGTTTGCCACGCGCTCCAGCGAGTGGCAGTGCCGTAACCTCGTGTTGCCGTTGTTGCAATATTTAAATACACTCTCAGAGGACAATCGGGTTATAGTTGAGCTGTACATTGCCCGTTTCGATACAAACGCCACGGTAAAGGCAACTTCAGTGGCCATATGGAAAGGGGTCAATGTAACGCGCTCTCTGCGGCAGATATTCCCACTGCTGCTGCCTAGGGTGATAGAAATGCTTGAGCAGGATGACTCTGATGTCAGGATACAAGCTGGTGAATGCATAAGTGATGCCGTGGTGAGGTTAGGCACAGATGCAGTCAATGAATTCATCAAAGCGATTCTACAGTGTGAAGGTGCATTCCGTGGCCGTTGTATAGGTATAGCTTCACTTGCTGCTAATGGTAAAATTGGTATCGAGGAACATTTACCAGGCATTTTGGACTTTCTGAAAATGTGTTTGTGCAGACCGGGGTCATGCGAAGAAGCCTCCAGTGCACTGGCTTCACTGGCTGGATACTTCCCTTCAGTGGTTTCTGAGGTATTGCCTTCCTTGGTCAAAGACCTTTTTGGCGATGGTGATAGCGATACTTACCTGACGGGTATCACGCTATTAATTGAACAGCATTCTGAATGCTTTGAAATGATACTCCAGGAGGCACTTAGCACGGACTTGAACATTATTCGTTTGGCTCTACTAGAGCGTATTTTATGTGCAAAACGTGCTAAAGTCGTTTTCTCAAGACAAGCGGTTCTCACCAAGTGCATAAAGCAGCTTCTTGTATATAACAATTCATACCCAACGGAAACATTATCTTCGTTTACCGCATTTGTAACTGTGGTAAAAGCGGAGTGCGTAATTAGGCTTATTCAAATATTAATCGAAATGTTGAACGACCTGGCCAAAGAGGAAAGGAATAACGACAAGTCGTGTATAATCATATTCATAGCTACTGTAATAGAGCTACGGGAAGCGGAACTTGATGGGAACTATGGCTCCATTGCCGAATCTTTGGCACGTTATATTTTCTGTGACAGCCATGTAGTAGACCCGTGCCTAATAGTATTCGACCAGATGATTAAAAGTGCAGAGCGGCGTACGGAATTGGATAGGTTAATTGCAACATTTGCACGTTTCTTTGGTACTTTAACGGTCCCAGATCATGTATCCAACCCATCACTTGTGAAAACGCTTCCCCTGATGATGTCATTGGTGCAAAAAGGGTTCGTTAAGTCCAATGCAAAGATTGAGGCCGCGATGTGCGTAACAGCGATACACAAATTAGTAGGCCCCGAGAACATGGGACCATTTATCCTAAAGACCATCGGAGCAATCATTCGCTGTCTCAATGACAAATGCCCATCGTCGCTTAAAATAGCGTTACTAGAGGCTATACAAGCTTTGCTGCATTGTGAAACAGTGCATATTAGGGTCATTCTATACCAACTGCAATCGGCTCTTTTCAAGTGTCTCACTGATGTAAATAGTGATGTGAACATGCTGATAGGACCCAATTTATATCTATACGTCCAGCTGGCTCCCAATAAGGCTGATTCCGTTGTTTCGGAACTGATGAAACTAGCATTTGACAGGGTAACGAAGCCAAGTGTTAAAACTGCGTCTTTGTACGCATTGAATGAAGTTCTAAGAGCTAAACCCGTTTTAAATCCATCACCTTTTGATAAGCTGCTAAATCTATTCCAGGACTCCAATGGAAGTGATAAACAATACGTTTGCCAATCAATTGGGCTGTGCGCCCAGTTAGAAGGTGATATTGATCCTCAATGGCTAAAGGATTTGTGCATATTGACTTCTGAGGACCCTACAGCATTAACTGCGTTTTCAGGGATCGTATCAGGAATCAGAGGTTTTACACAACTCTATGAGAACGCCACAAAAGAATTTGTCGACATGCTTCGTCATAACATCAAATCGGACGTCCCTAGCATGCATCTACCAGCTTTGGAAGTTTTCTGCCGTATCTCTAAATTGACACCTTTATCTCAACTGGCCAGGGACTTTGTTAAATCCTATATTGGCATGGTTCCTTCGGGGTCCAAATTGCCTCCCAGTGGTCAATCGCAGGTGCTCCAAATATACAAACGTTTACTACGTTTCGACCAGAATATTGCCAACTTCGCATCTCAGCTGATGTACCTTTCCGAAGCTATATACGGCAGCCCGCTGGTTAAACTAGAAGTAAGTGGTTCATTATATATTATACATTGGTATATAGGCCGAAAAGGTATTGCTGGTCCTCCTGGGACCATCAAGGGATCTCCATAAGTTGCAAACATTCATAAAACAGCATTCTACCTCAGATAAAGTAGAAAAGCTGCTGGTTGAGTACTCAACACGAGTATTGGTCAAAGGCAACAAAGTAGACCAATTGAGTGACTACGAGGTATAAACTATCATTAAGTGGTTAATCTTTGCTACGTTGTAACTATAGTATTATGATCCAGGTGCTATATATGTGCTGTACTAATATCTAGTATCTATAGAGTTAAGGAATTCGCAAATCCACTGGTTATTCGATGGGAAATTATGTATACATACTCATCAGACATCCAACGGTAATATAATATATATTCTAACTGCTTTGCATTGTTAAATATTTGAATCATACCGTAACGTTTAAACTGCACTTAAATATGCAAACCCACAATGCCACCTATAAGTACATATTTTTTACAATCGTTGTTTAATTGATATTTAATTGTTTCCTGCACAAATATAAGTTTGCTTGTGACAACGAAATCATGTCTTTTGTCAAAGAGAACTCAAGCAACCAGTACTGCAATTGGAAACTAATTGTCTATAATATGTTGTCTGATATCGATGCCTTATTACTTTATGGATACTCCAATATAAAAATAATTACTTAACAAATAACTATTCCAAAAAAACCTAATTCACAATGAGCACTACATATATCTTATCAGTGCTTCTGGTGTTCGGGCAAGGAGAAAATAGCTCACTAAGTATGTACTGAACTAATCACAAAATAAACCACGTGGTTTGCATTAAAGAACAATGTCATGTCAACTTACAATACAGGTTTCATAGAGTTCAATCATTCAAATGATAGGTATTACTAAGTCATTAGCTCTCAAGGCCTTATGGCTTCTAGGGTATATTTGGCTGCACAGCTTTGCGAAATCCATTATTTTTGATATTAATAATCCTCACATATTGCCGGATATATCAATTTATGAAGGAACATTTGCATATGGCGGCGTTTATAAAATGTTTCATTTGGTAACTCCGATAATTTGTGCTATAACTGATGCTGAGCATTTTATAGATGCCCCTAAACACCGCTTCAATGGGCCTATGTTGAGCTTTGTCCAGGTGTATACTCGGGATGATCTACGTATAGTTTCTATCTCTTATCATGATCCCGACAATTCAGAGGTTTTTGCTACTAAACATTTTCAAAAGATGTTTGAACAATATAGTAAAATTTCTGTTAGAGATAAACATGAGTTTATAGGAAGCCCCGTATCATTGGCGATCACTTTGCATAGTGATCAAAACCATCCATTCATTGTTAAGACACTTATGGAATGGAACGGCACTACATTTACCCATTACAAGACTTCAAGGAACCGTCGTTCGTTACGAACTCGCCTACTAGAATGGCTTCGTTATTTGGATCACAATTTCTATTTATCTCCAATTTTTAATATCGATGGAAATAACTCGGGTAGTAGTGACATATCACCATCTCTTATATCACGAGCTAGGGAGGTATTGACAAATGTACAAAGGACGGAGCTTACCCTAATAATAAAAAATAGTGAAATATTATGTGAGATTGAGGTAGAAATACCTCCAACATTAAATGGAATATTTAAACCTAAGAGAATAATAAAGAAACCCTATTATTTCAATAGGGTCAAAAAAAGCAGACGTTCATATGATTATGATAGAAATGTAGTAGACATTGCGCAAATTCATGTTATCAAAATAGAAATGATTGTACTAGCGAACATCAAAAGAGGTGACTGGTTATATACTCAGTTTGCAATTGCATATATACCACGCCGTAATTATGAACGTGTAAAAGTAATAGATTCAGTTATTAAGGCCGACATTTATGAAGAAGGTGATGATGAATTTATATCACATGTGGAGGTATTCTATAACACAGTCAACGGTGCGCAATACGTAGTGATAAATGTCAACAATATCCCTGAAGGTGACCCTCAGGAAGTAGAAACCCTTTTTAAAGCAAGAAAAATATTCATGGTAAATAAACTAGGCTCTGGAGCAACTTATATCGATTTAAACTGCTATGATCTAGAGCCTTACATAGACACATTGTATAACATAAGAACTGAAGCTGCAAATGATGCCCCTCAGAACATCAGATGAGAAGGTGATATGATATATATCATTTGAGCTCTTAAGACTTATGTGAATCATAATATATTACAAAATGTCTTTAATTCTATTTTTCCATATATTCCAATGTTTCATGTTATTAAATTCTTTGCGTAACTAATATTCTGTGTTTACATTGGATTATGAAGTTTATATATTGATTGTGGTCCACAGTAACATTATGTATACAATAATGACCCTTTGGGTTCAATTCCCATGTCATAACAGGCACTGTGTTGTGGAATCATATTATGTATGAGCCATTGCTATTTATATATTCAATTCTCATAGAAATTGTACAAATGCTTAGAAGCAATATGCAATGATATCACTATGAGCTAGCTAACTGCGTAACTGATTTATAAGAGGTGCGAATTTTCTTCCTACATTCAAACAATGAGTAGTTGAACGCGAAATTTATCTTGTTTAGGAATTTAAATAAAAACATTTAACATCATTATATAGTTTATTGAGGATGACATTTTTTTATTTAAGAATGATATATATTTATTTTATCTGGCTCTTCATCCTGAATGTACAGCCAAATAGCTGTAGGGTTCTCAACCTTAACCATATTAATTTTGAAAGTGAACCCAATGTAGCTCAGGGAAGTTTCAATGAGGGAGGAATATATAGATTGATGGCAATTGATGATGACGTGAGTATTAAATTCGGAGGACGCCTTGTTTTCCGTAAACGGAAACAAGGGAAAACAGAGAAAAGCTATCTTCAATACTTTAAAAGAGGGTCAACAGTTTTCATACAAATTGCTAGACGGATAATCACTGATGACCGCATTTTTACGACAAATTACACTCTGAGAGAACTAAAGCCGCAACTAGTACCCTTTAAGATGATTAAGGACTTCTTAAAGGGCCCGTTATTATTAACGTTAGATTTGAAGAATGCAGATATTAATCCATTGATCGCCGAATGTGATTCCTTTTTACCAGAAGGGAGAGCCTGGGCCTTATTGACATATCCTTATAAGGGTCGAAAAGCATGTATTCCAAAACATATTCTCAGGGCTCAAGGGCTAACATACATCTCTCCTGTACTTCACATTGATCTACTTGAGAATGATGAGAATTACATTAGTTCTGTCAGCTCCCATAGTGATCGAATAGATATTTCAAAAGATGAGAACAGCATCGTTCTATTCATCGGTGCGCCTAATGTGAGTAAAGAACGTGTTTTGCACATACCAGTTGTTGAAGGTGGATATTTCAAGCCGAAAAACATATTTGGACTTAATGCCAAAGACTACGAATTCCAGCTATCCCCAGGTGTCCCTAGCAGCTCTGTTGTATATATCAACGTCGGCGGTACGGAAACGTGGTATGCAGATGTTGTAGTTTTGGCTAACTTAAAAAGAGGAAGTTGGTATTACACGCAACATGCAATAGCTAATCTGAGACATAGAAGTGAGTTTAGGGTGAAAGTTGTGAATTCAACATTCAATTTTGAATTATACGAGGAACATCCTGAGGAATATATAACCCATGTTGATGTATTTGACAATCTAATTGATCATATGCAGTTCGTTGTTGTGAATATGCTAGTTTGTAAATCCCAGATGAAAAGTCTCCGGACTATGGATGATTACGAAACGGTCAGAAACGTATATTCACGTGATGTACAAAATAATCCGTCCATCTATACCCATCATTCCACTCCCCAGTGCGATTGTCTAATAGATAAGTTGTACAACATCAATGTTGATGAACCTATTCTTGACATTGTTCTAACTGGGCCTAACACGTTGCTAGGATGCCAAATTGACGATCCTATAGCCTAACCTTTGAATCAATATGATTATTAGGATTACAGTAGTTTATTTGTCTATATGAAGTAATATATAAATATATTTTCAACCTTATACACACGGTGCGGTTATACTTAATCAACTTGTGCCACAGATTCCAATTGCCTGGGATGCAACTTACATTGTTTCTAGTTATGCTAGTTTGGCATATGATAATTTGAACTGTTCATTTGCCGTCCTGTACAGCCGGAAATACTATTCTAATGTTAATTGCCATTACGCATTGATTTCTCGGATAACTATCTCCAATCACTATGCTGCAATGGTAACGACAGCATGTTACACGAAACCCATGTATCAGGCTGCATACGCCCACCCTAAATGTCAAGCAATATAGTCTATGTAGTACTAAAGAATAGCGTAAGGCCTCCTGGTACATTAGCGATGCTATACAATTTCAAAATAAACTGTCAGTTTTTTGTAGTGTCATTTGATAGTAGAGTTATGCTATTATATTTATAACAATGAAACGAAGTTCACTGCAATAACCCCTAGCGATGTCGCGTTTTTTGATAGCTACGGACACTGTCATTTGCTGCAGGAAATATGATACGTCCATTGCCTGCAAAGAGATGCTGTCTACAATGAACCCAGCCCTTTCACATCCAATATATTATTGCCATATACCACAATTTTCATCAACAGGTTTTAAACATAACCTTACAGTGGGCCTTTGTCGGCGTCATAGGTATAAAAGGTGTACTAGAGTCTTTGAAAAGCCCCAAACAGTGGTATCAATACAGCAATCAAGTGCTCGTGCATACATAGCCCTATGAACTGTGAGCCTTCATATATGAATGACGTAGTCAATCTCAAATATAAAAGGCATTCTATATAATAGATACAGTTCTACTGTGTTTCCATTGTCGTGGGATTCAAAACCATGGCACCACGGCTGTCTACCTGGGTATTGCGCTTCAGTATCACATCTAAGTGACTGGTTGTTACTCAACATATCACTACAATCGACTTCAAACACAAAGCAAAGTGCACGAATCCCGTGTATCCTAGCGTACGTTGCATTGTCAGATCTTTTTCACAGCATCTGGAAGATGCATTGGCATCTCATGGCATTTTAAATGCAGCAATAAATGTTCCATATCCTTTTAATTCATAGTGGCAATGAAGATTTCTCCTGTAGATATGCCACAACAGTTTTTATAACAGGCAAGTCCAAAACAAAGTTAAACGGTGTAACACGGATGTACGATATAATATTCGGTAGGAAAGCGCCAAAAAGCAAGTATACACCGTAAGTTTCGAAGATGAAGCCTATTTTAGACCATCCACAGATGACTCCAAGTATGCCTAGGAAGTATATAATCGTCCCCTTGATCCTGCTGGTACTCGTGAAGAATGCGATGAATTTGCGAGTTCCTAGTATACAGTAAAGACCTGATACCACAAACACATTTGATACATTGAGGAAAAATCTGTCAAAAAGCAGTAAGATACTAACAGACCCAGTGATAAAACCCAGGCATAGAAGCGCGAAGCCTAGGCGCAAATTGCGCTCCATGGAGGTAACTGCCGTCCACTGTTGGATCAGCTGAAATATGTGTGTATCATGACTCGCGGCTATATAGTAGGCCGGAAGCCTAATGTTTTACAATCTCTGTAACGTGAATGAAACTACAGAGCTCCCCAGAGTGTGTCATCTGGTAGTTCTATCCAGCAAGTATGTATATTATATATACTAATTATAATATAAGTGGCAATAGACTTGGTAAAAGTGGGCCTTATACGTTGTCTTCGTGCTGTACTGGTTACAAGTCAACAATGTCCACATGACACACATGTACAATATACCGTTATTTGTGTAATTACTAGAGGTACCTTCATCGTTATTGATGCTGTATACTACACAGTAGTATAATAAACGTGATAGCGAGCGTAGCGCGATGGATGTTATATCCATCAAAGCCCGAGTGTTGTACTCCGCTGTCGATATGCTGTCATTCCAAGTCTACCGTGGGATTATCTGGATCTGACTGTGCATCGAAGGTTATGACTAATCCTTTTCTGTTGTTTGGATCTAGGTGAGGATCACCCCGAACCAGTGGCATGAGTTTATCCAGTTTATCGTCAATTACGTTTATCCGTTTCCAAAGATATTGTAATTCCAGCTTGGCTTCTTTGGAATAAGCGTTTACAGCGTCACCGGGTGCAGCAGCTATTAAACATTATATTAAACCAATATCAACCTACGATTGTAAAAGTTATTTGTGACGTTAGTGGATGTGTCACCGCGATAGTTGGAATTGCCTGTATAGCATTATATCCCAATACAGCACCAATGTTCCGCTGGAACTGGTGCCTAACATACCATGCTTCACAACGTTATGGTGTGTCTGCGACTGGTCCGTTTTGCTATTATTGTCTGAATGTGTAGAACTGGAGTTAGTTGTGGTAGAATTTTCCGCATTGTTGGTAGTATTAGCCACGGGTACATCGTCACCTCTCTGTACAACGCATTGGTGCAATTAGATGTATCTAATGCATACCTTCAAATCCGATACTGGCACATTATCCATTAGACGCTCAGAACCTCCTTTAATGCCGTCAGAAACCTCCCTATGTAATGGATGTCGTACGGCAATAATCAACCTACGCATGACCGTCAGCTTCCGTTGGATGTGATTCTGGCGTTGATTCAGGTTCTGTCATAGTACTTGCATCACTAGTAGTTGCCTGATTGTCATCATGGTTGAAAACCTTGCCCATGTGCGAAAACTGTAAATCAGTATCACGCGGCAGTAGGAATCCATCTTTCAAGGCGTGGAGCGCATGTGTTCCCTTCAATGATATCAATACGGACACTACATAGAAACCTTTCATTGTAACTATAGTATTCCTTATATGTGTATACAGGTCACTAGACGCACACACCCCTAAAGCAGCGACATCAACATGTAGCACATCATTGGTACTATACCGCAATATTGTTTAAGGAGTTATTATGTAATAAATCATGAAGCACAAAGCTTCCTGGAGTTATGTGTAAAGCCTGTATTCATCGGGCAAAGGGAGTCGCTGTACGTCCGTATGACAAACAACCTGATATGTGGGTAATCCTATTTATAAGCTCTGTACTACAAATAAAAAATAATTCATAATATGACATAGCTAGATCATATTATTATCAACACGGAAATTCAACATAGATGCAGTATATCCTATCTAAAAGCATATTTACTGCTGTTATATACGCTATATGCCCAGCAGATTTCATGTTTTAACAGAGTATTTTAGGTATTACCAATTAGAATTGTATAACAATGGCGCGTTTTATTGAACCCAACGGAAACCGATGTCTCGACGCAGATGACCCACCTCGTACTGGTGACTCCCCTCCCTTATCTGACCGTTCAGTGGATATGTCACCATTTTGTGTAAATACGTCCAATATATGCAGCAAGATTGGATCATTGAAGTTAAAGGCTCAAAGCACCTTCGCATCGCTCAAGGACCGTTTCCAAAAGCTGAAGACCAACTGAACCATAAGCTGTGGGATCTATCGTCAACATTTTCTGAATCTTGGTACACATATGCCACGTTCAACTGCGTGGAAGCCCACCCGAGGAATTATAATGCAGTAACCCCCGTTATATCATCTGGAAAATGGTTTGTTTTGATGTAAGAGTTGTGGAGGCAATTATATCGTGGCCCAAGTTAATAATCGCCACTGCCGGCATGCAACTATTTTATCGAAACTGCTAATACAAGGCCATTGAAGACAGGATTGGCCATTACATAGTGACAGTTGATATACGTGAGATAGTTATTCATTATGTCAAGGAAGAGCCACTATAGATTATTGGCTCAGAGCGCATAAACACGTACGCCGCTTCAAAGGACATAAATAGGGGTATCATATCTACCGTTTTTCGTTGTAACTTCTATTTTTTAATATTATTTTTTATGCAAGTTGAGTATGAAATATACGGGAATAGGTCTTATATTATTTAAATAGCAACCTGTTTGTTACAATGTTATTCCATCGTTGGCCTGCCGTGAGTGTATCTCCCTAGATAGTCTAGGCATTGACAAATATTACAAAGGCCAAACTGTGCTAGTACCTAAGTGCAATTTCCATGAAGCTACTGATAAACTTTGCACATTGTACACAATCAAAGAGTTATAGTACCATGTGCAGCTTACATATACCTTGTTGTGTATGCGATATGTGCTACGTAGTTATTGTATGTATTATTATGAGTCTGTATATCCAATATCATCCGGTCATAAGTTACCATGTGTCTAGGCCACTAGCCAGTGCACATTTCATTATTGATGCTTCTAGATTATAATGTGTATCGATTAATTTGCGAATTGTACAAATTTTGTACCATTTTACTCATTATTGTCTATATTGATGTGTGTTGCCGGGGGCACGTGAGGCTAGTACCTATAGTTACCTAGCAGCTTGCAGCACAATTACCACTTGGATCATTGTACACCTCGTTATTAGTCATTGTTAACATGATGTAGGGATGGTAATTCATAGGACCTTTGAGATGAGTCCGGAGATAGCTACTCCCATTCGTGGTTATGGCTACTCCTCTCGTCTGGGTTTATTGGTGGCTGGTACTGTAGATGACCCTATAGACATTCAGTCTACAGTTAAAAGGTTTGCTGGAGGTCAAATAGGATCATCACCCTGTCGTCATATCACAGATGGGCCATATTGCACATTAGGTGTGTCTAGTTGTATTAAATCCGCATCTAATGTTGCTTATAAGACGCCCGATGGTCCAGGGAGTCATAAATCAGTTGATATTGCGATATGTGTAGATTGGGGTACGATATCTACGGACGAGCCATCCCATGAGGAGTTTACGAAGGGAGTATCCAATAAATCAAGTACAAAGCGTGGCAATGTTGTATCTAACAAGGATTATAACGTAGGATCTCCCATTAAGGTGACTCCAGCCAAGAAACCAAAAGTGACACTTCGTATGAAGAATGTAAGTGGCATTGTCTCTTGTGGTTCCATGTCAAAAGAAGTTGCCGTTTCATCAACGCCAATTCAACCACAAGTGTCCTGTGGATATGTCCCAGAGCGTGTTGACTCTGCTAATTTTGATTTTAATCCACCGAGGTGGAAGACATTGCGTCATAAGGTCTTGCTAAAGTTACGTCGTAAGCAAGCTCATAACAATTATGACTTGGCAATGTTTTTGTTATTAAAGTTCGGCGGGCCCGATACAAATGCCGGTCGTTCTGTTATTCGTGACAAAGCGCTTATAATGTGCTCATCGTTAAGTCGTTTTTCCAATGATGTTGAATTGAGGGCATTTTACCTCCGTGAGCGCGCTGCGCTAATCTCAATTTTGAGCCAGCGCGTTGCACTGAACACCTATACACCAGCTCAATTACACCGCAAGTTGGCTAAAATGCTACCACCAAATAGATGGTTTAATCGTGCGAAGCTATTTAAGAAAGTAAAGGATCAGGAACAATGGAACCCGTTTTCTATTTTTGGATCATCCCTGCCGTATGTTAGCATTAGTGACGTTTTCAACACCCGAAATAGCAAAGGGGATTGTTGCCAGAGCACTGTGGAGGCTACACCTAGTATCAACTGGTCATCGGACCCTCTGATGTTAGACGAAGTACTGTGGTATCTGGAAGCAACTGGTAAATATATTGACAAAAGTCGCCAGGTTTGCACCTTACAGCGCTGTTATTGTGTAACCCCTGACCCGCATATCGCATATAATTGGAACGACGGTCGCAACACGGCATGGAGAGACTACCGTGGACCCCGTGCGTCTATGGGCCAAATGCTAAGTCCATCGATATATGAGGAAAGTATTCTAAATCACGAAAAGTTGCAAAGCGAGCTGGATTGTACAACAACAGAAACAATGTCTGCGGCCAATAAGCAGTCCCCGCAAAAAGGAAGTATGCCCTGCCACGCTTCTAACCAATGGCACATAACCCCGCAGCAACTATTAGACACACCCGCAATACCGGCTCCTAGGACCGGCATTCAACCTGTATTGACCGCGGATCTTACACCGAACACTAGGCGTGTAATAGAGCAAAAGGTGGTCTTCTATCGTAACTACTTCAAGGCCAACCAGCCTGTGGAAATTCGTGTTCAACAGCCATAGTAGTTGGTTACAATAAGCAGATATCACTCATACGCATAATATTTTAAGTATATAATTCGTTATAGACTCCAGTGATATACGTTATTTCGGAGTAATTGCTGTATGCCGACCGAACTGGGTTCCACCATCACAATTAGGGGTCATGCACCGCGCATTGGCACATGTAATTTATAAAGAGATATTTGTGCTATTACAATTGTTTTTGCGGCAGATTGCCGCTTTTTTAATATAGATTTTGCCATATTGCTTGAGGCATTGTATATACACATTTTTGCTGCGGCACATTGGTACGCACACTGTTTATAGCCCGTATGCGCTTTTTCTTGAGGAATTGCTATGTAAAGTACATTTAAACTTTGTTCTTCTTTATATATTTGCCAAGTGAATGTGAAGCTTTGAAGATGTGTTGGTAAAGAGCGGTTACTACTTTAATCATTGACCACAAGCAAGCTTGTAAACTTCATTCTTATGCTCCAACACAACGGATAAACGATATATAGGTTACCTGGAGTATGTCTAATGCCATGTAACTACCTCAAGTATGTTGCTAGACTTGACTATTCTTCACACTGACTTTCCTAGATTGAATGGTAGTATCCATAGAAGATCGAGTTCTTGGCTACGGTGTTACACTGGATTTCAGTTGGATGCAGCTTCTAAGTGCCTGTATACTATAAGGTAATCAACCAAGATGGGTTGGTTCCACGGTAAACATGTATACTACATGCACTCAGAAGTGTATCTTGCGTTTTTATCGCTGGTACACCTCTGCTGCATGATATTGACTGGCTATGGTGTATTTTACCACTCTAGGGACTTGAACGAGTTACAGACTAACATGTGGGCAATATGTATTTTGGGTATTACCTTTTTGTTTAACTTATGTTCGACTAAATGCAACAATCAATTCTTCCGCTGGTTTCTACCAATAACAATTCTTATCAGCTTAACTTGCTTCTTCACTCTATCGGTATACCACGGTATTATCGTGGTTTTCTTGGTTCATTTACCGGTAATATCCTTTACGTTGACCGGTGTGCCACTGGTTGTATTAGTGGGTGTATGCATCGTTTCTGTAACATTGGGTCTGGTATTCCATATGGTACTGGTAGCGTCGCTATATGATGATTACCATGGTTACCGCTCAATGACATCGATAACGGATAATTTTACCTGGTTCAGACCACACACGGCCCGTGCTTTCACCGTTGTAATGCTGGATACATACATTTTAATTATACAAATCATCGTCGGGGTTTTATCATACTATCGCTTTGAGAAGTTAGGACACTTGATAGGTGCCTACAGGAGTAATCCGGCAATATACCTAGGGTCCCTAGAATCACTTCGAAGATTAGAGGAGGACTTCTTACCTCCAGACCGTACTCCTGAATCTAGTATAGACGCTTCTCAAAGGCAGCTTTCAAAATCCCTCAAGAGCGCAAATTCATCTGATAACTCCGACTCTGAAGGTGAGATGCCATGGGAGAACTCGCAGGTGCATACTAAGCGATCGTCGATAGAGCATATTGAACCATATCACTTTCAGAAATCAATGCAACCCGGCCACAGTATGCTTGGTGCCGACTCAAATGTGGATAACCAGGCACACAAGTCCGATACTTTATCCTTCGATGAAATTAGGAAACACTATAAACCACGTCCGGGTGGCTATGTAGAATCCTTGCTTAAGATAGCAAGTCTCGATGATACAGCACCAGATCAAGCATCCTTGTCAAGTAGTTCGTCAGTCCACATCCAAATTGATAACAAGGAGACTCCCACCAACGTGGTAAATCAACCTCAGGCAGCGGACCACCGAGCGAGTACTACCAATGGGTTCTCACAACCACGACGCCAGAAGACCCGTTACATAGTACAAGAACCCAATGAAAGAGAAAAACGTAGTCGTTTCATAGAGACACCTAGTAAACGCCTTTTCACAGCGCAGCAGAGTAAACTGATTGGATCTTTGATATCTGATGACATTGTTAACAGAACACATAAATTCTCAAAAATCGACACTCTGCGCCAGGTTTCATTCTCATCGTATGATACTAACAATACCGACAGATTCGGACTGCCTATGATACCTACCACCAGCAAACAGTGGCGTGAGTCATACGACGAGCTGCGAAGCATGACCAAGAGCCTAAAGTCTTTACAGGACACAACAGTTTTAAATAAAATTCTGGATGATGAAAACGCTAGGATGCGTTTTTATTCATTCGAGAACCCAGAACACCTCCAACGTCCAGAACGTGGATTACGGGATTCAGCGGTAAATCCCGATCACCCTATGTTCATATTAAGCCCCAAGAGCTTCCATACCTCAGGTTGCATCAGTCAGGGTACTTTCAACGCACCTGAATCTTCATCGGTTGTACACCCAGTAACGGCCAGTACCACTATCAACACGCTTATCAGTGTTTTGCCGGAGTGGTGCTGCCGTATATTATTATCCTCGATAAGGGCAATAAATCGCCATAGCCATGCACGGGAGTTGATGAAACATTATATTTGGATGCAACAGCCGCGCTCGCCAGCAACCAATAGCATGGGCATGTTTGCCCATACACGCATAGAGGCGTGGTATGTCGAATGGATGCACGACTTCAATGTCAAGTTCTACACGCTGACCTTCACGCAAACGATAGCTATATTTCTGCTATGTGTGTTCTCTGACTTGCTAGTGGCCCTGAGAATGTACAGTACTCTGGAAAGTCACGCAGAAGTGGCTAACTTCTTCTCATGGCTACGGATTGCTATACTCATGCTACGCTATGTCATATACCCATTGCTAATGTGCAATTCGCTGTGGCACATGACCAACAATTCGGGAAAGGAGCATTTTTCACACTACCGGCTGATATGCCTGCTGTGCTTCTTCAATATCTTCCTCACATTCTTCGATCTATGGTCATGTCTGGGCATATTTACAACGGGGTACGCCTTGCATCACTCACTGCACTTGGCAAGTCTTATAACCACTACAAGCCTCATACTGTTCGCAAGGCTGCCCACTATATTGTGCATCTATGGCGTATGCATCCTGGGTTATGTACTGCTGCTGTATTTGGGATCGTACAAAAGTGGATATAGCATACTGGAGATACTTACACAGATGGTAGTAGCCACTGGATGTATGGTATTCTGCGTGAAACCCATTGAAATCAACAGGCGCAATCTATTCTGCCTGTTTACTCTACCATATCTCTTCTATCTGGAGGCTATGCATTCGTAGGCTGTGGAGCTAACTGTCCAGTATCATAGAATTCAGCTCTCTAAAATTCAGATAACATGAATTCTATCTTCATGTGCGATCAAATTCAACACCATTGGGGGCAAAATATATCCCAAAGTTGATATGTGTACCATATTACGTTATGGTCTATGACAGATGCTGTGTAGATCACTGGCATAGTCCTTCTATATGATAGTAAAACACATTAAATTGCTAATATTTAACACACACTATACTAGATTATCTGTGGTACATACTGGAATGTGTACCGTGGTCAGCACGTTCATTAATGTTATACCGTAGATCGACTTCGTCATTAATAGCATTATAGACACAACGGATACCTTGTGCCTGCCTTTATTGGCACTATGTGTCACCATTCTGATAGCGGAATCCAACGCCTTTAGGCCAGTATCGCTTCCTACACCTCTGTACCAAACGAGATTCTCTCTAGGTATATCGAGGCATGATATATACCGCCTAAGAAGGCAAAGGGAGATTTTAGATGCCATGAATTTTGTGCTTTCACGACGTAGGTTAATAGTGTATGCCCAGAGTTAAACTAAATTACCACAGAAGATAAACTGCCAATCGGAAGAAATCTAGACCCAGACATTATAGATGGGATGAATGTCATGGAAGTATCATTGAATAATGACTGCTCCCATGCTAGATTGAAGATATGCATCACTGGAGATTCATTCCAGCAACGCCAGGTAGCATGTAAAAATTCAGATTAAACTGATACAGGGCTTCTCGTGGCTATCGAAGAACAACAAACTACTGAGGTACCGATTAGCACAGATACTGAGGCATAGGAAAAATGTCCCTACGCTATCCTTTGAAAGCCACAACTTGATACAGCAAGCCGGTAGGAAGTTTATAGAACAAATTGCATCTATTGCAGAAGTACTAATGAAGATGAACGAACACTTGATGAATCGTAGGCGAAGGCTCGGGCTACCCGATGAAGATGAGCCACAGAATGATATAAAGGAAACCATTGATGAACACCCCAAAGGACAGTTCTTAATCTGATTCTATATAGCTCATGTGCCGCCCTGGCTCTATGTAAACAATGGTGTTTAATCGTACATTAGTACCAAGTCTTTGTTGTTTCAACAATCCCGGCCTACGTTCACAGGGCTGTAGTCACGTATGACCACCGCACGGCGTTACCATCCCTCGTATAAACCTTGGGAGTATTCACGATTGGCGTGAGTAGAACTTGGTTTGGGTTCCTCGATACCGTTGAATGGTACTGAATAACGGTTAGACACAGTATCAGGGGGTAGTTGCAAAGTTATGCGACCATAGTAACCACGCCTAAAGTCAGACAATATACGGCTGGCTGCAGCATTGAGGTCACCACCGTGATGTTTATAACTAGCAACCTGCAGGCACTCGTGGCTAAAATCCTCTGGATGCATCTCCAGTATGCTAGGGGTATAGTCAATGCCAATACGCTTCAATATACGCGGTAAATCTACATACGATCGCTTGGACCTATATACATGCAAAGCCTGCTCAAGCAAGTTTTCCGCTGCCTGGTCGTTGTCATAAGCACCCTCAACTATTTGGTTAGCAGCAGCTATGAGCCATACATTGCGCTCTAAACCTGTATGGATCGCATCAATACCGCTTTTGCTGTGGCCACCCTGAACACTCGTGCGCGGTAGCTTAAAATATATACTGCCCAGTAACCTATTCCGCTTACGACTGGCCTTGTTACCAACTGGCCCAAAGGCCATGTTATACAAATTAGCAGGCAGCACTCCAGGAGTGTCTATCACATCTATAATCTTGTGGGCTGCCTCCCTGTACTCATCAGGGTGTAGACGGACGAGTCGTATGTCACGAGTTACACCCGCTGCATTGAAACTACGAGCTTTGTGACGACCAAGAAGACGGTTAATAAGCGCACTCTTGCCAACATTGGGCATGCCCAAAGCAATTGCACGCAGTGGGCGTGCAGCTAAACCACGACGCAAGCGTTTTTGATTTGCACGGTGGCATAACTTGTATATCAACTTCTTTAAGCGAACTATACACGAAATTCCGTCACGAGCATTGACAAATATCACAGGGGTCACCGGCTTCTTGTTAGGATCAGGAATGTTCCTATTGAACGCCTGGGCTTCCCAAAAGTTCTTAATGCGGTAATAAGTGGCCCATTCGTCAGATCCATTGATAGAACTTAAATCAGCATGAGTAAAAACGATTATCTTAGGCTTGTGAGTAAACATGTTGTTATAGACATTCAATAGAAAGTCGGAATCCGCAACATAAGGGATCCTCGCATCGCGAACGTCAAGAATAACATCACACATCTTGATGTACTCAGAGAGCTCACCCAGACTCTTACCAAAGTAACGTGGAAACCAATGAATGCGAGCCCTGCCTATAACCCACTGGTCACGTATGCTCTCGTAATCCATCCTGCTAGGAGATTGTAATGTCAATTCCTGAACCGATGCCTGCTTAGTACCAATTTGCTGTAACAATGAAGATGACTTCATACACTCCCATATGCGGCTCTCAGGCTCCAAAGTTGACATCGTCAAAGAGTGACTGTCGGAAGGTCCCGATATGTCACGCTGCCTAGTGTTCAAATGTGCAGTTTCGCTGGCAAGAGGTGAAAAGAAACCTAAATGCTCCAATTTCTCTTTAGCCTTTTCATGGCGTTCGTCAGCAACAACACCACGAAGCTCCTCATGATGGACTGGATAGTTCACAGAGTAAGGGATCATAATGCTACCCGCATCCTTGTTTGATGTGGCAGCGCTATCAGATCCCGAAAGTTCAGCTGTACCACCAACCGAATCAACGCTATTTGCTCCGCCATAGTGATCATCCGAGCTATTTAGCCCATAATAATCATCCGGGGGATTTTCAGTGGTACCCAGCTGGTCACGTGAACCAACAGTTTCCAGGTTGTCATACAAATGATGACGGTGAATGTGACTGCCTAAAAACCCGCACGATTTCCTACTGTCCAACACGAAACTGCTGCTCAACACCAAAAGAAAGTGGATTGTGTAAAACAAAGCAAATATCCTACTCATCCGGTGTATGAGGATGACGCTCAGGTGGTCGCTCGTTAGGGTCCCGTGGAGGCTACATGAAATTGAATCAAAGATGGTAATTATGCAGTGGATAGATATATACCATTAGGGTCCAATGCATCATACAATGAACTATAGCACTGATGCATCAATAATAACCAAAGCATGTCTCAACGTATATCAACCTACGTTTGGCGGATTCTTGCGCAAAATGAAATTACTGAAGAAGTAATTACCACACATAGCTCCAGAAAAACCCATTAATGATATAAAAAGCCATGGCTTAAAAGGAAGCGAAAAACGTATCGGAGCCACACGGCTGTCAAAGACTACACCGGCATTTTTCGGCTAACAGGTCATTAATCAATACCAAAATAAACCAACCGGTACTATCTTGGAACTCGAATGACTCGAAAACCTCCTAACGAATTGCATCGCTATTGTAGATATAAAAATAACAAATAACGTCAGTAGTGTGTGACAAGGAAGGCAATAGAAAATAAAACAATCCAATACCCCTTTAGTCCTAATCTAAACAAATATGCAATAATAAACAGTGTTAAATTTGTGTTGTTTGGCCATACGATACAACTATGAGGCCACCAATGTCACGCGTCAAACTATACAGAGCTCTTCCCGCGCTCTGCTGAACTACGATTGCTTCCACCCTTGTTTGCTCTAGAATCTGCAAATGTATGCTTCATGGAATAAGCGTCTTCCTTGTCGTGGAAGTATTCCCGCACAGTCTCATCAATGCTGAAACAATATGTACAAACAGAAAGCAAAGACAATATAACATATAAATCAATGCATCTAGAGGGATATGTACTACATATAATGCCGTTATTAATTGGACAGTAATAGACAATGAAATAGCACTAGATACAAGACATTCCTGGATCCACGTAATATAACAAACCAATGCCTTATCCCACTCACATCATAAAGACTTACACGTAACCAAACTTGTGCTTATACATGTTAAATGCCGCCCAGTTAGAAACACGTACGAAAAGGTAGACCGCAGTACAAGCATAAATGGCGTTCATAGCATTGTCTGTAATATATCCGGTAACAATAAATAGAACTTACGTGTCTGCTTAATAACATTCTTTGCTATGCCCATGTATCTATATGAACGTAGAACGCCAACAGCTGTCAAATGACCCGCGTTTTCAACGTCCTCCTCACTGAAGCATCATGTAAATAAGGTATATGACCTACAGCTTAGCCATGGAATAGCCACAGACGTAGCCACTGGGTGATACTGCGATATTAGTAAGTTGAGGCCATGATAACAAGTGATAAAAGTAATACTTCATCTGATAGTTCTCAATCACATTAACCAGATTACAATCAGATGTGCCGATCAAATCGTACATAGAAGCACGACGGATTGTAAGCATCTTGTATACACCGTCAAATTATAAGAGGCACACTTTCATACATAAATAAATAGTGATATAATAACCCAACCTTCCAGGGATATAGTCGCAATAATTATATAAACAAACCACATACGCCATTCATACGGGTATACACACCCGCAACTAACATTAAACGTAACAGAACACATTAACAATGGATCATCATATACGCCTAATACACACATCTATCTAAACAAATTGTAGATTCTCAGCTAAAGGAAACCTCAATAAATGGATTACTTGTATATATGAAATAAAACATCGCCTTTTCAAACCCATAAACATTTAATAAAATAAATCTCAAGTCACCTAAATGGTGACCTCAACCTCAACACCAGGGTCCAAGGGGAAAGAGGTAATCTGAGTAACAACCTCACTAGAGGAGTGCAAGCTAATGACACGCTTGTAAAGACGGGCCTCAAACTTGTCCCAAGTGTTAGTTCCTAAACACATTTTTTATATTTAGACCAAAGACTTACCTTCACCAACGGGAGACTTCCTAGTGGTAATCTTGAGAGTCCTCACGGGCATCCTCACAGGGCCAACGACCTTAAGGTCCTTTTCCTTGGCTCCATTGATCATAGTCTTGCAAGCTGTGATATGTATTAGCGGGTTATATATAAATGTCCCTATAACGATCACATAGGGCAATATACATACCCTTTTCAATGGCTTTGAGATTCATAGAGGTCAATGTGACGTGAATTTTGTGGATGCGATTGACATTTTCACGGTCACCAGCGCTTTTTATGTCTTTTGCTGCAAGGTCCGCCATTTTGTATATTTTACATAACGTTCAAAACGGTGTTCTACTCTGTGATGGCGTAACGTACTAAGCAGTGGTGGGGCTGGAGAGCATAGGGACCACGGTCATAAAAAACGGATGCTGCTCTACAATCTCCGAATAAAATATGATTTGTAGTTCGATAGTGTTTCGTAGTTGTTCTAATGAGTATTAAGCGCTAGGATGTGCTATATGATAAGTACTATATACGTGCTGGCATACCACGACGTCGTCACTCTTTTTTAAAAAAAAATAGTCACACCTGTTTAAATACTATGAAGCAATGAATGTTTGGACATAAATATAGACCATTCTTGACATGGTAAATCCCGTAATGCCGTTCATACTCACATAACACATTAGGACAGTTATTCTAGAGAATATTACACTGTAATAAGATATATATGCATAATTAACGATGCAATGTAATGTGTTCATATGCCGCTATTAGCGGCATTCGTTCGACGCTGTGCCACCTGAATGCGGGCATTCACATCAAAAATTATAGATTCCGCTCTCCAACAAGTGTCCCTTTATTCTAAGCATGCTAGTATAGAAATTTTTATTAAAGGCACTTTTTTGCTCTTAGTCACATGTGCGCATCGGGTGTGCAGGGTACGTGCAGATGTTGTATGTTGGAAGTGTCAAGTGTCGCAGATATGTGGTGGTACAAATCATTCTCAATTTAAATCATAAAATAATAGCACTAACACTAAAAATTAGTAAAAATGCAGTGCTGCTCACGTGACACTCGTCTTATGGACGAAGAATGTGAGATACAGGAACCTCAGGTAAGGACCATTGGAACTGTTGCCGACAGGTCCCGCGCTCAGGAAATTGGCCAAAACGTCGAAAGGCAATGGGTAAGTGTCTATATTTATTTGTATTTATTGCCATTTACGTGGGAATCATGGTACCCTTGCATAGAGGCCATTCATTATTCACCTATGGCCACATTGTGGGTCCTATGAGCGACTTCTTGCGTCAAATTCTATTCTTATTGGTGACACATATATTTTGCGATATTCAATGTCATACTGTGTTATCTATGTGTCGAACTATGTTCTAGTTTCGTCACAAGCGTTCCTGCACTGTGTGCATGTTGGCCTTCCAAACGTTTATAATTTCGCGTTCAGGTTGCAGTCACTACCTACCAACCAGTGGACACTGTCACTAAGACTATCGAGATCCCCGTTGTTAAAACCGTGGAACGTGTTGTGCCAAAGCCTATCATCCAGGAACGTGTCATTCAAGTACCTCGCGAAGTTACTCAAGTTGTTGAGAAGGTTGTAGAAATTCCCGATGTCAAATTTGTAGAGAAGATCATTGAAGTGCCTCAAATCCAATACCGCAACAAATTGGTACCCAAGGTTGAGGTTGTTGAAAAGATTGTCGAAAAGCCACAAATCATTGAACAGTGGACCGAACGTAAGGTTGAAGTTCCTCAAATCAAGGAAGTCGTACGTTACAAGGAAATTGACGAAACTGAAGAAATCATTCGTTACTACCCCAAGGGACATGGTAACATCGACTGGGACAAGGAATGCGAAAAGGCTCACATCATGATCCCCAACGAGGTCACAGAGAGATCTTCAAACTAAACTCGCTTACCCGGATAAAATGTCGCGGATTAATGTAAAAGACTGTGCATTACTCTCTCTACTTCCACAGGCGCTATCAGCTCAAACTGTAGCGATGCGCTCTAATGTACGCATTCTGACGTAATATATTTGCTTAGTAGTCTCTATTTGATCGATAAACTGTGCGTGATATTAAACGTAGCGTTTAATCTGTTCCTTTATCCATTGCCTGGGAATGATGAATCTAGCTGAACCAGAGTAATGTCCATCGACCTGTAACAATCATTTAGCAATTGATTCTAGTATGCGATATCAAGAATAGAGGTATTGACCATACTCCGCATGAATAGTCTAGTATCCTGGAGGCGATACATAATCTAAGATGCCTAGAGCCCATCGTATAGGTATGAGCACTCACAAACGCATTAGTGATATAGCAAGAATGCAACGACACTCCTCATAAAAATATAGAACTCCTTATCACAACACTAGATAATGAACTATTCAAACTATAGAATTACCAGCACTGCCGTTAAGTGTCATTGCAGACATTCACATGACTGAATGACATCCATGTTAACATGTACCCAAGGTACAAAAGGAACAACACCAAGACACTCTATAAACCTTACTGAGACAGATCCGGTAAAGAAATGCCAAAGTGCTCTACTACTGAACGTAACATTTCAGTGCCACGGTCAAAAGTGGCTATGGCCTCTATGTGCACATACTTCTCAAGGGAATGTAGCATCACGGATATCTTCATCCAAAACTGTACAAAGGCCTCCAAGTCAGACTTCACATCTACCATGTTGGGGAACTTAGCACGCGTGAGATCTACCAGGTCACCGTCCAATTGACCCTCATGGCCACTGTATTCGTGGACAAGAAGCCACCTGAGGACAATACCCAAGAAGCAATTGCTCTCCAACATATAAGGGGGGTCAACGCCGTCAATCAAACCACCCATAAGGATAATAGTACCCTCAACCAAATAGTTGAAGCTACGTTTTATTACCTTAACATGGGCCATGTAGTTAGCCACATTGTAGTCAATCTCACCACGCCAATGCACGGGCTCAACAGTAGCAGGAACCAAACATGCAACGCGGGAAATCAAACTTATCATGTCAAACACATCCTGAGGCATAGTGCCTCGGTATTTACTTATCACTTCCTTAGATATAGGGGCGTCAGCAGGTATCTCAAACTCATCGCCCGTAAAAAGACCAAACTTCAACATCTCAATGAACAAAATGCCAGTTAATCCCAGGCCGGAGTTTGCTAGTACCTTGCCAAAGGCAGTGGCACCGCCCATACGAGCAAAGTAACCTAAGTTATCAAGCATAATACACCATAAATTAGCACGATATATATCCTGCCTAGAAGCCTTCTGAGCATCCGATTCTGTGCCAAACATGTTCGAAATGGCCTCTGATGCCATTGGAGGAGTCACCTCCTTCAGCATCTTAGTGCTCATCTTAAGGTGCCATGACAAAATAAACTCAGGGTCAACGGTGCCCTTGTTCTGACGAGATATTTCACCAGATAAATCAGTCAAACCGTGTTGGGATAACATACGAGTGCTGCAAGTGTTGGGAATGACAGCAACAGCGTTCTGCTTAATGGGAGGATGACCCTTAACAAACGTTACATGACCCTGAAAACGAATTTGACGAGACTGATATGCTGGATCAAGCTTAAAAACAGCTAAACCAAGCGCTCTGCACTTGTACTCACGAGTGTCCTGTAACAATTCACGCAATTCAATGGTATCCGTAAGACTAAAGTCATCAATCCATTCGCCAGTAGCTAAAGCTAACGGTATCTTGGGACTAATCAAACATTGCCCCAATAGGTGATATATGCCCTGAGGAATCTTTGTACCAACGATCTTGTAATAATCCATCGGTATCTTCGCGCCCTTCTGCAAAGGACGAAGTTCACCTTTCTTGTCTAGAACAAGTGGATATGTGACCAAAGCCTTTGTCAGACAATAACCATCAATGTAGTCATTTAATGCCTCCCTTTGGGGTAACTGAGATAAGTGCTTCGCAATGGGACCCTGTTTGATCATGTCAACACAGTGACCAAAGGAAAATGCATTCTGTGATGGAAAACTTAAACAATGCTCAGTACCAGCTAAAAGACAGACATCAACCAACTGAGGATGAGATATCTCTAAACGCTGAAAGACCTCCTTCAACTCGACCCACTCAAAAGAACTTTTCGGAAAGTCGATTGATATAATACATCTAGGAACACCAAACAACATAAGTGATGGCGGACCTAAGATCGCGTCAACAGTGCCCTCAGCACAAAAATAACTCAACTGTGCAGCAGCTAAATAGGGGCAACGTATAGCGCTCTTGCCCATATTATGCAATAAATGTATAAGAACCTGAATCAAGTCTTCACTGAATATCAAGCTGTTTTGTAGAAATTTCCCAATGGCACCAGGAAAATCACCACGAGAATACGAAAGCCAGCCTTCAGCTACACTTAAAGTCATCAACTGAGCTGAAAGAAGCAAATGTGACTTTGATTGCATACCCTCAAATACAAAGAGCGGCTGGATTCCTAAACGCTCCAATTGCGCTACATTCTCCTCAACAATGGCTACGAAAGTAGGAGGTAAACTACCACCCACCTCACTCACCGGATCACATATACCTTTCAAAGACCTGAAAAAGTACACCGCGTCGATACCAACGCGCATACCGCGCAACACATTAGGATTAGCATGACGTAATAAACCCTGCTCTCGCAGATATATATTGAAGTTCCTTACCCTCATTTTCGGGAAACTGTGTTCTGCGCGACGCGGCGCCTATACTCGTGACGCTAGTCGTCCTTATCGATGGGTATATCAGTATCCCCTCAATATATCGCTTCTCACATGTTTCTGATTATATATAATACGACTATAGCGTCGTGGGAAGGGTTCTCACCCATAACCAGCCAAATATTGGTTGTTTCACCAAAATGTGGTGTACCAAAGAACACTACCGCAAACCTAAGTATTCTATATACAATCGATTATATATACCAATATATCTCAATAAAATTACTTCATTAATATAGTAACGCTTAGAAGGTGGGCTAGATTCTTAAATATTGGTCGTAATCTAATATAGACGGTAACGACAAGCTGGGTGTACAGATAAGTCGTTCAAACACACCTGACGTAACACCCCTAATCATATTTAATGCGATATATATCCACGCTTTTGGTAGAGTTGTGCCCATCAATTAGCAAGAGCCTTTGTGCTGGTAACCTGAACGGTAAAACCCGGAGGTGACGATGTGAGTCCTTTTGATTTTGCAGTATTGTAGGCCATTTTGAACCGCCTTAGTAAGATTAAGTGCTCAAAGGCCCATAATGAACTAGAAGAATTGCTCCAGCTCCTCACCTAGGGCCTGTAACATACTGGCGTCAAAGTATTTGTTTATAGTGATATCCTCAGTCAAACCCTTGCGTTTCCTGGTCTTTACCATAAACTCACGAGCAAGGTGTGGAATTGGAGCCGGTTCCAAAGTCTTCAAAATAATAGACTGTAATGTTAATTAGAACATGTTTTATATATAGTGAATAATGCATAAAATCGGGTGTATATAAAAGTTATGCCAGGGAATCAAAGCACTCTTTTTTACCTAAATATATGTACATAGAACCTACCTTATCAAGCGGGTCTCCCGGTACGATGTTCCAGTGGTCAAAGAATGTAATGCAAAATGCCTGACCATGGGTATGAACACGTAAATCTGTCTCAAAACCAAAGGATTCAATAGCAGGAAGATAAGCATGCACTTCATAAAAGGGGGTACCCGGTTTGGGAAGATCCTTGAGAACATGACCACGCCGTCTTGAGAGGATTGAATATGCAGCAGAAACACAATCTGCCGCACAAGTTATCTCAGAATACACTACAGGCTCCATTAACCTAGGAGTTGACAAGAGGAATGCGCCATATACACCACGGCGTGCAGCAGGTATGATCTGTCCAGCACTTCTCAGAATTGGCTCCTCAGCAATATCAGCATCAATAAACTTAAATTTGGTATTCCTGAAAGGTTCCTCAACCAGTGGACCTTCTTTACAGGCCCAATTAAAACCTTGGATCAAAGCAGATTTAATGCTGGTGACCTTGGATTTTACTGGGTTACTTGGAAGCACATCATCCAGCAATATATTAGGGCCACTGTTGTCAGGTCCAAAACACCATACTGACTTAGCAGCTAATATATCCCAGTTGTACACTTCCATGAAGGTTGATTCCAACTCATTGGGATCCATAGAGGCACTTACAATGCCCTCATCAATCGCTGACGCCATTCCTCGTTCAAGGGGTTCAGCAATAAAACATAGCCTATTTTTCTGATTCTGGGTTTCTGCATAGCACTTGGTTGCTGATTGCTCCAATATGGTCTCCGTAAAACGTACAACGGGATCGGAGACCTTAACTTCCAAATCACCGTATAGCCTACGAAGATCATGAAGCGCAGAGTCAAGGTACAGTTCACCAGTGCCAAGTACCACGTGTTCACCACTTTCTTCTACACGGGTCTTAATTGCAGGATAGCTTCGGTCAATGCGACGGAGTCCCTCTACCATACGAGGTAGCTCCGATGGGTTCAAAGGCTCTATGGCAACCTTAAAAACAGGCTCACTGGCGAGCAAAGTGTCACTCATACGAAATATCTCAGCACTATACGGGTCATCCAATGACGTTATGGTCATCACTTTATGGGTACAAAGGTCTATACCCGAAATTAAAACCCAGTTCCCAGCAGAAACGGATTTCACCTCTACACGATATCTGCCTTCAGGGATCCAAAGAGCACCCACAGTCCTTATCTGCGCATCTTCGTCGTCATCAAGGGTGTAACCCTCACCTAATATCTTAATGCGTTGGTTTTTTGTTATCGTACCAGACATGACGCGACCAAAAACGTCAAAAGAGCCGCTATCTAGACGGTAATAATTCTTAACCACGTAGATCATCAATTGGGCATCAGGATTACAATGCTCTATTCCTTCACATATCTTTGTGCCACGTTCACCTGTGTACAGACGCTCTAGTATACGTCCACCTGTCTCCGTGGGAGGGGGAATATTTGCAACGACAAAGTCCACAAGACCGCTGGGATCCTTGAACATCTCACTAAACACTTTCTGTAAAATCCTGGTAGTATCCATGCGATAGTCCGAAGCACGTAGGGATATTCCCAATTGATCCAATATTGGAGTCAGCTCCTGACGCTCATCTGAGGCAACATGTGAAAAGATCTTGTACAGTGGATCTAAAATAAATGCTACAAAGGAACGTTGCAACTGTGTTTCTACAATGTTTCCCTCAGAATCCTCAATCATAACAACCTCCTCCTTAGTGAACGATTGGGTATCAGGGTTATAATATGTGTCACCCCAAAGAGCACTACCTACAGTAGATGCATCACCAGATGAAGCGTATAACATAGCAAATGACTCCAATGTGAAGAATATGCCATATTTAGCAGAAGCAAAAAGGACATTGCCACGTAAAGGATTTAGAACTACTTTATCACGGCCGATAACGGAGCATATATTTGATATGTAGTCATTTAAATCCGCAATAGTATGTCGTATCTTCATATAGGCATCTGCCGGAGGTATCTTCATCTCCAGTATCAACCTATCCAGGCAATTTAGTAATAAACAGAAAGAGACTTTTGACTTCAAACAGTGTTTTAAAATCAACTCAACCGTGGTAGTGCGACCCATCAATACATCAACTACCACTACACAACCATCAGATATGCTCTGGGCCTGTATAAACTCATCGATAAAGTTTATATGACCAGGAGTATCGAAAAGATTTAAAATATACGATTTGTGTTTCAAAACGTCGCCGCTTAAACCGCCGGTCTCTGTTTGAAATACTAATGAAATTGGAGTTGATTTGATCGACATCTGACGCGCTTGCTCATCTAAACGAGTGTCTGTATACCGGGTGAAACTGGTATCAAAACCTTCTGCACAGTCAGGAGCGGGGTATCTACTGTAGTTAATGAACCGATCGATTAAAGTTGTCTTCCCATGGTGGAAGTCGCCACAAATGCAGACATTTCTAATGAATTGAGGTTGACGCATCAACGATGTCATAAAATGAAAAGTAAACCTATTCCGTGGAATCTTCTCCTCCAAAATATCGAAACATTTTGCACTAATATCGTCATCCAAGCGCTTAATACTGCTAACTCTATCTACGCGCGTCTCGTAAGACTTTACAATAGGCTCATCAATGGTCTGTGTATCCTCATGCTGAATGAAAATCTCTACATCCTTAAACCTGTCGTCCGCTATCGTAGTGATAGCTTCCGGAACTATGTCTTCCGGTCCAATCCTCGTTACATGATTACTCGGGACGGAATCATCGACGCTTGCATCAGAATCCAGACCACCATCTCCATCCTCGTCCAATAGTGGACCTATATAGTTACCAAACTCATCATACAAGTTATCATCCATACTTCCGTGCTTTATCTAATATATAAGCGGCCAATTTGTTGACCTTCCGTGCCATGGATTCCCCACAGGCACTGTATCTGCCGTTTGCCAGTTTAAACCCTCAAATTATCCATTCTGGCGATTGCAAAAGGTTGACTTATGCAGGTGTTAGCCCGTATAATTTACACATCGATCGTTGTTGACCATTCTGTCCAATGCAAACACCCCGTATTACTAACTCATTATATAGCTAAAGAAAGTGCACATACAAAGCTTAAAATGCATTTATGACACCAAACGATGACTTTCCATCCTGTTTCAATCAGTTGGTGTGTATATTTGATTGACTTTTGACTGTTTCCTCCCATACACCTGATGCATCAGTGTCTATTACAGCACACACCTAATGTTTATCTTCAGTATAAAAACTACATCATTCGATAAGGATTCTAAAATGTATATAGAAATGTAGTCATATTGTAAATATTGATTGAACATACTCGCAATTCAGCATGAATACGTTTAACAAACTAGATTGTGCAACAGATTTGTGGCGTCAAGGTTGTCCATGGATTCCTTCTTGTAACTAGAATTATAGTATACAGAAATGTATATGCGTTATATTCCATGGTTAGTGGGCTTTTTGTCCACTTGTTTCACTGCTAAGTTTGAGGGTTGTGACGTTGTTGTGGATTCGTCTATATGTATCACAAACGGTAATACGATAGTCCTACCGAAGTCACATAGAAACGGTCGTTTACTTCACTACACATTTGATGAAGACATAGCAGTTGACTCTAGTGGGAATGGAAATCATGCCATTGGAGCATTGATAGGCCGTTCTGGCTTTGGAGGTGTTGGAAATGCAGCTTACTTCAGAAAGAATTTTATTTACCTGAATGACTCACAACTGTTACACGTACGGGAATTCACAGTCGCATTCTTCATATTCTTACTAATGGATGAAGTGTCCATAACAAATGCCCAAAAAGTAAATTCTTACTGCCCTATTGTGCATAAGGGTATTCGTAACTCTTCTATCAGTGAATGTTCACCTGAAGTAGCTATAAATCCAAAAGATGGGCGCTTGAGGATACTCCTATCGGTTGAATCGAACCACACAATGGAGATTGACTCTAACTATAGATTGCAACCACATCAGTGGTATCATATAACCGTGGTCAAAGATAACGCTACCGTAACCCTCTACATAAACGGTTAGTTTCATTAACATATAATATACTTGCTGCAGGAATAGTGGACTTTGTCTACAGTACGAAAGGTACGTCGATATGTATAACATGGGAAGTTTTGCAGGATATGTACGTTTTAATCCACTCCCGCTCTATATAGGGGCTTCACCGTACCTTTCTATGTGTGATGTGCCAATGCTTATAGATGAATTCTCTATCTACTCTAGGGTAAGCATTCAACGTGAGAGCTAAGATGTATTTGCAGGCCCTGGGTCGTGACGAGATACAAGCAGAAGCCTCTTCCGTTATGGGCGGTATCGAACCATCATATATAACAGTAGGATGCAGCAACTGTGGGTACGTAAAGGGTTTGTTAATATCTATTCTATATATAGAAAACAAGAAGCTATGGAATCATGTCCACACGGTTATCATCTATGTAACAAATTTGAATTGTACACAGGTATTTCTAGAATTACTACAAACACTTTTTTCAGGAGGTTATAAAGCTGCGCTTAGGCTATCGATTCCTCCAAACACCATTATGGCAGCCGCAAGTGCTGAACCTTCCTATGGTGTTGCACTGTGTTGTGCTAATCTACAAGACTAAACTTGTTCTTCAGGGCCTTAGTGCGCTGCATTATGAATTATTGTGTTTCATGTCGAAAACGCAGGGATTTGCAAATACAAGCATCGTGAATACGACGATATTAGACATGAAATGTGCAGATGGAATGCTGCAAACTGGCACCAATATGCAATTAAAAAGGCGGTCCATAGCAACCTATATTTTAAAATACTACGCAGTAATATATTGCCACATTGATATCAGCAAATGTAACAACATTCAATGTACAGGTGGACATAGACATGGGTGTATAGTGCATTACATAATCTATTCCTCACCTCTAAAGTGTCCAGCGCATTCTCCAAAATCTCCGTACGGTTAGTACCCCGAAGCTTATCTACAAGTAGCTTCTTAGACTCAAACTTCTTTGGGTCAAGTTCGACCTCTGGTCCCATACGGAATTTGCAATCAGATATCGCTTGTTTCAGCTCAGGAGCTAGTTGATATTATGATTTTTAAAATGTATTGCAACTTACAAATACTAAGATTACTTGCCGACATTGGTTCGTATTGATGTGTATTGATTCTAAAAACCGCCAACACATTCTAACTCGGGCCCAAGGAATGCTCTTAATGGCAGTATTCCATATGTTTCAGGTACTTTCGAGTCTTTTTATTATATTGTTACACAACGCAAGTCAACCTTCTTCATCATGGCGTGTTCAAATGAATCCTCGTCATGGATGGTACCATGCTAATATGCCAAACCGTCCTAAAATTCTAATCCAAGCCAACAATGATGCAAAGGATTATAAATCTAACGTAAGTATTCATTGCTATGCGTTCAAATTTATATCAGTCGGACTACCTGGCTAAAGTGGATGAATTCCACATTCGAACACGAACGTTGTTCCTTAGTGGTGAACTCAATGATGAAAAATCATACAGATTGATAAATCAGATATTTCGAATGAATGAAGAAAATCCCAATGAAAATATAAAATTTTACATCAATTCGCCGGGAGGATCTGTGTCAGCAGGTTAGCAGCATTGCTATGAATAATATCGTGGTATAGGATTAGCAATATACGACATTTTACAAAGTCTTAAAATGCGTGTAGAGACCATATGTATCGGACAAGCAGCATCTATGGGTGCGTTTCTGCTTGCTGCTGGAGCAAAGGGGTTGCGATCCGCAATGCCAAACTCACGTATCATGATCCATCAACCATTGGGAGGTGCACATGGCGAAGTTACTGATATAAAAATACAGGCTAATGAAATACTACACATTCGGCAAATATTGAATGCACATTTTTCGCACTTCACCGGAAAATCCATAGAACAAGTGGAGCAAGATTGTGAACGAGATTACTATATGCGCCCGTCGGAAGCCATGGAATATGGTCTTATTGATCGAATATGTACTACACGAACATCACATATACCCATTCCGACAGCACCAGTCATTGAATAACTAAATTGTTCAACGTCCATATAGCAGCCCATTGATAAATGTTGAGACTTTAGGACATGGTTGCAACGTAAAATCAATGCAACGATATAGCTGTTGTATATTGGATCTACTCATGTGAACTTACAGTTCACATTTTCATCTCACCCGAATAACCTGCAGAAATATGGTTTTATATAACATAATTAGGTTATAGTCAGATATTATGGTTGCACTCGAATTAGAGTCATGGAAACGATTGAATCATGCACCCAACTAAATTCTAGTATCCGTTGTTAACATAATACTCCATTTCACTAATTGCATCTAATCAATTCCAGAGTGATGGACAAATCATTAAACGCGATAAATATGATATAATTCACAAGTGTTACCACGATTCGTATGAAATATATCAATAGAACTATGAATGTTATTCGTCCAAAATAACAGGGGAAATCGACGTCACAGAAGTAACAGAGATAATTACATTAGAAACATTATGACTAACACAGTAACTAATTGCGGTGTGAATGAGTATATTTGTAGTATATAGCAGAATGATTATTTGCAATATGAATTAATATGGTTTGCGCAAGAAGTTTCATCTCAAAACGTAATCTACATTGAGCATTCGGCTATTATTGCCATTTTATTTTATATAAGTACAGTCATTTAGGCCTTGGCGTCAATCTGAACGCGGCGCATCTCAGAGAATTGAGAGCACTCGATCCTGATGTCCAAAATACCATTAGAGTAGCCAACGCTAATGCTCTTGTCAATGGCGTTGTTGGGAAGCTTGAAACGCCTGTAGAAGTAACCAACCTTACGCTCACGAATGTGAATGTCCAAGTTGTTACCGAATTTCTCGTAAAGCTCATCCTTGTTACGAGGGCCGCTGATGATCAATTCACCCCAACCACACTCAACATTGATGTCAGTGCTGCTGAAACCAGGAAGTTCCATCAACAAAACCAATTTGTTGTTGTCAGCATCAAAGAAAGTGTCCACAGTTGGGTTGAAAGTAATCGGGTTCTCCAACTCCTTAGGAGGAGGAATCTCAAGAAGAGTGTTCTGTGGGACAGTGGTAGAAGGCTTGTAGATGACAGATGGCTTCTCACTCTGCAATAATATTAATGAATGCACTATTTATGCCAACATGATTTCGACGATTTTCACCTGACAATTTATTCTGCGTCTTATACATAAATTACAATATACTAAGGAAAAGAGAATAGAATAATTCTTCAGTTCTTTAGATCAAATTAACTTACGTAGTCGTGGCTCTTGATAGGGAGACCAGTCTGCTCGTCGATGATGACCTCCTGGTCGGCGTTGTTGCACCTCATAATACACGACATCTTGACGGATTCGTATGGAAATCGACAGGAATCTATAGAGGAATGCTGTATAATTTTATATACTGTATACAAATAAGTTATAATATAAAACGGAATGATTAGTATACACAGTGAAACGGCAACCACAACAGGTGCACGTGCCACACAGGGCGCGTTGTGGTATATGCGGGGTGTCGCAACAACTGAATCTTGTGTCAAGCAAAACGAATGGTTGCATTGCATATACACATGTATAGTAGACTATAAATGGATATGTTTTCTATCGTATGATTCCATGACGCCTGCATTTGTTACGTGTATTCTACCCTCAAAAAGGCCCCGCTACACATGTCGTTGTGCACTCTTTTACATAAATTAAATGATGCAAAGAATCGACAGTGTTTAACAAAAATAATTTTCTTTTATGTCACAATATGAATAAATCGCCATTATGTGTATTAACCTGTATAATAGACTGTCCGATGTGTAACATGTTGCGTTGAGAGCAATAACAGAGGGAAATAACACCTCTGATACGATTTTCCGATAAATGAAGTGTCAATATGAGTTTTATATCATATTTTCTATAATATAATACATGCACACCTATTTTCTTAGGGAGTGTTATTCATTATTAGACATTTGTCCCGAACAACGCGACCTGATTCACTCCGACTTTGTAAACGTAGCAGCTATCCGATCTGGATATATATAACAATACAATATGAAACTTACCTATCTCTGAGATGAATTTTGGGGATTGGAATCTCATCGACATCAATGGGTTGCATATGGTCATCGCAAATAAAGTGTGAATTTTTTCAAAAAACTGTAAAGCATGAATGAAACTGATATTTTAATTACTCGTTTTATTGTAGTTGGATGTAAATCCTGATCATTGAATATACCAATGACTGTAAAACCGGTAGCAGCAGAGTACGCATGAATTTTGTAAAATTCCTCACCCACTAAGGTTGGGGTAATAAAACCGAGATAAGGTTCAGCATTATCTCTAGCAGTTGAAGAATAATGTTGAATTACCACTGTGATGCCATCATTATTGTAAAAGTTGAACATACGCTTTTCCTGTATGATATCCATCGCGGCGTAAGCGGATAAATGTAGATCAGCTTCATTGTGACCAGCAAATGTTCGCCATACAATTAGCTCGCGCTGCATAATATGTGTCCACATATTTCGTATGATATTAGCTTACTTGTTCACCGATTATTGCGATAAAAATGACAATGTTAGTATCGTTGTTCATAGTAGAAGCGTTGTATATGGTGTAATAGTTTGCATTGGTCGTTACATAATTTTGTGTAGATATGCATTAAGTGTTTTCATGCAATTATATCTCTAGAATCTTGATTATATAGCCGCATTTTATATTTGGTGTGTGGCAAAACTTCGTGGATAAACATTGATTATTAACAGTGATAGGTGTTAGAAAAGACAGATGTTAAATAGTCAGGCATTTAAGCCTTCATATTTTTTACGTATATGTCGCCGATGGAAAGTAACAAATAATGCACATCGCAACGCTTTAAGCACATCGCCTTCAGTGATCGTCAAAAGGGATGTTATATCTAGATACCATTTTCCTAAAAATAAAGATGCGCTTTTGTTAGAAACAGAACGTTTAAACCATGCCGAACGCGTTTATCAGCACTTATCTATAGGTAACAACGTATTTTGTCTAGTTCAAGGTATGCAGCATTCCCCTTTATCGCATTTGTAATTGCTTTATCTGTGCCGCTGGGAATAATTGTGGCGTTCCTGTTCAATGACAAGCAGAAGTGTGTTTTAAAAGTAGATAAGTGCAATTGTTTTATAGGCTCAATAAAGCTCTTATAGACAGTGTAGAATCTTCGGTGAATAATACTAGCCTACAATTGATCACAGCTAAGGATTTAATAAAGCTTGTGCACGCTAGGGTACCGACAATAATACTATATTTCCATCCTAGTGGAAATGACGAACAAGCGAATATGCTTAATTTGCACTCTGTTCTGCTGAAGGAAATATCCGCTTTAAAGGGGTGAGCTCTATATAAATAAACGTATATAGATCTATGGTGTTTATCAGTAGATTTTATGTCTTTTTGTTGTTTCATTTTTATAACCTCTACTGATGATAGCTTAAATGATATTGATGGACACGCTCCTCATTGTCATGAAATATAAACGGTTGTTCGCCCACAATAACCAATGATGAGAAATTACATACAGATCGCCTCTAAATGTTTATCGGCTCAATGTAATGGAACAGTCGGACGCACTCAATCCTTTGTTGAAAAATGCAATTAAAAATGCGCCTGGAGTTTTTATGCAGTTGGTCATACCTACTGAGAATGAATCTAATGTGATTTCCATACAACCTCCAATATCCGTCGAATCGTTTGTTGTACACATAGCTAGTTTGTTGGAGCATTTTGGGATGAAATTTTCTAAGGACAGTGATGAATTATCTGCGTTGGACAGACGATTATTACGCGTAAAGCGGTGCTTTTTCAACTTGAGTATGAATGGCCAAGTACGATTTTTAGAAAGTCCGAACCTTTCGATTTTAGAAAAACAATGTGAACAGAATTTGGAACGTACTAAAACAATATTATGATAATGTGAGTTTAAAATGAATTTTATATGTAGTTCTAACTGTTTGATATAGTGACAATATAACTATCCATTGTTACACGTATTCTATAAAGAATATCTAGATTCTTTGTTCCTTCTAACTGCTGTATCACATAAACTCATTTTTGAAAATAAAATTGGTTATCATAGTGCAGTGTTTTCGTTATATATATATATATATATACTCTAAAGTTTGATCATTTTTATCTACTTAGTAAAGACTCTTGTTTGGGTTGCAGTTTAAATTGAGTCAAATAAGCTTTAAATGACAAATGTCACTTGTACCCAACGATAACATGAGTTACCAATTTATTTGAATATAGATCCTCGTAATATCTGCTGAATCATTGATGTGCGTTTGCCTTTGATATCGCTTTGCGTGAAGTCAAACATTTTACCGATAGATATACATTCGGCATATTGACATAAAAAAACTCCACAATCATAACCATTATACTGCATTGGTGCGATACGTTCCGCCTGAAATTGCTTGTTGTATTTCCAATCATCTATGGATTCTAGGGGTTTTCCTTTCTTGTGAATATGTTCATCCTGCAGCCACCGTCTGATATTTTTAAAAAAAAGTCTGTGCGAACCACCTAATGAATCAAATGTAAGTATGCATCGTGACCCTGGTCTCATGTCAACGACGCCTAAATACCAATGCGTCTTGTTTTTGTGTATCGGTATCAATAATATGTCCAGATCAAAAATATCCACATTCTTACGCGTTGTCCACCTCTCTACAGCTTTGTAGTTATACTCTAGATTAGGATTATCACCTCCACAAAGCAAAGTAAAGAAAAATGTGTTGAAGCACATACAACGCGGTATATCTGGAATGCCATCTGCGATAAGGTAATTATTTCTTTCCTGTATGAGCTCCATGTAAAAGTTTATTACTTCATCGTTTAGCCAACGTAAACCATGCAAACAAGATAGGTGTTTTCTCGTGATTTCTATGCCAAATTTATCAACGAGAACCTCGGATCCTTTGCCTCTGCGTAATATGTATAGTGTTTCTTCTGGATCCCCAAGGGAAGAAATATTTGACCACCTATCGGAAGACGTATTTTGAAAGAGCGCTGCAATAGGTTTGTAATCTAGCTGTAGTATTGATTCATGTCTCTTCAAATCCCATATGTCGTAGTCCACGTAGAATTGTTTTGGCAAAGCTTCAAGGTATGATTTTGATGTTTCCCCTACATTTTTTAAGCAATCCCTTAAATCTTTCGCCCTTTTGGTTTGTACAAAAGATCTAATGGTCTTATTATTTTTATTATTCGTATCAATATAAAGCTTGTTGAGATCATTTATCACCGACTGACAACTCTCCTCTGACATAGATTTGCATTCGTCATTAATATTTAGAGTTTCTGACAATTGTTCTTCACCTTCTAGCCGATTATCTACGTATGTTGATGTAGTATCAACCTGATGTGTTATATTGTCATCGTAAAGCACAGGTGTAGATGAATACATTGTAAGTTCCCAAGAAAGACTAATATCATATTCACCCGCTAACGTATATCACATATATTGCCATTCAAGTATAAATGACAAATTTACTTATTGTATATATGTTATGATCACCGGTCAAAATGAGAGGAGGATATGCAGAACATATAAATGTGCAATACTCTTTCAGAGCTAATTTAATGTATTTCCCGCTGTATTTCTTGGAATGTTTATCATTGTACCATCACGTAGGTGTGTTTTTTCCGAATTCCGGGTCAGCGTTAACGGTTTGGGGGTTTTCCTGTGGATGTAATGTGACTTGTTCTATATGCCTAAGTAGCGCTTCACTGTTACCGAATACCAATTTGCCATCGTCTTGTGACCGCTGTCGTCGTCTACAGCAGTTAAAAAATGTTCCACAAGGCATTTTTTATTTCATTTGTAGCCTCAATGGAATCCAAATTTTCCGTCCAGTCTCATATCGACTAAGTTTTCCTCGTAGTCTAAAACTTTACTGACACTTTCAAATTCTTCTGCAATAAACATAAGACGATCGGGCTACACATGTTCCAATGCTCTCAGGATGGGAATGGAAGTTTATATACAGAAGCCGCCGAACGCTCTATATCAAGCAACACACTTTGCAGTTAGAACATTTATTGGCCCCTTTACACCCACTGTAATATTACCACCTATTTGATGGTTATTACTTAGTGAATTAAAAGGCCAGTATCTCAGTAGACACAAATGTGTACACCTAAAGTGTAGGCTTAATCTTTATGTGAGATGTGGAGTGAGGGTAACACAATAAAGGGAAAATATAGTCATAAAAATATGTTCAACGCATGTCATGTGTCTCTTGTGTAGATAAAAACTCTATGATTATAAGAATCGCCCTACCATAACTCCCTCCTATTAGCAGTAACATTTCCTAATTTTGAATTACTTATACGATGATAATATGCACAGAAGCATTACAATTTGAATAATGCTGTATAAACATTTTTTATTTAAAAATCGTAAAACGAGTCGGACAAATTTCCATGGTCACATGTTTGTCTTAGCCTTTTATACCTTCTTCTGTTTAAGGGTTAGCGTAGCATTCCGACATGGCAACAATAATGATCGCAATTCCTATATAAATTCTGTTAGCTCACATGGTGAGCATAGATCATCATATAGTGACTGTTCGTTCATACCTCAAGAACATGAAAGCGAGTTCTCCCTTAATGTAGCGCCCATATGGACTTCAAATGATGCTAACAAAGATGACAAACAGTCCATATGGCGGATTCCATCATCAATTTGCAACAATGTTTCAAATGCTTTTGGATTCCTAAACAAAAGGCCATCTACTGCTTTAGGGATGTTGGCCGAAAATTACAGTACATATCCTGAAATTGGTGATAGAAACCGCACATATAAGGATACGGCAAGGCATAATACAGCCCTGTTTATGTTAGGGAGTGGAAATGGTCACACACTTGACTCAGAGGACTTTACAGATAAGGCATGGGAAGCAGTCAGCTCGTTGGCGGAAGTGGCTAATAAATACAAGTCGTCATTTGTTGAAGCAGATATGTTGTTACTGAACATTCTAAATCTTGGCGAAGAATCCACATGTCATAAAATCTTGGCTACAGCTGGCGTTGACATTGACAAGATGAGAGAAGAGTTAGAAGCTCATTTATCGAAGCAGCCTAGGATGTCTGGCGGCTTTGGTGACCAAAAGGTACTTGGTAGGACGCTACAGAATGTGTTGACTGTTACCAGAAGGATTAAATCCGAATATAATGTGAGTTATGCGTTGGAGATGCCATTATCACATAGGACCATTTCATCAGTGTAGAGCACTTGTTATTAGCCTTGGCCTGCGAAGATACTAAGTTCACAAAACCGTGGTTGACTAAACATAAAGTTGGTTATGATAAACTGAAAAGAGCGGTGGAATCTGTACGCGGCAAACGAAAGGTAACTTCAAAAAATCCGGAGATGGTAAGTCTGCAAATGATTATTGCTACATGGTAATGATGTTTGTGATGTGTAAATGGTTGTATCAGTGCGTGGTATAAACTGCAATAATAAGGGAACCTTTCTTATGTGCATATATCTTTGCTATTGTCCTTCGGATGGTTCACATGATGCTTACATTATTAACTTTTTCTGCCGCAACCAATGTCAAATATTATGGTCGCCATACGAAGTGATATATATATATATATATATATATATTAGATAAGATTTTTTTGTTTTCCAAATTAGAGTCTTCTATTTGGTCTCATATATTTAGAGAATGTGATGAGCAAGTTTGTATTTTATGTAGTGACGTGGGCTACAATTAGTAGTCAAATGCGTTCACTGTGATTACAAAAGGCGAATCTGATTTCTATGCTACTCCAATTGTTATATATAAAGTTGTATTTGCATTGTTTAATTTTATATTTTGAGGCATTGTATTAATTGTAAAGCGTATATTTGACTGATTTTGTCAATGCGTTAGTTATAGAATTGATGTTTCTTATCCTATATAACTGTATTTATCTTAAACACGATATACAGCTTTTTGGGGTATTGGAAAAATATAGTAAAGATCTTACTATGATGGCAAGAAGTGGCAAGCTTGATCCAGTTATTGGTCGAGATAATGAAATAAGAAGGACGGTAGAAATCCTTAGCAGGCGAACAAAGAACAATCCTATCCTACTAGGTGACCCTGGTGTTGGGAAAACAGCAATTGCTGAAGGGCTGGCTAATCGTATAGTATCAGGTGATGTACCTGATTCATTGAAAAATACACGGGTAATATCGCTTGATTTAGCTTCCATGCTAGCTGGATCCCAATATCGTGGTGAATTTGAAGAGAGACTTAAAAACATATTGAAGGAAGTGCAAGACTCTCAAGGAGAAATCATAATGTTTATAGATGAAATACACACTGTTGTAGGTGCTGGTGATGCCCAGGGTGCCATGGATGCTGGTAACATACTAAAACCTATGCTCGCACGTGGAGAACTGCGTTGTATCGGAGCTACTACTTTGCAGGAGTATCGACAGCGAATTGAGAAAGATAAAGCATTAGAAAGGCGTTTTCAACCTGTTTATGTAGATCAGCCCAGTGTGGAAGAGACAATCAGTATTTTACGCGGGCTTCGTGAGCGTTATGAAGTACATCACGGTGTGCGTATTTTGGATTCTGCGCTTGTAGAAGCAGCACAGCTCAGTGACCGTTATATCACGTAAGTTCATGATCTAACTCTATATTATATCTCAGGGATCGATTTCTTCCCGATAAAGCCATAGATTTGGTGGACGAAGCGGCGGCACGTTTAAAGATTCAATTGTCAAGTAAACCTATTCAATTAGATGGTCTGGAACGTCGTTTGATACAACTAGAAATGGAACGTATTTCCATATCAAGCGACGCAACCGATGGTCAATTGACAAATAATACGGTAGGCATTTTGCCTGACCCATCGCGAAAATCATCATCTCAAGACAAACGTAGAATGGCACAAATCGAAAAGATGGTAGAGAATTTGAAGGTTGAAAAAGAATCCCTGACGGCAGCATGGTTGAAGGAAAAAAATTTAGTAGATGCAATAAGAAATATCAAAGAAAGACAGGACGTTGTGAAAGTGGAAATAGAAAGGGCGGAACGTGAATTCGATCTCAACAGGGCTGCCGAGCTTCGATTTGAGACTCTTCCCGATTTGGATGCACAACTAGAGCAAGCCGTAAATGCTTATGAAGAACACGCCAATAAAGTTGTATCTAGTGGAGGCCAACTGCTTTTGCGTGATGAAGTTTCACGTGACGATATTGCAAGCGTTGTGTCTAGGTGGACTGGAATACCTGTAAATAAACTTATCAGATCACAACGTGATAAAATTTTGCATATTGGAGATGAACTGAGAAAGCGTATAATAGGGCAGGATGAAGCTGTAGATATTGTAACTCGTGCGGTACAACGTTCACGAGTTGGGATGAATGACCCCAAAAGACCAATAGCTGGATTGATGTTTTTAGGACCAACTGGTGTTGGTAAAACAGAATTGTGTAAGGCTATTGCGGAGCAGCTTTTCGATACAGATGAAGCCATTATCCGATTTGATATGTCAGAATACATGGAAAAGCATTCAGTATCCAGGTTGGTAGGAGCGCCGCCTGGATATATTGGATATGATCAAGGTGGCCTGTTGACTGAGGCCGTACGTCGTAGGCCCTATTCAATAGTGCTATTTGACGAAATTGAAAAGGCGCACCCAGACGTCTTCAACATTATGTTGCAGCTGCTAGACGACGGTCGTCTTACAGATTCCAGCGGTCGTAAAGTGAATTTCACCAATTGTATGATTATATTTACATCTAACCTTGGAAGTCAATCAATCCTTGAACTTGCTAAAACTCCAGATAAAGTGGGAGAGATGAAGAATAAGGTTATGCAGGCGGTTAGGCAGACATTTGCACCTGAGTTCCTTAACCGCCTTGATGAATTTGTTGTGTTTAATGCATTATCTAAAGACGACATAAAGGAAATTGTACGCATTGAATTGGGCAAATTATCAGCTCGCCTATCAGAAAAGAATATTAAGTTGGTGGTGGATAATGAAGCTGTAATGTACATAGCGGAACTAGGCTACGAACCTGCATATGGAGCACGTACCATTAAGCGTGTCATACAACGTGAACTAGAAAGTATGATTGCCAAAGGAATTTTGGAAGATTTGTATAAGGAAAATGAAACTTTGTGTTTACGGTATGACGGGACCTTGAAGTTAGACGTATCAGCAAAATAAGGAGGCATATGGCTATCCACTAACCAGTAACGTTGATGTTGTCATTAAGTTACTCGGTAATTATACCATACGTAAAATCAACATCAACTTCAAAACCGTTATGATTATGGCAAACGTAATACGTTGTAATATTTACATCAAAATATGAAACCTAGGTGTGATTGTTCATAGACTGCGGAGTTTTACTGGCACCTGGGTAATAATGTTATCGGTGGCTGCAAATATGTGTCAGAAGTGAGTATGTAGCTCTTAGAAACATTGATTTGTGCCCCTACACTGTCGTTTAGGTAGGTGAGGTGGTCGTAGGAAGACAGCTGAATTGCCATTATGATTTTCGCAGCAATATGCGCTAGGTCAATATCGAAATTTATCTCCGTGGACGCTCCAACGAATTTGGATCCCGCACTACTGATCCGATACATTTTGGGGGTGTTACCCGTGACGCACCGACTGCTCCGAGTCCAGTTATGCAGAAAAAACACAAACTTTACCAATTAACCCAAATGGGTGTTATCACCGTCAGTGGTGCAGTAGAAGTAGCTGGTGATAAATTGAATAAGTGAATGTTCTCTGACGATTAATCAACAGCGACAAAAGAGACATGTGAAGCATTCCGGTACGCTACTACCCCTCTACAACTATCCTCATTCCCTTAATTCTCTGATAGTATTCATCAATAGTTCACCACCACTAGTGCTACCAAACCCTATAGTACTATCAGTACTACTGCAGTAGCTGTGCAACTCTTCTCTAAGGTATGAATGTATCCAGCGAAATTCATACCGGCCGCACTCCTAAATGTACTACCATCATGGTCCCTGCCATGGCCGTTATTGCCACCACTAGTATCCGCATATCCCATAAAAAACTTTTGTACAAAGTCACTGTTAATCACAACATCCCATCTATTACCGGGACCACTATTGTTCAACATTTCCTTGGGAAACCCTAGGGAGTGTAGCCATTGGGATAGTGTACCATCATCTAGACCACTACCATCCAGGATATGGTTATTCCAGTATGGACTACCCTTGGCATACTTTCCTGTCCAATGCATATACGTAACTCCACTCCAAATGAGACATACTAACCCTAGAAGAATACGGGTACATTGGTGACGATCAGGAGTACTTGAAACATCTTTGCAATACAGTTTGGCATCTATCCGATTAGATTGAGTGAATAGTTTTGTTATAAAATGTCCTACTATGCTTTTATATTAGCCGAGCCACTACCCGTAACATCTACTTTTTACTCAACTCTTACTAAATGATGTTGTACCATTATGACACAATTACTTATAATGCTGCTTAACTTATATGCAGTTCTCACTAAAACTCTTACCAACACCGTTTCCATGCTATTACACAATATTCCTCTTCCTCCTACCAAAATACTCAATCAATTCCACCCCCTTCCGTCCCGTCATCACCTTATCCCACATACACTGCCACTGGTGCTCTCCACCCCGTAACCAATGCGACCTCATATGTACCCAGTCCAATGGCCATATGGCACCAAATGCTAGGTAGAGTACCGCTACTAGCCAGGCTAGTGTGAGGACAAAGATCCATGGGAGCCGTATGTCGTATTGGAGCTGGCCGACCTGGGAGAGGAGATTGGTGAGGGGAGTGGTACTCTTTGTCGTGATCACTGCACCAAAACTCTATGAGTCTTTTACCAACATTGCTACGAAAATCCAAGCAATACACTCTGTAATCTCATCCATATACCACCCCCAACAGCTACTACTTCTATACTAAACTTTCACCAAAACTATTACTAAACTTTTGTGAAACATTTGCCAAAACTGCTACTACTTTTATGTGAAACTCTTGCCAAAACTGCCACTACTTTTTTACTAAACTTTCAACAAAAATGCTACTAAACTTCCTTGAAACTTTTACCAAAGTTATACTAAACTTCCAGCAAAAGTGCTACTACTTTCTCGTGAACCCTTTACCAAAAGTGCCACTAAAGTTCTGTGAAACACTTATCACATCTAATGCCAAACCTCTACCTAAATCCTACTAAGCTTGTACTGAACGTACGACCCAAAATTTTAATAAAACCAGTACTAAACCTTTACTAACACTGCCACTATAACTCTATGTATACCTTATGAGTATCATTGGTCCTCTAACTCTACCACTAGACTGCTCCACATTACTCATCCCTAGATACTAACTACCACATTATAGCACCGTTGCGCCGAAGGCGCCACTACGTCGTCACTACCTCCTTTCAAAATACTCCACCAATTCCATTCCTTTGCGTCCCGTCATCACCTTATACCACATACACTGCCACTGGTGTTCTCCACCCCGTAACCAATGCGACCTCATATGCGTCCAGTCCAGTGGCAATATGGCACCAAAGGCCAGGTAGAGTACCGCTACTAGCCAGGCCACTGCCAATACAAAGATCCAGGGCAGACGTATGTCGTATTGGAGCTGGCCGACTTGGGTGAGGAGTTCTGTGAGGGGGTGTTGGTCCTGGTCCTGCTTGTTCTGGATCACTGCACTAAGACTGTCCAAGAACTCGTGACACCGCTTAGTAGTCTTCGTGTTCTCTATGCTATAATCTCCCTTCTCCTCCCCTTTCTGTTCATACCCCTCCAGGTTGAATGGGTTACCGTAGCTGAAGCCATGTCTATACAATACCGGTAGTACCCCGGTACATGATACGATTGATTGGCATCCACACTGTCCACTACCTTGTCCGTGCTCACCCTTCCTGCACTTATTGGGATCACATTGTCCTTTGCAGCCACGGCATTCAATCTGCTTGAATGCGTCAGAGAGTGACTCTAGTCCTGAATGAAGTGCATCTGATAGATAGAGTACCCATGAGAGGTATGTTCCACCGAACGTGGCACTCACTGCTGTATAGAGTTCACCGGTTAGGGGGGAAAGGTATTGGCAGTTCTGTGTGAGTCGTGAGAGGGATGTATTATTGGACTGTGGAGGTGGCTGTTGAGCACTATCCTTGTCGCCTTTAATCTGTATCAGTGCTTGTCCTACACTTCCTCTATACTTCCCTCCTTTATCACTGTCTCCTCCCTTTGGAATCCACTCTATCTTCTTTACTTCATCCCGTAACCCAGAAGCACACCAGCCGCAAAAGTAATCTTCATCTCCTTTCTTAGATGGGTCCTTATTGTGCTCGCACGCCTTGTTTGTCTCTCCATTCTTAGTCTTCCCACTTTCCTTCTCTCCGATACCACCCCTAAAGAACCCGAATACATCACCCAGTACCTGTGGTGTCGTGGCACTGAGTGCTGCTGTGACCCTCACTAGTGTATAAACACACGACTGCATCATGTTCTCGTTACTAAAGAAGTAGAGGATGCCATAGAGTCTTGAGCCAGTCATGTCACTAGTGCCTCCCTTGTGGAATTGACCTCTAAAACCCATTGGCAATGGGCAGCACTGACCGGAACCATTACAGTGTCCCAAGTGGGATGCAGCGGGTGGGTAATTTGGGTTTTCCTTCTCATCGTTCAGCACCTTTTGACAACTAAATCCTGGTAACCGGTCCTCCAGGAATGCCTGGAGGGCGGAGGGGAAGCCGTCCATGTATTGTTGGTGGCACGTAGGGCACTGTCTGGGAACTGGCGGTTTGCCACACTTGGCGGAGTGTTGGTCACATGCGCTGCACTTGGGAGAGTTGCAGATGGAGATGAGCTGGTCGATGGCATTGAGAAAGTCATTATAGGGGTCTTTCAGATGGCATTTCACGTCCGTTCCCTCCTGTTGTGCCCACTCCTTCAATAGTTTCACTGCTTCCAGTACTCCATTGATAGCCTTTGATACCTCGTTCTTGGCGGGATCAACATCGCCGCCTAGTTTATTACATACCTCCCCTAGTATTCCATTTCTACCACTACCATTCGTCAGCTCCACTAGTTTCGCCTTAGCCTCCTTTAGTTTCTCCTCATCCAGCCCATTCCCATTCACCCTATCTAGTCCCCCCTTAGCCCCATCTAGCTTTCCCTTAGCCTCCGTTAGTTTCGTCTTCACCTTGTTAATCTCATCTGTCTTCTTCCCTTCCAATGCCTCCTGGGCATTACCCAATTGTACCACTACATTCCCTATGGCCACGAGTAATGCTTTGGCCTTCTCGATCCCATCTGCTTTAATCCCTTCCGTTACCTTTACATTCTCCAGCTTCTTGACTACCCCATCCAACCCCTTCCCCATCTCCTTTACCCTACATTTCCTATCATGTTCCATGGGGTCACACCCCAGGCACATCCAGCTAATTACCCCATTCCCAAGCACTCCACTGCCATACCTACACTCTCTCCACTTCCCTCCCAGGGCCACTTTAACTGCACACTGTTTCCTAAGGAAGTACAACTGGTAGAACAAAGCCCTAATGTAGTGTACCACCTGGTTGTATGCTTGGATGGGTACTGCTGGGTAGGTGAATTTACACTCCGTGTTGGAGTATAAGGAGTGAATGGCAGGATCTTTAGTGTCTTTAGTACTGTGTATTCCACCCTGGATACCTATGAGGACCAGTGGGCAGTACTGAGTCACTGCTTGGAAGTGGGCAAACAGGTTGTATTCATCAACTGTAAAGGGATGTGTGAGGCCTGTTTGATGGAATTTGAGTTGTGTCTCTTTTGCACTGCTAGATTCAGTGTCTCCGGGTTTTTTGGTAACATCTTTTAGTTTGTTTTTGGCATAGGTGAGCATCTCCTTATATGCCTGACTATAGGGCAATGCACTTAGCCAGTATAGGATCTCCCTGATGGTCTTGGGAGTCTTAGTGGTAGTGGGAATAGCTTTCTTTTGTAACCCTGTGAAGTAGGCACATGATAGAATATAGAGCTTGAATATGGCTCCGTTTTTGTGCTGGTTCGTCTCAGTAATACTAGAGCCGCTGCCATTCGTGAATACAGTAGCTTCATTGTTGAATGAATCCCTATGTGCAGTATGTACAAAGCCGGCATAATTCATGCCGAAAGGACTTCTAGCTGTATTACCATTGATGTCATTAACTTTACCACCATCATTGAGGCCACTAGGCTCCAGGAATCCCAAGAAAAACTTATCCCTAAGTCCATCCCATATAACCTTGTCAAGTCTATTCTTTGGAGCAGCGTTATTAAGCATATCCCTAGGGAACCCTAGGGCCTGAAGCCATTGGGATAGTGTTCCATCATCTAGACCACTACCATCCAGGATATGATTGTTCCAGTATGGGCTACCTTTGGCATACTTTCCAGTCCAATGCATGTAAGTCACTCCACTCCAGATGAGACATACTGAGCCTAGTAGGATTTGGGCACATTGGTGGCGGCGTTGGGAGGAAGTAGTACTAATGTCACGGAATGTACCAGTGTATCTATCCAGCGCATTCCACGTAGTTGTCATGTAGTGTTTCTCGATGTACGGGTCATTAGATGCTGTATATGCTGACTGATACGAGTCATGGTATATACGACAGTAAGAGCCGTCCTCTTTGTAACAGCTACACTTATCGCTACATCCACATCCCTTCCCCTTACAACAACACTTGCAGCATTTGCCTGCTAAAGCGCATTTGCAACTGTCAGGACCCTGACAGGTACCATCACCAGGACCACAGCTACATGTATGCCTCTTACCACCGCTATCACTACACCTTGTACACCTTCTGCCTAGGTGGTGTCCTTTCTCTTCTCGGTCTGCATCGGACACATCCCATTTCATACACCCACACGTCTCACACTTGTTCTCCGGCTTTATATCATTAAGATACGCGCAGCCATCAAGGCCATGATGTTTCTTGTTATCCTTCTGGCACTTGCCATTACTACCATTACCACACTTCTCTATCTTACTCCACCCAACGAGTGCACTGAGTACCTGTGCCAGCTGGTCTATATAAGTCCGGACCACTGCAGTACCACCTAGTCCCTGTACCAGAGAGAATAGTCCATTGAGGTGTTTTGTCACGTCATCCTGGGTGGCGCCTTTGTCTTTGGGTTCACCTTGATAGCCTACAGGACACCATGAGGTACTGTATACCAGTAGTAGAACTAGACAGTACTACTCTGGTACTGGGTACTTACCATTGTACTCCAGTTCTACTGACTGCAGGAGGTCAGTCACTGCCGCCGCCAGGCCACATATACATTCTGTATCAGAGTGAATCCAATAGTACTGGGCGCGCCACTGTAACGGTTACTGTCGCGCCGAAGGCGCCCCTTCTACACGGGCGCGCATAACACAGTAATGTCCACAGTAACTTACCTCCCTTGTCCTTTTCCAGTGCCTTTCCATCCCTACCAGTCACCCTGAGGACCCAGTCAATGGCCTCCTTCAGGTTGGTAGGTGCCTCTGTCAGGGACGCCTTCGGCGTGAAAGTGCTATTCACGGCCATTGTCAGTGCCTTTAGGAGTACTCAGCAGTACTCACAGTGGTGAGGGAGTGGTCTGGCTATCGGGGTGGAATCCTATATATACTGAGCGCGCCGTAATGAAGGGGCGCCTTCGGCGCGACAGTGTCCTAGGGGATTCCACCAGGTAGTGCCATTGAGATGATCCCGTTGTTATAGTGGAATCCCCTTTACTCTCACCGCGCGCCACCAAAATACTGTCGCGCCAAAGGCGCCACTATCTCTTTACGGCGCGCTCTACCACGCTAGGATTCCACCCCGATACCTACACTGTCACTACCACTGACTACCATATAGTGCCACCCTTACTGGACACTCTCGAAACAAGGGGTGGTGACACAATGGCAGCACAGGCCTGGACCCCTTACACCAGCCTCACCCAGGCTCCCACCAACCTGAAGGAGGCCATTGACTGGGTCCTCAGGGTAACTGGTAAGGATGGTAAGGAAAACAACAAGGCGGCTTCGCCGCCCCAATTCGGCTGCCTGTGCTACCTTGCCAAGGCAGTGAAGGACCTTCTGTATGACGCCAGGTCCCCGGGGTCCCCTGGTCCCAGCCTTGAGAGGAACTGGGACAACGTACTCCTAAAGGAGGAACAGTCCATAGTAAAGCCAGTGCTCACTGACCTGGGACTCCTTGGTGCTGGGACTAGTACTGACAGTACTACTTATACTTGCGCTGGTGGTACCGAGGTCATTGGGGCACTGATAGAACAGTTGGCACAGGGACTACAGAAGTGGGTTGGGTGGCAGAAGGATGATGAGTGTTGTCTTAAGGGAGAAAATGGTAAAGAGAGCAAGGGGATAGGGAAGAAGTGTGAATGTAGTACTGGTGGTGTTAGCGGGTGTTGTAGTACTAGTAGTGGTACTACTTGTCATCAGTGTGGCACGTGTGGTACCAGTGCCACTGGCCAAAAATGCTACCAGTCGGCCTATTGCAAAGCCACAAGTCCTCCCAGTTCCCCTACAGACTTCCTTTGGACGTCCATATCCAGTGACTCTGATAAGGTCCACCTCCTGGCCCGGATTTTCCTAGGGTCAGTATGTCTCATCTGGAGTGGACTCAGTCAGTTGGGGTTCCTAACTAAGGAGGGGAGTGGTGGTATCAATAATAGATGGTCGGACAGTAGTCTGCACGAGATCAAGGATGATGGCACGTCTGGTCTCGGCTCATTCATGGCGGCCATGGGCTACGACCTGGAGAGGTTGAATCAGGGAGGTAAAGGTGAGTACTGCCTAGGGTAGTCATGTGGACTTATGGTGTGGTAGGTAACACGGGTAATGGAGAGTTTGTGCACACTTTGTTGACGGGAAAAGATCCTAAGACTGGTGTGGCATGGAACGAATTCAAGAATGGCACAGATAAGGGTAAGTCCACCTCCTCTGTAGTACCAATGTACCCTAGACAGTGTAGCTGAGTACTATAGCAGTATCTATAGTACAGCACAGGGTGCTGCCAAGAGTACCAGTGAGACCCTCTGTAAGCAGTACCCCCTATTGGTACTCCATATCCTGGCCAGTGGGTACTTCAGGGCAGGCAGTGCCGGGGCCAAGGGTATCACGTCGCCGGCGAAGCCGGCTGAAAAGAAAGACACTCCTGTCTCTAGGAAACCCCGGACAATCCGGGAAATCCTATACTGGCTTAGTGCATTGCCCTATAGTCAGGGATACAAGGCACTGGTGGATAGGATGAAAGAGAAGTATCCTAGGAAGGAGAACAAACCAGAAGAATTCGAGGAACAAATAGTGCTTCACGGAGAAGGTGCTGGCAAAAAGACAGAGCTCCATAAGGACAAGATTACCCACTACCTAATGGCCGCCTGTGGCTACTGCCCACTGGTGCTCATCGGTATCCAGGGGACCATAGAAAGGGAAGTGACACAGCCGCAGACGCAGTCTCCACCAGGTGAGTGATATAGACACTGTTGTATAGGGGCGCCTTCGGCGCAACAGTGCCCTAGGGGTAGTCATGTGGAGTCATGGTGTAGTAGGTCAGCCGGAGCCGGCAAAGAAGTGTGAAAAGCATAAGAAAAACCCTAGTGCTAAAAGGTGTACCCTAGAAGACGCCAACAAGGCTGCATCGGCAGCTCCCAAGGCAGCTCCTGACGACGGCAAACTCAAGGAAGGTGAAGTCTGCTACGGCGGGTACCACCTGGAAGTGTCCAAATTTGGTAAGTACCCATGAGTACCACTCCCTAACACTTTATAGGCCCCCTCCATGGGATGTATGCCAATGGGCTCTTTGGCTTTGACATGGACGGCTCTCCTGCCCAGTGCCTGGACCAACTGAGGGTATATGTCTACCACTGCTTCTACCAGCTCTATTTCCTAAGGAAGCAGTGTAGTGTGGGCGCGATAGCGGCCGGAGGAGGAGGGGCAGGGAAGACAGTGCTGGGCTGGAATAGTTGTAGGTATGGTAGTGGAGTTGCGAAGAAATCTGGTGGCGTTAATGTGAAATGGCAGTGCACCGTAGAGAATACAGGTGAGTGCTCAAAGGGTAATGATGTGAAGTAATAATGTAGTAGGTAGCGGTGGTACGGATCACACTAAGAAATGTGGATTACAGAGTGGTGCAAGTACTGTTAGTGAGTCAGCTTTACAAGGATTCTTGTGTGATAGTATATATGGGATGTACTGCAGGGAAACATTAGGCAAAACCCCTGACAGTGAAGACAAACCATATCCAGAAATTGATGCCCATATGAACAAGACAGTAGATTCTAAAGGGATAGAACATCCGGCACACCTACAGTATCCTCAATTATGCCCTGTTCCCATGGGCTGGAGCAAGGAAGGCACTAGTGGTGAGAACCACTTCAAAGGTACGTCCCATTACTCTATGGTACCCCTAAAGCATTGTATATATACTAGGGGCACCCCCTGGGCGCCACAGTAGCCCTAGTGACCTACAGTGACTCACGTTGTATACAGATTTAACCCAAGGTACCCATAAGCAGGCAGAACTGACAACGAAGCCACCAGGTACGTCCCACAGTATATTACATGGACTCATACTGTAGCAGGCACTAACAACAAGTACCCTGTACACTGCACTGGGAATACACTGGCGCTACTCCTGGAGTACTACTGTGACCCAGAAAAGTGCCCTAGTGGCACCCTAGTGGTACTCCTGAGACTGCTGGCATGTATTACTCCCACGGTGCCACGGACCCTGGGTGACCTCTTTGGGTTCTATTACTATATAGTCTACATTGGGGGAAACAGTGCCAGTGGTGTTGGAGAGCAGGAAGTTAACAAGGCCCTAGGGATATACGAGCAGGAATCTAAACTGCATATGCTGGGTGGTGGTCCTGATGCAGTGGTCGAGGCACTAACCACGTGGAACGGTAAGTATACATACAGGGAGTAGTACTGGTCTAGTGCTATAGGGGCGCGCCGTATAGAGACGGTAACTGACAGTGTCCGTCACGGTGGCGCGCAGTGGTAGTGTATAGGGTGGTGACGTGGTGTAATGGAGTAGTACCACTGACAGTGACTCATGGTGGTGTAGGTGGTAGTAGTACTGGGTGTAGCGCTGGTGGTTGTACGGAAAAGTCACTTAAGTGCTTATATGGCAACGGCAACAAGTGTACTCCATTCTTATGCCCCCTCAGTGGCCAGCAGTATGGCCAGTTGAGTCCCGTGATGGCCGGGACCTACCTGTCATGGTTGGTCTATTTGATAGGGGAGTTCCAGGAAGGGCTGGAAGGGTTGAAAGGGGAGTTCACAAAGATTAGTTGTAAGGATTCGGATTGTAAAAGTAGGTTTCAGTGCTTATAAGGGCGCCTTCGGCGCACAGTGTCATATGGATTCATGGTGTAGTAGGTCAGGGAGGTGCTGGTGGATGTGGTGGCGATGGAAAGTGCCAAGCAGGAACCCATGGTACTCCATGTCCTGGTGGTAGTAGTGGTGGTGGCGGAGTCTGTCAGTGTGCCTCTGTCGTATCATGTACCGGGGTACTACCGGTGTTGTACAAGTATGGCTTTGGGTATGGCAATGTAGAGACGTTGCACAAGACAGGAGGTAAGTTGTAGTATAGTAGTATGGATAGTGTAGAGACAGTGTAGCTGTAGTTTTGCTGAAAGTTTCACACAAGTTTAGTACAAGTTTTGGTAAAAGTTTTATAAGGGCGCCTTCGGCGCAACTGTGCCCTAGGGGTAGTCATAGTGTAGCAGGTTCGAAGACGTGCGATGCGTTCCTAACGACGCTAAAGGGTGTTCTAGAAAGTGAAAAGTTCGTTGGTGACAGCAGCAAGAAAACAGGGTTAATCCCTAGTGTAAACCAACTCATCTACACCACCAGGCTCCCCTGGATCTTTGTCCTCACGCTAGCGTGGCTAGTAGCGGTACTCTACCTCGCCTTTGGTGCCATATGGCCACTGGACTGGGCACATATGAGGTCGCATTGCAGAGGATGGTTCAGGAAGGGCAGTCTGAGTCCATGGGAAGTACTGATGGTGGGAAAGAAGAAGGGGAGGGGGATACTAGAGTTTTTTGGTGGGAGGTAGTGGCAAAGTAGTGGCGCCTTCGGCGCGATAACTAGGGATAATGTGGATATGGTTAGTAAGGGTTTCATAGAAAAGTAGTGGCAGTTTTGGCAAAAGTTTGGTAGAAAAGTAGTAGCTGTTAGGGATGGTGATGTGGATAGGGTTACAGAGTGTTTTCTTAGAGTTACGTAGCACTGTTAGTAAAGGTTTAGTAGTGATTGTATTAAAATGTTCGTAGTATATTCAATAAAAGCTTAATACGGGTTTTGGTAGAGGTTTGGCATTACTTTTGGTAAAAGTTTGATGCTACATTTTATTAAAAGTTTATAGGTGTTAAGGGTAGATTATATGGTGTAGTAGTACGTTTTTGTGACCACATAGTCACTACATGGTAACAACTATGTGTCTCTTCCCCTCTGATTATTCTAAACAGTGTCCTGCTACAGGTTTATAGAGTCCTATACAAATGGAAGAACGCGTTCACTAGTCTACACAGTACCATATAGAATGTCCCCTCACAAAGGACTGTTTAGTGGGGGCACTATATATGTTGGCGTTACCCTGGTGGGGTTTTTTTAGTAAAATTGGGGGTGATGGGGTAGTGTAGAGACACTGATTTAGAATGGGCGCCCGTAGAGATGGTACCTGACAGTGTCCATTACAGTGGCGTGCCCAGTACTATTGAACTCACCCCTCTACAGAATGCATATGTGGCCTGGCGGCGGCAGTGACTGACCTACTGCAGTCAGTACAACTGGAGTACCATGGTAAGTAGACAGTAGTCTAGTAGTTCAGCACCATTATAGGCTATGAAGGTGAAAGTGAAGGCAAAGGTGCCAACAGTGACAAGGTGAAGGAACACCTTAATGGACTCTTCTCCCTGGTACAGGGACTAGGTGGTACCTCCGTGGTCCGGACCTACATAGACCAGCTGGCACAGGTACTCAGTGCACTAGTTGGGTGGAGTAAGATAACGAAGTGTGATAATAGTGGCTGCAAAGGCACTAGTGGCACTAGTGGCGATAGCAATCCCCATGGCCAAAGTAGCAGTGGTGGCAGTTGCGAGTATCTAAATGAGGTGACAGCGAACAAACCATGTGAACAGTGTAGGTGTATGAAATGGGATGTGCCCGATGCGGGTGATCACACTAAGGGACACCATCTGGGCAGGGGGTGTACAAGGTGTAAGGATAGTGGTGGTAGTAGTAGTGCACAGTGTAGCTGTGGTAGTGGCACCTGTACTCCTGACAAGTGTCAATGCGCTATAGAAGGCAAATGCTGCAAGTGTTATTGTAAGGAAGGATGTAAAGATAAGTGTAAGAAGGATGCAAAGTGTAGCTGTATCGAAACGGACACTAACGGCTTAGATCGTCGTGTATACAAAGAAACATATCAATCGGCATATGGAGGTTTTCTCAGCTTCGATTCATACGTGGGAGGAAAAAACCAGGCATACAGACAGCCAATATGGAATGATCTCAATGGTAAACTACCTAGTGGTGACACGATCTTTGGGCTACCTGATGCTACTCCCTCCCAACGTCGCCAAAAATGTGCCCAGATCCTCCTAGGCTCAGTATGTCTCATCTGGAGTGGCATTACTTATATGTATTGGACAGGTAGATATGCCAAGGGTAGTCCTTACTGGAACAATCACATCCTGGACGGTAGTGGTATAGATGATGGAAGCTTATCCCAATGGCTTCAGGCCCTAGGGTTTCCTAGGGATATGTTGAACAATAGTGGTCCTGGAAATAGATGGGATGCTGTTATATGGGATGGACTTAGTGATAAGTTGCTTCTAGGGTTTGCTAAGCCTAGTGGTGCCAGTGGCTGGGACACTGAGGGTAATACAGCCAGAAATCCATTCGCTATGAACTTTGCCGGTTTTGTACATACTGCACATAGGGATTCATTTAATAATAGTGCTATTGTCTTCCATAAGAATGGCAATGACGCTAGTATTCCTGACACTAACCAGCACAAACGTGGCGCCCTCTTCAAGCTCTACATTCTATCATGTGCCTACTTTACCGGGTTACAGAAGAAGAATACCACTGAAAGTACTCCAAGGACCCCCAAGACCATCCGTGAGATCCTATACTGGCTAAGTGCATTGCCCTATAGTCAGGCCTATAAGGATACACTAGACTATGCCAAGGGAAGATTATCTGACGTACTCAAAAAACCCGAAGCCACTGACTCTACCAATGGAGAAACACAATTGAAATTTATTCAAACGGATCGTCCCGCACCCATTACCGTTCATGAATACAACCTCTTTGCCCACTTCCAAGCAGTGACTCAGTACTGCCCACTGGTCCTCATAGGTATCCAGGGTGGAATACACAGTACCACCAAAGGTACTAAAGAACCTCCTATTCACTCCCTCTATGCCAACACTGAGTGCCACTTCACCTATCCCACTGTGTCCATCCAAGCATACAACCAGGTGGTACACTACATTAGGGCTCTGTTCTATCAGTTGTACTTTCTTAGGAAGCAATGTGCAGTGAAAGTGACTTGTGGAGGGAAGTGGCGTGAGTGTAGGTATGGTCAGGGGGTGGTATCCAAGGGGGTAATCAGCTGGATGTGCCTGGGGTGTGACCCCATGGAGCATGATAGGAATTATAGGGTAAAGAAGGTAAAGGAGGAGTTGGATGGGGTGATCAAGGGGAAAGATCCAAAGGATCTTCCGGGGACCCTGAAGGAAGTACTAGAGAAGATTGGTGATGTAGTGGTACAATTGGGTAATGCTCAGGAGGCATTGGAAGGGAAGAAAAAGGAGGCTATAGAGGGGGTGCAGAAGGCACTAGAGGGGGCTAAGGAGGAACTGGATAAACTGAAGGATCTGGATGGGCTGAATGATGAAAAACTAAAGGAAGCTAAGAAGAAACTAGTGGAGCTGACGAATGGTAGTGGTAATGGAATACTAGGGAAGGTATTAGGACATGGTGGATTAGAGACGGCTAAGAGTGATGTGACAAATGTTGATCCCGGTAAGAACAAGATCAGTGATGCTATCGATGGAGTACACAAGGCATTGGAAGCATTGAAGGACGCAGTCCAACAGATCATTGAAGCAACAAAGAACGATACAAAACAATTCCAAGAAGCTATTATTACTGCTACCGATGAAGCAGATGTAATCAGGCGGCTTCAAGAACCCCGAGATAGTCAAAAGGCAACATTGGAAGCGTTATCAGAACTCCTCTCAGCCATCGACCACCTCCTCTCCATCTGCAACACCGCAAAGTGCCCTGGATGTAAAGATCACGCCACCAAGTGTGGCCAACCATCAAATCCCAGTATCTGTAAGACCTGTCTCCAACCCACCACCACTGGAGTCCCCTCCCCCCTCCAGGCATTCCTCGAGGATCGGTTGCCAGGTTTTAGTTGTAGTGAAGTACCAGCAGACGACACGCCCGACTACCCACCCGCTGCATCCCACTTACATCACACTAGTGCTACTGGTCAATGCTGCCCGTTGCCAATGGGATTCAGGAATTCCTTCTACAGCGGCAGCACCGGTGACATGACGGGCTCAAGACTCTATGGTATCCTCTACTTCTTCAGTAACGGGGACATGATGCAGTCGTGTGTCTATACACTAGTGAGGGTCACTGCAGCTCTCAGTGCCACCACACCACAGGTATTGGGTGACGTCTTTGGGTTCTTTAGGGGTGGTGTAGGAGAGAAGGAAAGTGGAAAGAACAAGAAGAATTTGGTAGTGCCGTGTGATCACAATAAGGACCCATCTAAGAAAGGAGATGATGACTACTTTTGCGGCTGGTGTGCCTCTGGGTTAAGGGATGTAGTGAAAGAGATAGAGTGGATAGAAAAGGGTAATGAAAGTGATGGAGGGAAGTACAGAGGAAATGTGGGAGAAGCCCTGATACAGATTAAAGGAGAAAAGGACGCTAATACTGCTCTAAAGTCCAGCACAAGTAACCTCTCGAGACTCACTAAGAACTGCCAGTACCTCTCCCCCCTAACCGGTGAGCTGTACACCGCAGTGAGTGCCACCTTCGGTAACACATACCTCTCATGGGTACTATACCTATCAGATGCACTTCATTCAGGACTAGAGTCACTGGCTAGTGCTTTCCAGGAAATCGAATGCCGGGGCTGTAAGGGAAACTGTGACCCCAATAAGTGCAAGAAGGGACATCATGGAGCAAGTAGTGATGGACAGTGTGGATGCCAACCAATCGTATCATGTACCGGGGTACTACCAGTATTGTATAGGCATGGCTTCAGCTATGGTAACCCATTCAATCTGGAGGAGTACCAGCAGAAGGGAAAGGAGAAGGGAGATTATAGTATTGCAGAGAAGGGTGGGAAGAAGCAGTGTCACGAGTTCTTAAGCAGTCTTCAGGCAGTGATCCAGAACAAGCAGGACCCCTCTCAGGACCAGGGACAACACCCCCTCACCAATCTCCTCTCCCAGGTCGGCAAACTCCAATACGACATACGGCTCCCATGGATATTTGTCCTCACGGTGGCATGGCTAGTAGCGGTACTCTACCTTGCATTTGGTGCCATATGGCCACTGGACTGGACACATATGAGGTCGCATTGGTTACGGGGTGGAGAGCACCAGTGGCAATGTATGTGGTATAAGGTGATGACGGGACGGAAGGGAAGAGTAGTGCTGGAGGGGGTGGAAAATTTTGGTCAATGTTTACTGGTGCTTATTGTGATGGTTTTGTAGCATTGTTGGTAGAAGTTTAGCACAGAAATGGTAGAATTTCTGGGTAGTCTGTAGGCTCTAGTAGTACTATTTGGTGACCACATTGTAACTACTATCTGCCTTTGTCTCACCTCCCCTTATCCTGCACAAAGGTGTATTTAGTGGGGTCATAATTTATGTTGGTGTTACCCTGGTGGGGCTTTTAGGATGCTAGGGTAACCCCTATGATGGGGCACTAAATAGGGGGATAAAAAGTAGTGTTGGCACTTGATAGGTACTGATCTGTGTCTATAATAGTTCATAGGCCAATTAGGAACGATTTCACAATTTACTCTAAGGGCTCCTGCAGTGATTACTGTGGATATCCTGACAGAGGTAGTGATATGGACTAGTGTGGAGTGTGATGTATAGGTAGTGTACATCAGGGGTGGTGATGTAGAGAGTAATAGAGTCTAGAAGAATATATAAAGTAGTACTAACACTGTTGTACAGTACTCTATAACGAAGTCACTTCCATGGGACACTATGGATACCGTGGTTAGTATACAGTACCATACTGGGCCATAACAAGGGAGCAACAGAGTAGTGTATACATGTGCTAATGTCCAGTGTTGTTAATGGAGCAGTATAGGGTGGCGATGGATGTAATGGATGATAGTGTTAGTGAGGTTATCATATGTCTAGGTACTTTAGAGTAATAGAGGAGATGTATTAGGGTAGTCTAGTACAGAGATATATGTACTATGCCATCGTAGGAAACATGTGGCACTGTCGTGTGATACAAATGTATATCCATTATGACATTATGATAACTGCGTTTTCATCAATATAATCCATAGTTTGTTCACAAATGCAAATACCAAAAACGATTGGGCCTTTGCTTCTTCTCAATAACTGTGAAATGCTCTCTAATAAGTTCTTCCAACTCGGGATCTATAGGTTCATTGCAGTTTTCTGGAACCTTGGCAGCCAAATCCTCTGGCAACATATAACGCAATGCAGTTCTGTTTTCTGGCTCCGGTAACAAATACCAGTCGACGCTATATAATGACAAATAATCCCTAATGCGTTTTTCAAACACAGGCGCTATTGGTTCTCTACAGTCCGGTGCTACAAAAGCTTTCGTAGAATATGGCAACCTGTCACGAAGAAGTTTTCTGTTTTCGGGTTTCTGTACAAAATACCATTCTAGAGAGTATTTTGGTGGCTCAGGTACATCAACAGGGTCAGCTGCAGATGCGTCTTTTTTACCTTAGAATCTACTGGTGAAAGACTTCTTTGAGGGTTGGCCAACATCAGTGGTTTTACGTTGTGCAGAATCAGACTCCTTTTGTTTCTGTTTCTCAACCCAAGAAAAATGATTTCTAATACGGTTTTCTACTGCGGGCAATATTGGCTTTTTGCAATACTCTGGGATACAAGCTTCAAACCCATATGGCAATATGTAACGAAGAGTTGCTCTGTTTTCTGGCTTGGGTAACAGATACCATTCCACAGAAAACTTGGGTGGTTCATCAGTCTCACTCTTTGAAACCTCTTGAGGTTTAGTAACAGATTCCTCATTCTTACTTAATGGTCCATCCTACAATGATTACTTTTTGGGTTGCTCCTGGGCTACCTCAGTAGAAGTGGCCGTGGCAGAGAGCCCGAAGGCCACAACTACAAAGATCTTCCATAACATGTTGTAGGCTATCATTTTGGTAAAGTCAGTAAAAAGTGATATTGCTAAATGTAGGAACTAAGGCTGTTGTTATGCCCCAGGTATGGTAAATCTGCCAGTATATAACAAATTGCGCTTCATTGCAGCAATTCATGCTGCAGTAAAACAGTAATCAAAGTGTTAGGTGATTATTATGGTTCGCTCGCTCTCAGGCACCCATAATATCAGTATCAGTACAAATCCTCCACAGATCATTATTGGAAGAGTGGATTTATGAAATGAATATTACCCATAGGAACGTAATTGTTATGATAAATGACAGTACCCATAACATGAGTGTCACAATCTGTATAACACAAATCAGATGATAGACACTATGTTACCTGTCAAGTTCTATAGACTCCATATAACCATAAAATACTGTGACGTATATGCCAGGAGAATGTAATAGATACTTTTGTTTCGTTACTGTCCATTATGAAAACATATTCCAAGCTAGATGCATCACGGATTGTGTATATATCTAAGTTGTATCACGCTACCAACAAGGGTATAACGAGATGTTGACCGATAAGCAATGATGCCACAAATATACTTTGTGCAGTCGTTGTGATTCGCCTATAGAGAAGCCACAATGCATAATGATGTTACTCTAGTAAATAGAGAGCAATATTAAATAAATCTAACAGTAATATTAGCAATGCAAGGTGTCGTATGAGATTAATGTAATACTTAACATGTTGCTGTTATGAGGAATATCTGTCTGGGAAAGGAGCTATTATTGGTGATGACTAAATCTGTGCCTTGTATAGTAACTATGACGTAGGAGGTAACATTAGCTATGAAAGTCTACAAACTACGAGGTACTGCTCCATGTGTATAACAGTAGTCATCTACAAATATACAGATACTATGAAATCATATTATATTCATTGTCACCAATATACTCAAAGATTGTGAATTTACATATTGCGCCCATATGAATCTAAAATCATTGAACCTTGCTTTTGCACACTGAAGGAGAAAAACGTTCTAATTTTCTTTTCTATAAAAGGTTTTATTGGTTCGTCATAGTCCTCTGGAACCATTGCAGCCAAATCCCTTGGTAACCTCTCACGAAGTTGTTTTCTGTTTTCGGGCTCGGGTAATAGAAGCCATTCAACAAACTTCTTGTTTTGTTTTGATGTTTCAGTCTGTTTTTTAGTCTCAGCCTTCGTTGGTACCGGCACCTCTTGAGGTTCAGTGGCAACTTCGTTCTCCTTGCTAACCAATGCTTCCTGAGTGGGTTGATCTTGGGCTACATCAGTAGAGGTAGCTGTGGCAAAGAACCCGAAAGCCACAACTACAAAGAGCTTCCACAAATTGTTAAGGCCTATCATCTTGGTAAAGTCAGTATGGAGTGAGAACAGTAACTGTTGGAGTCATAGTTGTTATGCCCCATCCATAGTAGAACTGACATGCATAATACATGCGTTATTCCGGAATGTACATCTGTATAATGGTTGTCGGTATCAAATTGCTGCTGCGTATTGTGGTATATTTGGGATAACTACACTGTAACAGCCCGTGTGGTAATGTACATTAGACATGACATCATCATTACAATATTTTCCATAGAATCTAGAGCTACTCTGCTATTGTATGGTACCGATGATTTTATTGTCCGTTTGTTATTGATTGCTCATAGGAGAGTATGCTATTATCATGGTGATGTAAAATAATGTAGACGGTCAGAAGTGCTATGTGACGTATCTATGAAAGGGGTCTCCCGTAGAATACTTTGTAATACCATTAGTGTCCAGGAATACAAATACATTAATAAGTGATAGTAGGGCGCACTGAATATTGTCTATGGGATCTACATTAGATCCCCGTGTTAGTAACGGTAGTGTATACACCAGATAAATGCCAATGTATACTACATACCGGCGAGTATATTATGCTATACTATTGCCATCATAGGAATTATTCTATACCACTGATCTTCGCACTGCCATTCCTAGTCACACTAGTGTCCACAGCAATGTCAAGGCTACCCAGTGGTATCTACTGTAGTGTTCACTACAGGAGCCTTCTTGCTTCTAAAAAGGGCCATTACCTTGTGGCCATATAACTTGTACAGTATAATCCCGAACACGACAATACCCAGCATTATGGGTACTGCTACCTCGCCTTTTTGTCCGTAAGCGGCAACGACTGCAATCGCCACTACCAAACTAATGACAAACAGTACCCCAAAGACAATAGTGAACGCCTTGTTATGCTTGGCCACAAACTGCTTGTATCTTTGGTAGAACCCTGGGGAGTCTTCAGTGCTCGATGTAGTGTTTTTTTATGGTATCATCAGTCCGCTCTAGTTCGCTGGAAGCAATCTGTTCAAGGGACTTTTGAGTACCAGGTACTGTATCCTGGACAGAGGTAGTCCCATCTTAAGTGACGTCATGGGTCACCTGGGATAGACAGAGTATAGAGTAATAGTGCAATGCTAAGTTTATGGTACCGTGCCATTATAGTGATCTAGTGGCAATGTAGAGATGCTGTATATGCTAGTGATATGGAGTAGTACTGAATAGCACTCCGCTATGCTATCAAACACTCAATTCTGCATTGTATAACGTCAATTATTTCTTATCACTACTAGCTAAAACATACAACTCATATATGATACTTCCACAGTGACCATTCCAGTTCATATTGGGCTACCCAAAGTTGGGCCATCAATTATAGCAGGGTGTTTCCGGTAGTACAAATAGTACTTAATAATATTCACTGCGGTATAAAGCTCACCGGTTAGGGGGGATACGTAGTGGTTGCTGTCAGTGAGTGTTGAGAGGTTACTAGGGGTGGTATTAGCACTGAGATATGGAATGGCACCGCCAGTACCCTTATCGCCTTTAATATCTCTCAGCGCTTCACCGACACTCTCCCTGTACTTCCCTCCATCACTTTCATTACCCTTTTCTATCCACTGGATGCTTTTTACTTCATCCCGTAACCCAGAGGCACACCAGCCGCAGAAATAGTCACCGTTGTTTTTCGATTCCTTAGGGTCCTTATCGTGATTGCACTTCTTACTATCCTCCTGTTCCTTCTCTCCTATACCCCCTCTAAAGAACCCGAATACATCACCCAGTACCTGTGGTGTGGTGGCACTGAGTTCTGCTGTAACTCTCACCAATGTATAGACGCACGACTGCATCATGTTCTCATTACTGAAGAAACATAGGATGCCATAAAGGCGTTGGCCAGTCATATCAGTGATGCCTCCATTCTGGAATTGATTTCTGAAACCCATTGGCAATGGGCAGCATTGGTGTGATTAAAGTGAGAAGAGGTGGGTGGGTAGTTTGGCTGGTCACTGTTCTGGTTCAGTACCTCTCTACAACTAAAAGTTGATAACTTATCATAGAAATGGAAGTTGCAGAGCCTATTGATGCATGGCGATAGTAATGCGTTAATCACGAGTGTGACGTTGAACAGTATATCGAACTTTTATGATTTTGAAAATTAGAATGTCAGATTACTGCACACGTATTCCGTGAAAGTATTTTACATGTGCATTTAGACGGTGATATGTCCACCATAACCTCTCTTAGGACGGATTACTGAGAGGTATATGAGTGTAGCACTGAGTAAGGAGGCAGCTCCCATATATCCCTGAACACATCTGAGACTATTGGTTGTTACCTACCATGAATAAAAAGGACAGTGGACGGAAGCGCTGTTCCTTAGGGAAAGTTTTAAAGCTCAACCCCCAATTGTAGAGTGGGATGTTGATCAAAGCGATCAATCCTGCGCAACCAAAGATCAGCGTAACTAATGCGCCGAAGTATTGCGGAGGGAACCTTTTGTTTACGTAACAATAGACGGTAGACATGCACAGCGAACCCGCCAAAAGGTAAAAGCAGCATGCCACAATCTTCATTGCATAAACATCAAAGACAGTAGATGTATAGTACAACAATGCACACAAATGCAAAAAGTGCATAACAATGGCAGGACCAACTCTGTCCATAAGCGCACCCAGAAATGGGCCGGGCACAAAAGTCAATATGTTGAAGTACTTGAATACAACGGTAGCATCGCCACCACCGGATGCTACAAGAAGGTCACCTTGTGATTTGTTGACAAATTCGATGGCGGGCATAAAAAGACATACAGCAGCGCCAAGAATTAGAAACTCCAGCAATTGTGGGCTGTTAAACCCATTCTTTATAGATTGTAACACATTTGGTTTGTTACCTTCATTAGTGTCCACAGCGTGTCCTAGCTCATAACTAGCCTCTTTTCCATTTGTCTTCTCCGATGGTGGAACAGGGATGACAGTAGGCATAATAAAGAAGCCCGAAACAAAGCAGAATCCATTGGATATCAATATGTAACATATACCAATTATGTAAAGATGTTCGGCTTTAAATCCTTCAACATTATATATCCATGACAAAAGAGTAGGCACGAAGAAGGAAAGCGAACGGCACGAACCCATAATAGCTATAACGGTAGATGAGCCATTAGGAAAATATTTGCTGACTGAAAGCATGGGTATGTAACTTGCCTCACAACATAAGCCAATAACAACAAATGATAAGCGAAGTACCACGGGACTCTTAGGAAAACAGAAAATAGATAACCATGCCAAAATAGAGAAGAACTGACCCACTAAAAAGCATATGCGAGGGCCAAATGTATCTAACAGCCATCCTCCAAGAAATGAACAAATAAAATGGGTGGAATACGCCATAGTATACAAGTTGTTGATGCCACCTGCTCTTTCGGGGCAATCTGAACATGCCAGTATCATAGAACAAAAGAGACTCACCTATATATCGCACGCCATATAAAGTTTTGTACGTTGCTTCAATTCCATCCTTTTTTTCACAATAATCTTCAAAAGCACCTGCCTTGTATAGTATCTCTTGGAGGCCATTCCATCCCCAGTAGATACATCCAGCAGAGAGAATATAGTATAGATATATTGCAAGTCGTAATATAGGGCTGATGCAAGGTGCTGGCATCAACTTAGGGTCTACTATTTCTATACCAAAACTCTTTGTTTTGGTAGATTCAGCCTCTACGGTTGGGGCCATCGTGATAACTGCCGTATAAATTCCCAATATACTTTCACATTTAGACAATCTACTTGTAGTAGCCGTGAAGCATTGGTTAAAATGTGTCAAAGAGATTATTATGCTACGTATGACTGCTAAACTCTTTGATCATGGGGTATCAGCAGAAGGGGGCAATAGCATCACAAAGAAGAATGCAAAGACTACTAAGCATTCTCATGAGTCCCTAGAGAGCTTGAACAAGGTACTGGATGATAAGAAGGAAGCCGAGCAGAAGAACCAGGACCACCCCCTGAGCAACCTCCTCTCCCAGGTCGGCAAGCTCCAATACGACATACGGCTCCCGTGGATCTTTGTCCTCACGCTGGCATGGCTAGTGGCAGTACTCTACCTTGCATTTGGTGCCATATGGCCACTGGACTGGACATATATTAAGTCACATTGTAGGGGATGGTTCAGGAAGGGTAGTCTGAGTCCATGGGAGGTACTGATGGTGGGTAAGAGTAAGGCACTGGTGAAACTTTTTTCTAAGGAAGGGATGGGATGGAGTAGTGGATGCAATTGGATTAGGTGGGTGGCAACAGTGGTGTTGGGAGGAAGTATAATAGGAACCATCGTAGCGGTAGCATTACGCGGGAATGATGGTAATCCCTGTGGATTACCGGTGGCAATATTCGTGGTGATGGGAGCCGGAGCATTGTTGGTGGGAGTAATGGTAAAAACAGTGGTGACAACGTGATACCCAGGTTACCCTGATGAGCATGGGCACCTATACACCACACGATTTATCATTGAGAACACATAATGCAACCTATACGCTAATAGATGCCACAGTACTATTGCTTAGTAGATATAGACTAGTAGTGGAATGATATATTGTCCATTGGTAACAGTATTACATAGGTAGCAGTGGAAGCATTACTAGACTCTGTTTGCCAGCACGGTAGCAAATTGTTTAGTACGTGTTTGGTAAACGTGCATTAAAATCAGTTAGTGCGTAGAGTAGTCTATATAAGGTTTAGTAACACCTTTAGCAAACGTTTTGTGAGTGATTGGTGACCTTTAGCAGATGTTCGGCGTAGTAGCACAGTAGAGTTTAGCTGTATAGCAGTACGGCCTTACAAGGCAGTCATTCACTCATTCCAAGAGGATAGACTAAAAGAAGTAACCAAGAAACCCGAAGACAATATCAAGGAAACTCCAACCCTTGCCTTCCTTCAAACATGCCGTAATGCTCCCATTAGAGTTGATGTATTCAACCTGTTTGCCCACTTCCAAGCAGTGACCCAGTACTGCCCACTGGTCCTCATAGGTATCCAGGGTGGACTTAAAGGCACTGACAAAACACTAGGACCCGCCATTCACTCCCTGTACTCCAACTCTCACTTCTCCTTCACCTATACCACTGTCCCCATCCAAGCATACAACCAGGTGGTACACTAGATTAGGGGTTTGTTCTACCAACTCTATTTCCTTAGGAAGCAATGTGCCGTGAAAGTTGCTCTAGGAGGCAAATGGCGTGAGTGTAGGTATGGTAAGGATGTGGTGTCCAAGGGGGTTATTAGCTGGATGTGCCTGGGGTGTGACCCCATGGAGCATGATAGGAAAAGTAGGGTAAATAAAGTAAAGGAGGGGTTAGTGGGGGTTACGAAGAAGGTAGAAAAGGATGCAGAAGAAGGATCAGAGGCAGGAGAGGCAGAGGAAGAAAATGGGAATTCAAAGACGCTTGGAGAGGCTCTAAAAGATGTATTGGAGAAGATTGGTGACGTTGTGGTACAATTGGGTAATGCCCAGGAGGCATTGGAATAGAAGTCTGAGAGTAAAGCGATACAGGGGGTGAAGACGGCACTAGTGGCGGCTAGGACGGGACTAGAGAAGGCTAAGGGGGATGATGGGGATGACGTAGGAACCAGGTTATATGGGACACTAGAGGAGAACGTGGAGGATGGGGTGGATAATGAATTAAAAAAGAAACTAGATGAGCTGACGAATGGTAGTGGTGGTAGTGGAATACTAAAGGATCTAGATGGGAAAGTAGATAAGGCTAATAGTGGTGAATATGATCCAGGTAAGAATGAGGTGTCAAAGGCTGTCCATAAGGTATTGGAGGTACTGAAGGCACTAGAGAACGGACTTGAAACGGCAGTCAGAAAGGATATTAAGGACGAGCTGAATGGTCACCAGGGTGCACTGTAAAAAGCTACAGAGCAGCTCATCTCCCTCTGCAGCTCTCCCAAGTGCCACAACTGCGGCAAACACTCCACCAAGTGTGGCCGACAGGGAGAGAAGAGGACCTGTGACAAGTGCCACCAACCATACATGGACGGCACGCCATCCCCCCTCCAGGCATTTCTCGAGGACCGGTTACCAGGGTTTAGTTGTCAAAAGGTAGTGGACCAGGACACAGACCATCCAGACTACCCTCCCGCTGCATCCCACTTAGAACACTGCGGTGGCTCTGGCCAGTGCTGCCCATTGCCAATGGGTTTTAGAAATCAATTCCAAAAGGGAGGCATCAGTGATTGTACCGGTAAACGCCTTTATGGCATCCTCTACTTCTTCAGTAACGAGAACATGATGCAGTCGTGTGTTTATACACTGGTCAGGGTAACTGCAGAACTCAGTGCCACCACACCACAGGTACTGGGTGACGTCTTCGGGTTCTTTAGGGGTGGTGTAGGAAATGGAGTAAATGGACAGGGGGAACAGAAAGACAAGAAGTGTGATCACGGTAAAGATCCTAGAAGATAGACAGGCCAAGATAACTACTTTTGCGGCTGGTGTGCCTCTGGGCTACGGGATGTAGTGAAAAAGATCGAGTGGATACCAAAGGTAGACATAATGCCTCTAGCAGTGCTATTGGTTGCATGCAGGGTCACTGAGACTGTGTATTGACAATACTAGTGTCACTATAGGTAGTGCTACCGAGGTCATAAAGGCACTGATAGACCAGTTGGCACTGGGACTACAGAAGTGGGTTGGGTGGCACGAAGGGGATACCTGTTGTTTGGGACAGAAGAGTAAGGGTAAAAGTGATGGTGGAGTGAGTAAGGGTATAGGAGAGGACTGTGGAAGTTGTGGCAAAACAGTTAATCCTGGTCCATGTTGGTGTCCAGATTGTAGTATGTCTACTAGTGGTATTTGCAGTGGTACGTGCCAAGGTTGCGCGAATAAAAACCCTTGCTGCCACTGTGCCAGTCAACCAGATAAATGTAAAGTAGGCACCTGTAAGTGCTACATCTCAGCCTACCGAAAGAATGGTCAAAGTCCTTCTGAAGGACCCTACTACTGGCCCACCATCTCGGACAAGCCAGATCAGGTCCACCTCCTGGCCCGGATTTTCCTAGGGTCAGTATGCCTCATCTGGAGTGGACTCAGTCAGTTGGGGTTCCTAACGGGTGATAAGAGGTGGAAGGACAGTAAGCTGCACGAGATAGGGAATGACACGTCTGGTCTCGGATCATTCATGGCTGCCATGGGCTATGACCTGGATAGGTTGAATGGGAGTGGTGGTAAGTACTGCCTAGGGTAGTCATATGGACAAGATAGCAAACAATGTTGTTCGGTTGATATGTGATGTGATTCCATTAATGCCTAATATGTGGTAATAATGTGGTACTGTTGAGTACTCCTACAGTACTACCCTATACACCACCCCTCCACACTAATCTCCCCTTCAATGTTTCCAATCCCCCACACCCTGTATAGCTGTATGTCTATAGAAGACAGCCATAATGACGTCCAGAACACACTTCACTAGCAATAACCAATGCCTCCATAACGACCTCACAACTACTGGGTACCGTTGAGTACTACCCTAATACTACCATGGAATCCCATTGTTTCGTGAATAAATCGCTACTATTGAGTACTTGCTAGTAGATTCCTAGAACATTATGGATACCAGTAGCTGTACAACTATAGTACTAGTACTTGTATGGTTCTACCTGTGCTGCCAGGCACTGGCTTCATTGGAGAGCGTGCTAGTATCTACTGTACCGCTTGGACTATGTCTATGGCAATGCAAGAAGGCTGGGTACCTCGTATCCCCAATGACATGGGACCACTGGGTATTAGTACTATCACTAGTACTACTACAGCTAGTTGCAGTGGTATTGGAGAAATATGAGAAACTAGATTGGGGTCCCTCTCGCGTGGCACATGGGCACAAATGGGCACATCCCATTTACGCTATTTCAGTGGTATTAGTGGGTATACTCGGTGGTACCCTATACTGCGGTTGGAAGTGTAACCTATTCTGTAGACCATGCTGTAAGAGTCAGTACATATGCTACGGTAGTGCAGTAGTGGTAGTATTAGTGGTACTTACCGTACTGGCAGTTACCGCATCACTGGTACAGTTCCAAGTCATTGGAGGATCTGCTGGGGAGACAGAAAAGCCCATCATTCAATACCTTGGTAAAATAGTAGTATGCTGTACCCAATGCTATTCTATGTTGGTGCTGTGGATTACTGTATTCAGACTACCGTATACACTACCGGAAGTGGTGGTACTGATAGCATCGGCACTGGCAGTGGCTTCTATGGTGGCCTTGGCAGTGGCATTACGGGGGAAAGCTGTGCATTACAACAATACTGAGGTCTACATGTGTCTAGCAGCGCACTTGGTGACCCTGAGCATTACCTGGTACTGCTTGGAGTATAAAGCGACATTCTGTTGTCCCAAGGAGTACGTGTGCCTCGGGGTACTGACAGTGGTACTACTGATAACGTTGGTAGCGGTGGTAGTGGTGATAGTGATAGATATTGGAGATGTCTATGGCGACGAATATAAATTTGATGATGTAAAATACACCCTGCTGGGCTACTCAATGGTGCTGATGATACCAACATTGTGGTATGCATACCGATGTGGTCTATTTAAATGGTGCATCCCCAAGAAAAAGGGTCTCAAGGCTACTGACACTGCTGAGAACACGATACCAGACAGTGATATCGCAAAGGAATCATAGTGGTGGGCATGACTGCAGTATTACACTACTATCACTATGACCCTGTTAGACTTGATGGCCCAACTTTGGATAGCTCAATATGAACTGGAACGTCCCATGTGGAAGTGTAATTTGTACTACGGATAGTATAGACTGTAGTGCCTAGTAATTACTGATCTAATGCGATAATAGGCATTCAATAGCAGTAAAGCGGTAGTGTAGATATTATTACCAGATACCACTATTCACTATCACCACTGAATACTTGTCAGTACAACTACACGACTATACTACTCCACTATTCATTACCACTGAATACGAATACTACTCGCTACTAAACCACCATCCTACTCCACTGATCCATTACTCCCTACCACTGTATCACTACCATCGTAACCATGTTGGTCTATCCAGTCATAGTGCTGGCCCTAGGTACCCTATGGCCACTGGACCGGAGACCTATGAAGTCACATTCACTGAGCCAGGTGACTGGTAACCACCACGGTACTACATGGGCCATGGCAGAGAAGGTGACTCAAGGAGATGATCCTGAGGAAGTAGTGGTAGTGGAAGGTACTACTAGTGATGAAGTGGCAAAGAACAAGGAGAGTCCAAAAGGTTTAAGAGAAAGCTGTGAGGAGTGGTGTAACAAGTGGGATATACTGGACAAAGATGGAAAATTAAAGTGGGATATGAATCCATATGTAGTTGTTCTTCTCGTCGCATTTGGATTTCTAACGGGGCTTGGACCAGTACTCATAGTGGTTATTATTATAGTATATGTTATATTGTCTATTGGGAATAAGATAATAAATCCTAAGACCTGGTTGGGGAGCTCTGGAAACAACCTGAAGAATGTGAGTGTTAAAAATGTAGATTAATTAACATCATCTAAGGTGTAAGTACTGCTGAGTATGTAACCTACAAACAACGTGCATTTAATATGTTGTGTAGTTACATAGTAGTGTATAGAGAGTGCTTCCTAGAAGGATTGAGTGTATAGGTTACAGAAGATGTAGAACAAAATCATTATATTGTACACTATATCAACAAAAAGATGAATATTTCATAGCTTATATCCATTGTGATGAACACAACTACTGTAATAGTTTATAGAAATAGCACATTGAACAATACTACTTTCTATATTATATGTATATAGTGATCATGGTAGGAAAAGGAACATTTCAAGGAAATATCAATAGATACCAAGTGATGGCAAGCAACATATGAGGTATGGTGTTGGAGGGTAAATAGTTTTGTATGGTATGTGGTGTTGTAGGGCGTATACTACATATGGGATTTATAGGGTTTATGTTATATGGTGTTTCTGGGGGTTATATTTTTGTAGGGTAGATAGTGCATTATTGTATAGAGTGTCAATGATGCAATAGGATATATAGTGTTCTAGTAGCAATGGATAGATCCTGTTTGTTGGCAACATTGCTAGACACTGTTTGACTGGACAGTAGAGAAGTGTTTAGTATACATTATTTAAGAGTGTTACACAATGTAGTAGATGTTTAGGGTAGTGTAAAGGTTAGTTTTATAATGGTACTAGGTTGGGTACTCCACAGTTCCAGGTAGTGCTATTTAGACAAGTAACTGACACCGTATAATGGTATGTTGGACCCATCTAGGATTCTAGGGATGACCACGAGAAACCACGCATATATAACTGTAATGGACATTGTCACTACTGTGAAATAGGAACTAGTGATCCATCAGTACATAGGAATTCACCATTGCCTAGAAATTTACTAGTGCATAGGAAGTGCGCATCACAACCGGATCTATATAGATTTGTACTACTGAATAGTACTGTATACTAATGGTGTTACACAGACCTTTCGAGGAAACCACATTCATGAATGTCATGTATAGCACTTGTCTATATAGTTGGCTGCCACCAGGACAAGAGCATAATCTCCTATTAGCAATGAATGATAAATGGTCAATACGTCCATCGGTACCATTCAAAAGAATATAACGTATCACTATATGGAAACAGTTGTAATGTTAGTCAAGTGTCTAGCCTATAATGCAACAGGGTCTATTGTACTATAGACGTGTGGACTACATTATTCTGTATTATTCGATGTCAATATAACACTACCCAATATAAGTGACAGCGATTAGATACCGACGATTATTGTAGAGAAGAATATCCCGGAGTAACGCATGTACTATGCATGGCAGCTGTACCATGCATGGGGCATTAGAACAACTATGAGTCCGACAGTTAGAAATCTCAATCTCCACTGACTTTACGAAGATGGTAGCTTTCAATATGTTATGGAAGCTCTGTGTAGTTGTGGCCTTCGGGCTCTCTGTCACTGCTACTGATGTATCCCAAGAGGAACCCAAGAAGGAATCATTGGTCAGCGGATTCTCCGGCACGGAAGACGAACATGGCACAGAGCCACCCAAATTCTCTCTCGAATGGTATTTGTTACCCAAACCCGAAAACAGAGCTGCGCTACGTTATGTCCTGCCACGAAGTTTGGCTAAAGACGTTCCAGAAGACTATAATAAGCCAATAGATCCCGCGTTGGGGAAAGTCATTAGGAAATATTTCTTATGGTATGGCTTTGAATGGTATCTGTTAGCCATGCCGGAGAGTAGGGCTGCCTTACGTTATGTCTTGCCAAAGGATTTGGCTGACATGGTTCCAGAGAACTTTAACAAACCAATAGCACCTTTAGTGGAGAACGACATTAGGAAGCATTTTTTGTGGTATGCTGTTGAATGGTATCTGTTACCGAAGCCGGAAAATAGATCTGACCTACGTTACTTGTTGCCAAAGAATTTGGCCAAAGACGTTCCAGAAGACTTTAATGTACCAATAACGCCAAAATTGGAAAAGGATATTAGAAAGTATTTATCATTGATTAGGAAAAAACAGAAATGAAGGTGCCTATGTTCATATAGGTTTCCAGTTGTAGACCACCAATATTGGATTGCCAGAATGAAAAAAGATATAACCTTATGTTATGTTAATGAATTTGTGTAGCTATTACTAGTTCTTATGACACGGTTATTATCCTATACATAGACGTGCTCAGTACCTATAACAACAATTTTACATATGTATACCTCCTAACAGCAACATCTTAACCCATACATCAATCTGAATCGGGACGTTGCCTTGTTAATGACACCTCTATTTTAAAGTGTTCTCCAGTAATCATCACCATGATATCAGTATGCATTGTGGCATCAATACTCATAGGTTGGAATTACATTGCACCGTTAGTTACAATGTAATACAACTTAGCTATATACATAATCCGTGATATATCTATCTTGGAATATATTTTCATAATGGAAAGTAAGACATTTCAAGTGCCTTTGACGCTTTACTGGTATATGGAATCATAGGATGTCATTAACAGGCTACTGTAGCATATTGTGAAATAGAAGATTGTATATCATGCTACCGATAGTGTACAGATTGTGACAGTCATGGCACATATCGTGACAATTACGTTCCTGTTGGCGATATTTACCTGAAAAGCCTATGTTCCAATACCGGTCTCTAGATCACCTGTGATATGATGATATACTCAGGACATGGCAGCGAGGGAAATACAATGGTTTCATATAAGATAGATATTTCCTACCCAGCACTAGTACCATAGCTGAGACATTAGAACAACTATGAGTCCGACAGTTAGAAATCTCTCTTTCTACTGACTTTATCAATATGGTATCCTTTAACATGTTATGGAAGCTTTGTGTAGTTGTGGCCTTCGGGCTCTCTGCCACGGCCACTTCTACTGAGGTAGCCCAGGAGCAACCCAAGAAGGAATCACTGGTCAGCGGATTCTCCGGCACGGAAGACGAACATGGCACCGAACCAGTGGAAGTAAATGAAGAAGAGATTACTGAGACACAAGAAAACACTGAAACACAAGGGCTACCACTGCATGCAATCGATCGATTATTGTAATGCCATCAATATACTCAGGGATATGAACACCAATGTTGACTTACCGGGGTCAATTTCCAACATAAAAACGTGGGAGCCTTTTGCATTCACATACAGACTGGGATCTAACAGCGAACAACGTTGAATCGACTTTCTGTTGCATTAAAGGTATTATTGGACTTCTATACCCAATACAAATAATGGAGGAGGTAACGTTATCACATTAAAAAATCATAAAATGAAATAGGTTTCTGATATTACAAATCTATGCATAGCAACATGATTCAGTCGTTGCCAAAACACGAAAACATACGGGGACCACCATAGTTGAATAGGTTACCTGCCATGCATTTTTGTAGCGCGTATAAGATGTAGTGGCCCTCTAGAGCTCATAATACAACACATGCTTCATCTCCTGTTGTTATGATGACCCAGATAATAACACAATGGCATTACAAAATTCCTATTATAGTCTACACTACAGTAGATATAACATAACACCTATGAGTATTCTCATCAGTAGATTATAACAAATACCGTATGCTCAAACAATGTTTAATGCTATATATGAGAAATCGATAAAAAATGTGAATAATGCTGCTGCTCAAAATGTGAACACAAATTAAGAAGATAAGAGACGTTGAGTATGATAGCCTCGATAGTGTTCTGAAAACTATGCATATCACAGTTGGGACCAGTTTTCCCGATATTTTTGCTACCGTGCGAGTACAACGTTCTACAAGATTCAAGTGATACCAATTATGTAGCAAGGCAAAACCCTGGTATCATGATATATGACTTTTGCGTCAACTTAAAACATGCTGAACTCAAGTCCTGGGAGTATAAAACAACTCTTTCCATAAAACAACGATAGATAATGACAATTTAAAAGCAATATTTTATTGCAACCTCTATCTCATTTAGAGGTATCAACATCTACAGAAGCAGAATGTGATCTGCGCTTACGTTTAGATTTCTTAGGGGTGGATGAACTTGTGCTTGTTGCGGTAGAACGTTTAGAAAGTAGTTGAGAAACTTGAACATAATTTGGGTTAAGCCATTCTGGCTGGACCGGCATGTTTCCAACTTGACAACGGAAAAGAATGCATGCGCGCCTAGCTTCACATAGAGACGAATAGTGTCCTAAACTGAAACCTTTTGTACGAAACTTTCCATTTTCACGCCATTGGCAACGCCACAACTTCCGACTTGCATCAAAGTAAACACCAATAGGTAATGGACCCATGGGGATAAGAGCATCATGGTTTCCATACATTTCTGTGACAGAAATTGCACTTGGCTTTTGACGCTGCCTACGCGACCCACGCACGCTACTGTCACTGTCATACCATTCTTCAACCGCCGACTCAGACATAGCATCGTTCCTTTCACCGAGATCATAGATGTATACTTCATTATTCTCCCTGGCAGCCTTACGTGTAGTGCGGTTTGTCTCAGTATTACTTTCAACAGTGGCTTGTCGAGGATTGGTCAGCGTGTGTGACCTTGAAGGGCTTGTCGTTTTCCTCCGCGGACTTTGACTTGCATTAGTCCTAGGACTGTGATATGATACATTATCTTCGATCTCCTCCAAATCATGCTGTATATACTGGTCATTCTCAAACGTGCTATAGAAGCCCTGGTAGCAATTGCCGCTAAGGACAAAACTATTGCTTATAATATCGCGAAGTGTTGACTCAGAAGAACAAGAACCATCTGATTTGCCATCTTCAACGGTTTCACCCGCATCATAGTATTCTTTTACAGTTGGCTCTTGCTCACCGAGACGAGGCTCCATGTTGTTTTTCGAAGAATAGAGACAATCCCCTAATCTCAATGTAGAAAGTAGGGCAGTATTCAATATCTTCATTGAATTGCTCAATGCTATTTTTGCACCGCCTTGTTCATTAACAAAAGCACGCCCCAAAGTCACACTAGCATCCAAGGCCGCCTTAATAGAATGTCTGAGTGCAGAAGCAGTTTTAAATTCATCCCAGCCATCTATGTGACACCCATCATACGTCTCTTCCAGTCCACCAGCATATGGCGAGCCTCCAAATATGGCGCAACTAAGACTATTTTGCTCAATGAACTCCAAAGACAGCAGATGACGACCGAATGTGGAAGCGGCAGCTAAACATTTAAAACAAAAACAAACGGAACCCAACTGAGTAGAAGTATCTACCACCTTGCCGTTAGATAAAGCGTTGAGCGACCTTTGAGACAAACTTGGCGTCGTTTTTGAATTCAACGAATTGTTTGAACCGTCACTTCGCGGAAACTCACCCAGGTCTTTGCGATTATTTGTAGGAACTTCGAAAGTCGTTACTTGCGAGTGCCCGAGAGTATCCGATGAAACGCAGTGTGTGGCGACCAGGTGCTCCTCTAGGGTATTACGCGTCTTCCGAGCGATGGGTGTTGACGCACCATCGTCGTGCGACCTTTGAATCTGAGACCTTGTCAGTCTCTTACCGGAATATGTGTCTTGGCTGGGATCACTCTCTCCTAGAGTATTGGAGAAACTGTAGTAATTCCACCAAAATGGGGCCACGTCTGAAGTGTTAAATGAAGTGACGTCGTTCTTTAACGACAACTCAAAACCAGTGTCGTTTTTAACGTTATATGAATTTCTTACAACCAAATAATCCTTCATACGATGGAGCGATAAACGGAAACAACCTTCCACACTTGCCAGAGACATTTGACTACATTGCACAATTTCGTGTAAAACAACTCTCTCACGTTCAATATTTGATGCGTAGCGCCCTGAGATCTCATCAAAGAAGCAATTCGAATAATCAGGACTGTATTCAACCCTATATTCAAGTGCCATATAATGCTTTAGCCACCTCAGCTGCACTTTTAATGGAGGTTGACATACGTTATTTATGTGACCTATTATGGTAGAACAGACAGCGACCAATTCGGCTTTAACTGATTGTATTAACGATTCTGCCAGATCATTACAACTTTGTATTAACTCGGCATCAACTCCCATTTCGAATGTTCCCTTTGCGGAGGTTTCTTTCACAAGACCTTCCAATGAAGCTACCGCTTTCGCAAGCTCTTGTGCTTGATCAATACAATCATAGACTGTGGAAATATCCTTTATAATGGGGAATTTTTTCAATAGGGTCATTCCTTCATTTACGTTATCGCTATTTTGCAACAGTGCCTTCAGTGCTAAAACAACATCACTGTATTTTGGTGTTGTGACCTTTACAGCATCGTTACAATCTAGGCATAGAATTTCAGTTTTTCTAACACCAGACTGGTTTTCTGGCTTACCTTCCTGTAGAAAAGATCCTACATTTCTCTGACCACAGCCCTGGAAAGTACTGAAAAGATAGACGCCATCATCGAGTAACAGGGCCACACATTTTGTATCACCGAAATATATAATCCCAGTGCGTTCTTCAGGTGAACGATTCTCCCATACTCCACGCAAACATGAGTCCACATAACGTTTCTGTGCACACGTAGTTAGCCCATGCCTGTTGAATCCACATGAGCAATCTACGCTTTCGACCTCATCAAAATTAGTTATGTCACTTGCCGCTTGATGTACCCAGCACCTAGTCTTGTTGATTGTAATGCCATTATTGACAAGGGTGACGCGGTTGTAGAAGGTTTCACCGTACACACCGAGGACGTCACCACGAGAAAGTAGAAATGTCTTCGACGACTCCATATTCAACAACTGCATTTACTTCAGCTTATTAAACAATTCTATTGCGCATTAATGCGCGTTACACTTAGAATCCTATGCTCCCCTTTCCCTTTACACATCCAGGTGGTTAATCCCTGTAAAATCAACCAAACCAACAGTTGATATTCTGGTAATGATAAAATCAACAACACCAATTAAACAAGTATTTTCGTTGTGATATTTGGACGAAACACCCAGTAAGCTCCCCAGATATTTCTCACTGGTTTTACACAGACGATGGTTTCTGTGGTTACAGCTCGTTTATTAGAATGTGTTAGCAATTACACGCAAAAATTACGCACTTTGAAGTAGCAAACGCCTACACACCATACCGTGCTGTACCCCGGGGCTGCCACATACGTCACCCTTTGCTATGCCGTCTTGTTGGCAACTAGCGCAACTTGTGCAATCCGGATTATCTCTATGTTTTAGTATTTAATAACCACTATACAGCAAATTAGACCAAGGTGCGCCCATTAGGACCTAGTGTTCGCATTCGTTACGTGGGATAGATTGGTCATGAGGTGGAGCGCAGCAAACGGGGGATGTGCATGCGGCGTTTAGGCCTTTGTGCATCAACAGGGCGGAAAGCGCCTTGCAACAGTGAATTAACTGTATGCAGGGGTGTTATGTTAATTTTAATAACATTTTTTCGAGTTGATTTATCGTCCCTCGTTTTTTGTTCCACAGAGGATCTCTGCAAGTGCCCCGGATTCGTGCAGTTGTTGAACTACATCACAACCTCCCACTAGGTTCCCGTTAACGAATAACTGTGGAAATGTGGGCCAATTTGATACCTTTTTGGCACATGTTCGCAAATGGTCGTGAGAAAGTACATCCACGTAAGCATAATTGGGTACCTTGTACATATTAAGGATATTAACAACCTGTATACACACATTCAAATACATGAATTTCAGACTAACTGCTGAGCTAAATCCACATTTGGGTGACTCAGGCGTCCCTTTTAGAAGCAAGAGGATGGGTTCCCTCTTGATTAGACCTCTCAACTTTGTTTCTACTTGCTATACCGGCTGTGCAAAAATAGATTACAGACATACCTCTTCTACCGTTGATGTTGAATACAACCGTTTTTTCGGTTTAATATGGCGCAGTTCGTTAGATAAGACGGTTGTACGCCTTGATGTCGTTACGATTCCTCGCGACAAAATTTTGCATATCAGACAGTTATGAAACATGTAATCATTAAACACATACAGATTATCTACACAACTGCCTCTAAGACTTGGTTGTCTCCAAATTGATGCTGTCAGTTCTCTGCGCCAGGAGGCCAGTGAGGTGCCAGAAACGCGCGCCATTTCCAATATTTCACGTCGGTATAATCGAAACGTGCATATTTACCTACAATATGAATATATAATCCAGCTTTAAATGTTTCTTTCCAACTGAGATACCCTGGATTTACAAATATATTTATCGCAACAACGAAAAGAAGGCTAGATGAATAATCAAAAAGACAATTGAAAATTTGTTCCTTTAAGGATTGGAATATTTACACATCAACGTGTTCTGTGGACACAAACAATTTAGCTTGACAACTATACGATATTATGCTTAATGTTAATATACATATCTAACACAACCCTACTACGTACCATTTTGTGTAGTAACGTAATGGGATTCTGTTTGCTCAAACCCATATATGGGACTATAGTATGATATATAGATATTTACATTGGGTTTAACTGTATTATCGGATGAGAATATCTAATATAACACCATGCTTATATCTTAGTGCCAAACATTATATACCTTCATCGTTTTCGTTAATTTATATTCGGCAATAGTGACCCATTATAAACTTGACTATCGGTATTAACTATTTACTTTTATGTATCATTGCTGCTCTCCATGAACTTCTATTGCCAATTGGCTATTTTGAGCGCGGGAGCAAAGCATTAGCAATGGAGGATGTAGACGCTAACATGGAATTTGGAGAGGAGGGCTCAACCTATATATCGCCAATTGCTAACCCACAGCTTAGTGGCCGAATGCTGAAGAGAGCGATGAAACTTTTGAAAAAAGCGTTATCTGTGGAAAAGCTCGCAAAGCAGCATCAGATGGAAAAAGGCAATAATGATATCGTAATGACAAGATTGGTCAAAAGAGGTGTTCAAGACGTTACTAAGGCTATACGTAAGGGAATGGACGGCATTGTCTTTATAGCGTGTGACGTTCATCCTATTGACGTAGTTTCTCACCTACCCGTTATGTGTGAGGAAGCCAACATGGCTTATGCATATGTGGACTCTAAGAGAGTAATATCGAGTGTTTGTCAATCCAAAAGACCGACTTGCGTGGTTCTTATTGTCAAACCACCGCATGATTTGGACAAACGTTTACAGACTTTGGTACAAGACAAGCATGACAGACTGAGCTACCTAGAGTTGTATGACAAGCTGAACTCTGCCATACGGGATTTACACCCTTTCCTGTAGGTCTAATTACTGTCGTTTGTGACCCAGCTAATGACACTCAGACAATCGGTTTTAATGTACCAGCGTTAGTTCTTTAAGCAGTTATCCATACATCTCTGAACATAGTGATGCAATTATATCTGAACCATGGTATTTGCTGGCATACTTTGTCAGGTTCGTATTTATCTATGGAGACGTGATGAATCACTTGGTGCCACAACCTTCCAGTTCTTATACTATTGTTGAATACGCTGAAGCACTACCATAAATATAGACCATCCCAGGTTTTTATTACGTATGGATGAACAAATCAAGTGTTTGGCATTGATCACATATGACTTTACCTGGTGCGCGTTAATAGAGGAATATGTGCACAGATATAGTGATGTTTATATATGGTAATGGATGATTTTTATTTTTACCTACATATTCATAAGGATGATAAATGATACATTATGTATTTCACTTTAATGGCGTGTTTATTTTAAAAAGAAGCTACGGTTTATAACGCCAATAAAGAAGTTTTACGTCACAACTTCTTTTCTGCATCGAAAATTTCTTTGTTGATCTTCGCAGCTTCTTCGAATTTTTCCTTAAAAAGATTCGCATGTTCTATTTGTCCAAACTTAAGAGCCATTTGTTCCACTTTTGTCTCATCATCGTATGTATTATTAGCAGTCCAGACCCAAATCTTATCGCTTCCAATGTTTGGTCTCAATTTACACAACGATTCTGTTTCTACTACGTAGTGGTTGGCTACAACCTTCAACGTTTTATCTTGCCTTAGCAGGAATCTTATCTTTTTGGTAGTTTTATGTTGCAAGAGTTTAGATTCTCCGAGACCTCTTTCTTTCCATACTTGTTCTCCATCAGTGTCTGTTCCAAAGCGATATAGCTTAGATCTTTGTTGCCAGAATATTTCTTCATCCTCTTCACCAGTTATTACTTGTATTTCTTTAACTTCAACTTTCCTGGTGTTCCAGTTACCTTCTACAACTTCTTCCTCTTCTACTACTTGTTCTCCTTCTACATTAGTTTCTTTTTCTGTTTCATTTGTTTTATCCTTGTCCTTTTCAACGGCGTCTTGCTTTGGTTCATCACTGGGAGTATGAGCAGTGTTTACGATACGGCAAGCATCCTTCGTTTCGTCAGCCATCTTGATTAAAAATATGAATGGGAAAAATGAATATGATCACAGTCAACCCAGATTCAGGTGTTAATGGTTGTTTGATTCCCCACTTTGTCTGTCAAGGTTTTTAATGGGCAATGTGTATTCATCTCAAACTCATGGGATGGCTTACATCATTTTAGTAGATGAAAGTTAGCATTATGTGTAAGGTAGATATCCCATGGGACGCTGCCATCATATATACACATACTTTTGCCCGTTGACACACAAGGATTCAAAGATTAAGATGTGTATGGTAATATAAGAATAAAAAGTGCCATCGGCGATTCACAATTCTTGCACAATGCCCTTTTTACTGTATATATCTATTTTACGCACTTATAGTTGCTTTTTCTCATACCATCCCAGGGGTGTCAACGAAGACAACATTATAGAATAGCAACAGAACAACTATACAGGTATTAACATGGATATAAGCAACACCGCATGTGCGTTTTATCGTGGTAAAGCGATCATCTATATGTTACTGGTCCTATATAATTCATGGAAGCCATAAACGGGATATACCTTCCTATTCGATATTATGATTTACGTTTCATAAATCAACGGTTGCAGTGATACTTAGACACCAAAGGGTGTGACTTCTGAATACTACAACACGGATTTATTGGGAGACGATAGTTTATGCATCTTGAAAATATTGTGATTGTGGCTTATCTCTACATGATGCGGTTTTTAATATCGTCCAGTTTGCGCAGTACATTGTTCACCGTTGTATCCAGCTGCTGTGCAACTTTCCTTTGTTGCGCTTCGGTGAGATGCCTAAATTGTTCACACAAATCACCGTCCACTACTTGTTGCACGGGCACATAATAACTGCGGTAGAAACTATGTTCGCGACCGCACAGTGGAGGGGCTTCAGTAGCCATCAGCATTTCCAGATGTTGTAAAAAATCTAGTTCATCTTTGGACTGGAAGGGAACCAAAGCGCCAATGGATCCCATAACGGTACCATACAATACAACATGGGTCGATTGTGACAAAGCGGCTTTATCCATGGCAGTGGGTAGGTCACCTAGATGGAATTGGCAAACATTTTCTAACTGTATATGTCTAGTAGATTCTTCCTGAGGAACCCTAGTGACAAAGATGGAGTCGAACTTATCACCAGCAATCACGGTTGAGTAATCCAATTGAGCACATGAAGTTAGCCATCTGGGCCCGGTCGCACCACCGACCCATTCAAATTCAGCAGCTTCTTCACTGTAAAATTTAATTCGCAAGATTTGTATACCCTCGCGAATGTCACCAGCAAAAATCCTGGATCCTACTGCATTTAACCATATAAATCCATGATCGCTGCATGTGCGATGTTCAGCTTTTAGTAGCAATTGTTTCTTTCCCAATGCGTACAATCTGATGCGTTTTCCAACTGAAGCGAGCAGTCTACCTTCATAACCTGTAAATGCGCGGACAACTCCACCAACGCGTGTGACATGAAGCAGACGAATCTCAAAGTTGGCGCCGTAGCAATAGACCCTGATGTATGATTCTACATCATCAGTGTTTTTAAGGTCATATCCTACAGTAGTTCCTATGCAGAGGCATTGCATTCCATCTAGTACAACCACTGCAGCTGCTGTGGCAGCTTCATTAGTTTCAAAAAGCAGCTTAGCCGCGGTTGTGAGATTCAGCGGGTTAACGATTCTCACACATGAGGCCCATCTTCCAGTTCCTGCTTTGTAGTTGGCCAAGGGAAGCAGATCACCAACTTCATTATCTAATTTGATGTCACCTAATGCTTTTGAAATTTCAGCAACATTTTCTGGACCATATGCGTTATGGTCAGATTCGACCACCGCCACCATATAGTTGAGACCTCCTACATTTGGGGCCTCATTGGGCATCATTACCAGTTTCCTTGGCGTATAATCAAGTGGTAACCTATGTTCACTAAAGGTTTCGCCTAATCTGCAGCATCTGAATATCCGCAGATTAGACCCCGATATTGCGACATATCCGTCGTTACACAACGGACTAGAGAAAGAAGCGACACTCTCAAGAGTATCGTAGCTTAACGGCAAGCATTGTACCACACCTTGGTATTCATAAAGCAGCCAGGGTCGGTCCGATGTTCCTATGACCTGATTTTTGATATACTTAAACTTAACAGCTCGTGACCCTAAGAAACGTGTATATTGGTCACTCAAAGCCCCGGAAACTGCATCGATGGTGGCGCGTATCATTACACCCGTGTTAAGTCCAACTACCAACATCAGAACGGGATGCGTTCCAATTTGGAATTCGGCTATACATACAGATTCTGGCGTGCTGTTATTAGGAAGCAGTTGCGTACTATATTGCTTCAACTGTCTGTCCAATGATAGTACCCTAACCAAATTATCGAGCGCACCAACCGACATAAAGTTTGCCATGAGTCTTCCCTTAGCAGTAGGTTGGAGACTTAAACATGTGATTTCTACATTCAAACTACGTTTAGCCACTTCCACTAATGTATGCGATTCATCTAACTCAAAATATACTAGTTCCCCTCCCGATAGTGCCAACACTAATTGGTGTTGGTTTGATGCTGCAACTTTGACACGTTTGGCAGTGGGTGTTTTCCACTCACGTACCTTCATATCATAGACATGCCTCACACCTCCATCGTGTACTTGTATATACGATCCATCTCCCATCATGCTTACATGGAGAGTTGTGATAGAAGTCAAAAAGCACGAATCAGTAACTTCTTCAACAGCTTCACCTACGGAGAGCACTAGTGTGTTTCCTTCAAAACCCACAAGTATAAATCCATCATATATACTGTCTACACCAGTTGGCACTGTCCAGACTTGTTTGGGTCTTCCCGGCAGTTCGTTGTCGGCTAACTCCTCTACGCTGAGTCCGTGCCTCAATACTCTGAGGGTGCTACGTTCACCTTTACCACAACCTAAAAATATCTGCTGTTGACCTAGACCTTGGACATCTATCACCTTAAGATCGGTGATTGCACTTAAAGAGCTGAGTTCATCAACCAATTGCAGGTTTTGGTTGACCCTTGGTTTGAAAGCTACGATGGCATCTTTACCCTGGGGATGTATGGAGCTGCACAGAGGGTCGTTTTCATTGGTACCTATTCCGGTAAATTGATACAGTTGATGATCACCGAATTCAGCGGCTACGAACAGATACCCTGCCCTTAAAATACAAATGGAGTTCCCAAGAGGTACGGTATCAAAGTATCGACAGACAATTTCGTTCACCTTTCCTTCTTCGTGGAATAGCTCTATTTTGTATATATCTCCATATTCCGATTGCACCAGAACAAAGAAGAAATCACGCATTTTATGTAAAGCGCTTGACACCATCATGAGCGGTTTGTCCTGTGCCATTTCCAACCTGCGAGGATAGGCGCATAGAACTTCTGGGTGATCTATCTTTCTGTACAGCAAGAAGTTTTCACAGCATACAATAACACCTCCAGGCCCATCTCCTCCAGGTATAGGTATCAGATGGTGGGCACTTATATCCACTGGTAATGTCATTTTTCGAACTACGTGATTGAGACCAAGGTCCATCTCCCAGAAACTGAGACCCTTTTTAATAATATCATCGGTAACCTCCTCATCTTCATCCACTTGAGCCGCATCTACTGCTTCATAACTTTCTTCAATGGAGACAAAAATAGGGTTTTCAAAACCCACATCTAGTCCGACTAGGGCATGGCAAATAGATCGGCTCTTATGGGCTTCCAAGGGTGATGATATTGTTAGGTTCGCCTTGCTATCTCTATTTAAGATGTAAACAAACTTCTCCTTCTCTACAGCACCCACTATCAGTGCTCTTCCTTTCGGATCTACTGCGAGGTATTGACCTGGAACTATACGTCTGATACCAGTCTTTCCATATGTTTCGCAATGCACCCTTTTGAATGTAGCACTCACATTGCAATATTCAAGTATAACCAACCGTCCGCTATCCGAGCATACAACTAAATAATCACGTTGTGTTCCTGTTAACCTGAACGTAGAGACCACCCTAACTATTCCAAAGACCTCGGAGACACAAAGGCTTCTTAGCTTACCGCTATCATCCGGTGACAGCAATTCTATGGTATGTGACCTTACTACTACAATTTCCTGAGCTTTTGGGGCTGAGAAGTTGCCCTGTACGGCTTGCGTGATGCCCGTAGGCCTTTGAAGCGTGAGGTGGAAGAAAACCGGCATAGCTCTCTGCGTTCCTTTATAAATATTTCAGGAGCCGCTATGCCATTGATTGTACAGTGGACCACCCGTATGAACGCCCAGGGATTTGTACAGATTCCTCTGCTTTGAATGAGTCACTTCCATAGATGGGGTGGTATCGCGTGATTCCTATTCGAATTCCTGTTTCAGATGGACGTTTTTATATTATGATAATATATAAAATTATGATATAAACAATCGTGGTGGCAATATCTGGGTCAATATTGCTTATTCACTCGAATGTGTAGGATGCATTGTAGCGTGTTATAAGAGAGATGGCGATGCGATTTGCAACGTTAAACATGTAGCCATTGCGTGAAGATGTGTGTAATATGGTTCTTATGGCTATGGTTAACAGCAGTGGTGACTTCGAGTTATATATCCGTTTTACACGAATCTGTCTTGAGGGAGGTTGCTGGACGTTATTCTTCCGCTGGTATTGTGTTGACTCCAGAGGGTGTGTTGCTTGTTTATATATACTAAACTGTTGTAGAATTGAATGATCGGGTAGGTCGGTCATTATTAAAGGCTTCTGAGTTACTGGGCGTCCCCCTTCCTAGATCCACTGAGGACTGTGAGATAGATTATTCTGCCTTTTGCCCTGATGGATGGGTATGTTTGATATAAAATGGATGATATATCATCTTTTTAGCTGTCTAGTGGTGATGGAATGCACTGTTTGTTGCCTGATGACTCTCATAGCAATGCCGGTCTTTGTGGAAGGGAATTGGACATGTACGATAAGTCTCCATTGGACAAGTCGACACTTTCTGAGACCTGCCGCGTAAAATGGCCCTGTATGAAGGCTGACGTCTTTATCCCAAAGGATAGGCACATATGTCCCAGGTATTGGACATTGATTGGTAAGTTGGCATGGAGTCGAAATATAGTTTCAGGTGGCAAATGTTTTGCTGATCTCACTTACGCTGGTCCTTGCAATGGGAGATTCAGTATGGTAAACAAGTCTTTAGATCTGTTGAAAACTGAAATTCGTGACTGTCGGCTTGACTTTTCGCGAACTGCTGACATTTTGGATACATCCATTGACTGGTCTACAGACTGTCCTTTAGGATGGCTTCTTCAAGATGTAGGTGTTTTCTATGTTAGTATATATTATATAGGATGGGAGTTGTTTACAGAACAGCGACCAAAATGCGTGTCCTTGCGGCAACAAGTTGCGATTTACAGATAAACGTACGAAGCGTCTGAAGACAATTCTATGCAACCTGGTGTGGCCTGTCAGAATAGCTCCTGTTGAAACTACATGTCCTTTAGGCTGGCGGTATGATAACGACACCGAGTTGTGCCTGGCACCTTCCAGTTATACTGTAAGTGGCTTTCTTGTTGGCTTATATCAATTAGGGTCCTTGTCAATTACGTATAAACTTTAGCCAATATAGCCCTCATGACAAAGCATTATGGGCCAATTCATGCGGCGTTTCATTTTGGGATCCTGGTGGCGCGTTGTGGACCACTCCCGAGGCTAGAGGTGAACCTGATATATTTTATCGCAACGGGCCTGTTGATGAGTCCTTGTCTGTTGTCAGGTTTGACAAAAAGACGAATGATCTGGATATAATAGAGCGGCAACTTGATGGTAAGGGTAGTAGTTTGGCGCATATAACCGCTCACAGCTCTCCATAAGCTTAAGAAAGAAAGTAGTGACCCTCTATTTATTCGTACTATATCGGTAAGTTATTTCATTAACTAACAGTTTATGTTATAGAAATCTATGGCTCGATTACAGGAGCGTATAAAAGAGCTGTCTAATAATGCATTATCTTTTATTCAACTTGAAGCTATTACGGAATCACGGAGAGAACGGCGTTGTCCATGTATGTGGTTACTATAGTTCACCATCATTTGTTAGATGGATGGAGGCAGTTCGACACCGTTTGCGTAGCAAGTGAAACCTACGGTAGAATAGCACCTGGTTGTGATATAGTACATCGTATATCAGAGGAGTATCCTGCGATGTGCAGAGTTGAGATGTGAGTGGATATATATGCTCTATATTGCTTTGCAGCCAAACTAATCAGGAAGAAGATGATTTCGTTAGGGCACACTGTCCTGTTGGTTGGCTTGTAAGGCAGGTGTATTTTGAAAATTTGATACGCCACGTCTGCATTGCCCCTTCTGATTATCCTGAGGCCCGGAAGGTGGAGTGCGGTGGCAGCACGTTAGACTTTTCTGCACGTTCTCCTGGATTTAAGCGTCGTTGGGCATTTGCTTGTTTCCAGAGATTTCCTGCATTTGATGACGAGCGTGCTCTTAAATGCGTGGAGAATTTTTATTGGTATGTTTTGCTTTTGTTATAGTTTGCATTTATTTTAGGACTTGCCCATCTGAGTGGGAACTTAAAGACGGCCAATGTATAGCCCCGGATTATTATACTGGACCTTGCAAAGGCTCGGTATCCGTTTCTGAGTTATCATCAGATTCGGCTAAGGCAACATTCTCTAATAAGTGCCGTGTTGCGTGGCCATGCATAGGCACATGCAAGAAGGACTATCAAAGCGCTTGTCCCCAAGGTTGGGAGCGCACGAATGATAGTTGTGTATTATTATCAAATGATAGTAGCAGTCTCTGCGGGAGGCAGTTTAAGATTGTTAGGTGGGTTTACAGGGGACATTTACAATTCTGTTAGGCCATGGAGCGCTGAACACAAGGAGGAGGTTGAATTTCGTTGTGCTGTCCATTGGCCGTGCCAAGAGGCATAACTACATACTAATGTTTAAGTCAATCATAGTCATGGCTTAGGAAACGATTATACAAATCTCTCCTGATTACAGTACGTGTACAGAAGGTAAAACAGATAATTACAATAAAATATTGAAAATGAGCTTTTTGTTAGGGTGCAGAAAATCGGTGGTCTGGCAATGACGCATTACATCAAACGTTTCCTTTTAAATCCAGACACTTAAATGCTGTCACCTTTTATCGGTGTTTATAATCTCGGTATTTTGAACTTTTCAAAATCGAACCCAGCTCTCTGTAGTGAGGTAGCTGCTCTATTGAGGTCCTGCGAAATAGTAGTATTATTACATGTGAACTCACTTCTTTTAATTCCGTCAACGCCCTTTCGGAGCGGTTGAATTTAAATACTCCATATATAATAGAGACTGCCGCGTAAGCTCCAATTAATGCAATGATGCATATCGGTGTCTATACATGGTAATCTATTTTTATCATCGGCACTTACCAAAAGGAACAAGACTGTCGGGATACTTCTTGGAATGTAGAACATGTGTCTACATAGAATTAGATATAGTAAAATTGCTGTTAGAACTGCTACATGGCGATAATTCTTCATTTTATTTGTGACGTTTGGAATCCTATAAGTAACATTCACAATGCTTTTAATTTATCAACATCGCCATTACGTTGTTTTGAGACAAATAACACTGTGTGTTACCGGTTCTATTTTGTTTATCTGCGGACTATATTTCTGATTTGTTATTTTAAATATTCATTTTAGTTGATGCACCAGTACCCTACTACGATTGTCCAAGACAGGTTTATTACGTCTCATCAATTGGCTTAATATTCAGTTGCAACATTAATAATTCATTATAGATATACGTTTGGGGTAATATTAGATGGATGTGTAAAGTAATATCATCTATGGCTCTTTGGTGACATGTGCGTTACTTGGCAACACATCGTTTATAATACTTCTGTTAATTGGTTGTATTATATCCCAAACCATGTTGTATACCCTTTTAAACATATAGGAGTTCTAGAAGGTAGTTATCGAGTCCAGGTTTAATTTACTGTGTAGCTTGGGCAGTTTGTATTGCGATTCTATATTTTAAATGCCCCTTTCCGTAATAATTCCTATTATTCACGTGTTTTCAAGGTGGTTTTGTGTAACTCGGTTCTTTTTATCGTTATTAGATACTTGATGTGGTGTGTTGTGCGTATGGTGTATTAGAAGCGTCATGTGCTTCATCGGTCGATTACTAGTACGTAAAATACATAGATTCTTTTGCACATAGTTTTGGCACATTGATTAGGTGCATTTATATTTATTTTGGGGATGGCTTTTGCATAGTACAGCGTTGTTTACAGCTTCTGTGTCAAACCATGGCAGACGTTGGTTTCACGTCTACGTTGGTGACGTTGTGTCGTCAATCTCTGAGTGGGAACTTATCTGCTATTCGTTCTGCTGAAGATAATCTGAAAGTGTTGCTTCAGCCCAATGCTAGTGAACTCCGTTTACGTCTGGGTTCACTTTTTAGGATTATATTGGTGCCATCATCATTGGCATCTCAACCTGGTGTATTGAAAGGTAATTATATTTAGCTACCGATTTGTGGCATAGCATTGATATATTATTTGATTACTTACTATTTGTTATGTCATCTATTTTACTGTATATCATTTACAGATGAGGATCTTAAGTACGTCAGTTCAGAGTTGCAGCTTTGGGTATCAATATGCTTAAAGAATTTCGTGCGTAATCATTTTGATACCTCTGAATCTCATGGCGGCGTTAGTGAGGATATAAGGCGTTTGGTTCGTTGCTTTGTGATTGTCGTCGTTCTTAATGCGGAATTGCTACAGCTCGATCGCAATGTAACTCGTCAGTTGGAGGATACATTAGAGATGTTGGCAGAGGACGACTTTCCATATAATCTGGATTTCGCCATTCTCTTTATGTCTTATTGTCACTTGAGTGACATAAACACGGATGCCGTTACTATCGCATTTTCACAACGGTTGCACAAGGCTGTCAGTATGCGTGGAAACTTGAATGTTGATGCTGCTGTTGTGAATATATCCGAGTCACTCGCTAGGTCCTTGGAGGAGGCGAAGTCGACTGTTCATCTTGCCTATGGTGAGACTTGTTGGAAGCTTCTATCTGCTTATTCTGGCATCCAGAAATCGTTGGAGGCGTATTCATCGGTTGCTTCATCAGGTAATTTGGAATCCTTTAGTATGGCCTATTCTGAGCTTTACCGTTGCCTTGCGTTGGGTCTTGATGCTATGTGTGATTGCCTTAAGGGCGTGGCTTTGAATGATCTTGATTTGAGCAAATTCTTACAATCAGCCCAGGTATTATTCCCCAACGAATCGGTTTGTAAATACATTTGTGACCAGAACAGTGGCGGTATTACGCCTGCAACTGACAAGGGTGACGCTTTGGTATATTTTGACGACCGTTTGCTATACAAGGATGATATGTTTTGGCGTCCATATGCAGCTTCTTTACCTCCTATGGGTGGTCATGGTCAGTGCGTAACATTCTCTGTTAAGCCCGGTACGGTGCTCAATGCCTCCGTGATGGACGTCACGTACTTCAGACGTAAGGCCTATATTTTATCCGTCTTCAAGCGTTTGATGAAGAAGTACAAGACAAGTATATACAGTGACGGTATTTTGCGTGAGTTGAAGATAATTTTGACCATAAGTGAGAACATGTTACTTTACGTATACAAGGCGCTATTGACTAAACTGCGTGATTACATGCCTCTACTGGACGGTACAAACTCTATTCTCCCGGGTGTTGTGCTTGACCTTATGGATGGAATCACGTGTATCACTAAGATCCTAATGTACATCCACGCTGTTGACCTTCCTGAGTGTTGTGAAGACAATGTTGTTGTGTATATTGGCAGCATGATTGATTTATTACTTCTTTCCGACGCTAGAATCTGCCAGGTTGACCATCAAGGTATGTAAGAGTTTGTATAATTCCATTTTCTGCAGGCGTGGTTTTAAAGATGAAAATTGCTATATGCAAGCTTATGCGTTACTATGCGGAGCGTTATCAGGAAGTGTTCCGTCCATTTGTATTCCGTTGCATCGACGATATGGTTACTCTCTGTCGTGGTCTTGGCCAAGGCAGTGAAGATGATGATTTATGCTCGTCTATATTAGACTTCCTTACCGCGTCGGCATCTACCCACTGGGCTCCTTATGATGGGCGTACAAACCCTTTTACCAATGCCGAGTGTTTGGGTGACATTATCCGTGCCATTGTGTTGCCGAATATAGGATTTCGTGACTGTGACTTATTTTTGATAGAAGACTGTGCATTAGAGTTTGTTCAGCGGGAGTTGGACACTGGCAATGGTCACAGTCGAAGGTTTGCTGCGATAAACTTTTTGAAGAAGCTGGTAAACACATATGGCCAGATAGTTCAGCACATTTTGAATCAATTTGCTCAAAATGTTTCTTGTGCCAATGACTACAAGCTTAAGGAACTCTATCTGCAATTGATAATCTGTTCCAATTTTAAAGTAAGTTCTAGGTATAAATCACATATTTCCCCAGGCCAATGAAGGCTTTGACCTACACAGCTACTTCACTCAGCATCTAAAGGCTGATTTGTTAAGGGAGTCTCGGGATTTGAAACAAAATCAGGAGAGTATTTTGATAGTGATGGCTATTTTGAAATACATTTTCACCTTTAAGAAGCATATAACCGTTCCCGAATTAGCATCTTTGGTTATGCCTATTGCCACTTTCTTGCAGCATCCCAATGATGCGGTGCGATTTCTTGCAGCTGAGACTTTGAATCGCATAATACCATTGGTGCGAGAGAACAGGACTACTCTGAAGCCTCAGTTGTTGCAGTCTTTGGATCGTTTGCTACAGTTGATGCGTTCTGAGCCCCCTAATGAATTTTACGTTCGTTGTGTGATGCGTATATTCCAATTTCTTCGTGAAGACGTGAAGGAGAGCGGCTTTGTGATGTTGGACATTATTGTTGAGCTTATCAAGCGTGCTTGTGACAATTCTGTTAACCCTGTCTACAATCACTACTTATTTGAGTGTTTGGCTTTGTTGATCAGGCTATATGTAGCATCGGGTTCTACGGAAGCGTTACGTCGTATAGAAGAGGGTTTGATCCCAACTATCGCAATCATAATCCAACAAGAGATGCATCAATTTGTACCGTACGGTATGCAGATTCTGTATGTTCTATTGCGCGCCTCTCAGCACCCCGGCCCTACGTATATACAGCTATTTTCTCATTTAACATCTATTGACACGTGGAAAGAGTCTACTGCCAATGCTCAGGGTGCTGCTAAGTTGTTGACGTGTTATTTCGAGCGCCACACTTTATTTGAAAAGGAGATTTCTGCATCAATGGAGCGCATCTTAAGCATATTTCACTTTTGTTTGACTCACCGCAAGTTATCGTTGGTATCATTGGATATCCTTAATGGTATTTTACGTTACTTGCCAGTGCGTTTCTACAGCCAGTTTTTGGTCTCTATTATTACGGTACTGCTAACATATATACACAACATGAAGGTATCCGATTGTATTCCTCGTGTGGTGGTTTCTATGGCATTATTGACGTCATGCCTCTACCTTCAGCAATACAGTCCCGGTTTCATTGATATGCTAGAGTCCATTCAGGCTGGAATAACACAAAGCTTTATCCAGGTGGTATACTTGCCAAACGCTAGGAAGGTACTTGCCCTGGAATCAAAACGCGTTTTGGTACTTGGCACTGCCATAATGCTAAGCAGCCCTGCGATTCAGCAATCTGAGTCATTTGCCATGTTGGTTGAATTTTTGTCTGGCCTACTTCAGGGTCAGACTTTACGTGTTCCTCAAACACCCATCGATCATGATGAAGAGATTATGGAGGACTTAGATTTTGATGTATCTTTTGTACGTCTGCGTAGCATCGATGGCAACCAGGACCGTGGTGCTGGGAAGCTTTTGGATCCTGCTTGCAACGTTGAGCAGGCCGTTCGCGCGGTCCTTGCTCCTTTGGGTGGGATATTGCGCCAGATGCCTGAGGGCAAATCTCAGATACTACTAAACCTGTTAAACTGAACTTTGCAGGAATGCAATCTGTTATCGTTTTATGTATTATTGTAATTTGTATACGTGCCAATAATATTGGCTGCTAAGTCAACCAATAAACCATCGTGGGATGTGTACTATTTACAGAGGAAGTAACATATAAGCGTCTTTTGTAAGCCATAAGACAACTATAGTGCAGATTCAAGGCAAATACAATAGCATAGAATGACGTCATGATGACGACGATAGTGGATACGTTCAATTTGGACCACATCCAGATCCCCTGGTAAGGTGATCAATAAGATGTCGTGCTTTTCAGAAAAAAGAGAATGACTATAACGCTAGGGATACTACGGTAGTAGTAAGTAGCCCTAACGACGCACAAAGTAGGACTATTTCGATACTCTCCAACGCCTATACCTCGTAAGTTAGCTCAAGGACCATTCCAAGGTAGAACTAAGTGCACATCGTGCCAATTGGCCTGGCTTTTAATGGGACTCCGATAAGCTCTCAGGCAGTGGGGTACTGCGCCCTTTAGCGGGATATCGCGAGCCATTATAAAAAGGGCCTTTCCTAGCACTAGAACTTTGAAAGGTCATATTTGGGTTTGTATATTACATAGTAAGGGGATGAATGGTGACTAGAGAACCAAGGGTACTAGTCCACGTAACAGCTACCATCCCATAGTTTGATATAGTCTTAAATACAGCTATTGATATATTAGGGATGACAAAATGATGTTCATATTCAACTGGTAAGTCTATCTAGACGGTTTTTTACTTTATGTGTTTATTGGCTTTTGTTGTACAAGGTCTATATTATACCTTTCCACAATTATCAAACCCATTATGAAATATATGCTTTTGTTATATTTTTAGGTGTGTATTAACTGGTTATTTATGTGGAGGCAATCTGTGTTGTATATCGTTATGATCATGGCAATGTGTATATTATGCGTCGCGTTAATCCTATGGCAGGATAAAAAAGACCTTGATTGCATTCGGTTGGCTTAACAAGGAGGGCAAAATCGTATTTCTCGGTCTTGACAATGCAGGGAAAACCACCTTGTTGCGTATGCTAAAGGACAATAGGCTTGCTTGTCATACCCCTACAGTCCACCCTCACAGTGAGCAGTTAACACTTGGCAAGGTCAATGTCACAGCCTTTGATTTGGGTGGTCACGAGACTGCTCGTAGGGTATGGAGGCAGTACTGCGGTAACGTCGATGCTGTCGTTTTTTTGATTGACGCTTCTGACCGTACCAGGTTCCAGGAATCTGCCGAGGAGTTGCGCGCTTTGATAAACCAGGAGGAACTGTATCACAAGCCTTTTGTAATATTAGGCAACAAGATCGACAACCCATCTGCTGCTTCTGAGGATGAACTCAGGTCGCATTTGGGTCTTTTGGCAGGTGAGACTTATGGCAAGGACTGTGGTCCTGGTCGTTGCGTGAGGCCAATTGAGGTTTTCATGTGCAGTGTGCTGCGCAAGCAGGGTTACGCTGAGGCTTTCAAGTGGCTTGCTCCTTTTTTGCAGGACTCTAGCAGCTGAATTATGAAGGTCGTTTAGAATCATCGCGTTACTTAGGGGGCACCTTATACTAGTCTTCAGGATCGATTCACTATCTAGCCATACGGAGCTTTTAGATAGTGTCATAGGTATACTTAACATTCGGATTCTGGACGCACTTTACCTATATGTAAAGGGGTGCTCCTATGTCAATTTAAAAGCAAGTCGTTGCCACAGTAGTTTGTCGACACTTCGTAAATCTAATATCATTAGAGTGTTCATTTACTTGTTTCATGCATTTTATGTTGGTGACCACTTAAGCCGGTTACGTTACTGTGACAATTCTATAGCACGAGTGCACATAGTGACCCATGCGAATAAGGAGTGGGTCAGTGTACTAACTGGTTTGGCTGGATTCACCCTGTGAAAGCAAATGCTCTACCAAACGGTCACGTTCAAGCTGTTCGTTCCTCAAGACGGCAATTTGGTCAGGAGGAGTGTGGAAACGATACATCCCGCCGCTGCCAGGCTCTCCACCGTCATCAGCCGTAGTACGCCACGTGTCCAGTAGCGATTGTATACGGTCACCCAAGTCGATATCATTCTCCTTACGCAACTTTATGCCAACCAAATGGTTGACGCCACAATAATGCTTGTGAACTCCATCACGTTTACTAGGGACTTCATCATTGTTCTTTACTTTAGGTAGCACTGGGGAGTGGAACAGTAGTGATTCGACAATCTCCTTAGAGTGTACTTTCCCTTGTGGAATCTCTATTGGGACACCGGACTCTAGACCAGACTTGCAAGCTTGAGAGAGATATTCAAACAACGTATTTTCCTTTTCGGTAGGGATATTGTCAATATTTTCCACTGGTCCCACAGTTACAGCACCATCGGGATCTAGTTTTAAAGCGTTTAAGTATGCTGATAAAGCCTTTATTTGTGTGTTTGGGTTATCCTGGACAAAGCAATGGCATTCTGGAGTAGGGTCCAAAAAGTGATTGTTCACGTTAGAAGTATCATATTCAAAATCCATCTTAAACTCAGCAGTGTCCCAGACATTAACGGCCAAGTCCTCCAACTTCTCCCTGGAGCCTACAGTTCGCTCAAAGCGGTGCCTGAACATGGGTTAAGTAGAATAAAATAAAACTCACAGTGACATGATATCGTCACTACCCCCTTCATCGAAACCATCGTACTTTTGGGATAACAGACGCCTAAGTATGGCTTCTGAGTCGAACCTGTTCTTATCAGCAGAGAGTGGTAGACACTCTGCCTCCTGAACGTCTACAAATGTTTTGTTTAGGCATATAATGATTATTGGATACTGTGGCTTGGAGCATAGGGAGACATTGGAAGCTGGTATGACCCTATCGGTTTCGCCAGTAATAAACCCCTGTGGAATGAACAGTGACCCAGAACTGGACTTGATATACTTGAACAACTCGCTACCCCTAGATTTACGCTGAACAAAATCAAAAGAGCGACTTGGTTTCAGGCATTCAATCCTTTTGGACAAGGACAGATCCATGGCAAACAATGAACCACTGCTGGTACACGCAATGACAACTTGACATTGCCCTGATTCTAGAGTTGTTATACCTGCGTATCCATGGAATATGGGTAATAGCAATTCCTTTTGCGTGGTCTTAATTGGCATTGCAGCGTAATCCTCAGGTCGTTCTATAAGCGGACCTACTGAATCCACAGCTTTATCCACATGTTCTTTGCTGATTCGTGTCAGTTGCAATGGTATACAATGCTTGAGTTCAATTTCAATAACATCTTCAAACACCTTACCGCTGGCAAAGTCCCTTAACAAACTGTGCTTATGAAATAATGTCTCTGTATTCAACCCTGCAAGACTTTGGCTTTCCTGATTGTCTCTTTGGATGTATGTCTTAGCTTCACGTTGTATTGTGCCTTCGGAGGACGACGAGTTATCAGAGTCTATGCTCTATTGTATGAACAATTGCATAACATACCTGAAGATAAGTCTTGTTCCTCATTGGACTCACATTTCCTGGGTAAGGGACCCACCCGCTCTATAGGTGGCGTATCTCCAGTGGATTCATCGTCATCAGTGGTACTTGAAGAATCCGATGATTGAGAATTTATATCCCAGTAGGATGACACATTCGTGGTATCATTGTTGGATTCTTGCACCCAGTTGTTCCAGTATTGCCGCTCATCATCCTGAGGTTCAGCTGGTTCAAAGTGGGTAATGGCATTATTTATGCGGAATGAGCACGCTAGTGGGTGCTTGTGGCGCCAGCAGAATGCTAATAAGACGGACCCACTGCCATCTTCATTGACGGACCACCTTAATTCCCTATACCTGGCACCGAGGTTCTCCGTGGAGGACAGCGGTATCTCCAGCAGCGGCTTAATGGGCGCGCGCAAATCCCAAATGTATATACAATCGTTCAAGCAATAGACAGTTGCGATGATGTTGCGATATAATGGATGAGCGCTAATGGCAGTAAACGCACTCCAAAATGAAGGACGGACTGATTTCCAGTAGTTGTTGAAACCACAAGTGTAACTAGCCATCTGATGTACCTGAAGCTTTAAGTTGTCGCATACACGTTCAGACTGCCTCGTTGAGTTTACACGAATCTCCTTATCCACTTTCAGGAAAAGGTCCTCTGGCTTACCTACACGGAAGTCGAAGGTGTACAAACGTTCACCTCCCAAGATCAAAGTATGCATGTTCATACCATAGCAAATGGTTTGACTGATATCTTTGATGTCCTCACCCTCACTGTCACCGAGCTTTAGGGCATAGTGATTGGATTCTATAGCCGTCGTGGCGTCATAAAGTAATAGGGAGTTCCCACATAACATGGCACACTCGGAGTATATAAACGGATTTGGATGCATAAAGTGCACTCTATCGCGTTCTTCATAATGCAGGTTATTTAGAGTCTCGACCACAGGTTCGTTTCCCTCCTGGTATTTGCCAATGTATATACCGTTAACACTGCGCACGTACATGAGGTTACCAGCAGATCTCAGTTCAGTAATGTGACCATCTCGCCAAGTCATCTGCTTCCAATTTCGGTACAAGTATTGATTCGCACCACGCCTGCGGTAATCGATGTCTTCACCATCTGGAGTATATGGCATAAAGTAGCCGTTGGAAAAATCGTATGTGGAACTGTATGCAGTCTTTGGGCGTTCCCAGAGATAACTAATAGGACGTTTAAAACGACGGCGATTTTGTATATGCACCTTCAGTTTGACAAATGGGTTGGCAGGGTCAGTACCGTACTCCTCATCGTCGTCGTCTGCCTTCAAGATCTCTTGACGAGAAAAGCCAAGGCTTGGATAGAAGAGGCATGAAGGGTATACCTTGAACAATATATCAGTAATCACTTGTATACGATCCTCGTAGGGCTGTGCGGTGACTTCTAAGCCCTCGATACCGCCATTGCTCTCTCCAGTAGGCTTCAACAGAATAGATTGTCTGCGGTCCCACGTGTACATCGTACACATGCCGTTGACTATTTCATACTGTAACATGTCATGGAATGTCATGAATGGGAACCCTTGCAGGCTACGGTATCCCTTGACGCTGTTTAAGTAGATGCTTGATTCGTACGGTAAAGAATACAAACCAGAATTACACAAGCCTGACGAGCCGTGAAGTGCTGAAATGCGCGCGGTGATGCTGGAGTTACCTACATGAACCAAGGCCGCCATGTCTTGCAGTTGACGTTTGGTAACATCTTCAACAGGTGTGGCATAAGATACACATGTGTTCAGCTCCTCAGTCTCCAGCAAATAGCGGAGGTACCATTCCCGAAGTTTCTCAGGGTCATTGGTGCCATGATTGCGATATATGTCGCGCAGCAATGCGTGCCTGTAATAGCTATTTGTTGATGGCAATGCCCAGGTCGGCATCGTCAAGTACACATCCCCGATTCAGGATTCCACCGATATAATTAATTTGACAGCATGTTAAATTATTTTACGCTATAAATTTGGATTATATGTATTAAAATCCGAGCAGCTAAATTGCGAGTGTATATAAAACTATCCTATTCTACACATGCGGGTGATGCATGGAGACTGCCTTTTAAATGTCAGAAGTTACAACCTCCAAGCTACGACATAGTCTCAGGTACCTCTACTTCAGATAGACAATCTTCCTCGTGCCCGGACGAATCATTCTCTTGATAGCAAGGTACATTGAATCCACTTTCATCTGGTAAACCCTGGTTGAAATTACACTTGCCAGTGGACACGCAACATAAGAATAGAACTAGCTGCTGTCTTTTATCCAAGAAAAAGTAGTTGAAGCTCTGCAGACAGTTGTCCTCGTTGAATGGCGTGTCTTCTCCACAGCTGTCAAATGTGTAGATATCAACGTCACTCAGAGGCACGATGTCCTGTGCTACATGACCTATAGACACCAATCATTACCTTGATCAGCGTCCAGAAATCCTTAGCAAAACCAGGGACAAAACGCTCAACTATAAAAGAAAGGTTGTAATCGATGTCATTTATCACTGAACCAAGGTCCTTCACTTGATTGAAGTGCTTGGTACCCAAATGGCTGTGCTCTGTAATGAGTCATTACTGATCGTACCTGAAACTGTAGTCAGGGAAACAATGATTCATCAAATATGAAAAATATTCCACGTAGGCCTGCTGTCTAGAGGATATTTCCGAACGTCTAAACGATGTTTGCAACGCACAGGATCACCTACTTAGAAGAAAAAGTCAAAATCTCTAGCTTTACATCGAATACCCGATCCGATGCGTCAAACTTATCCAACAGAGCATTGATCCTACTCAATTCACTATTCTCAACCAAATTCATTGTAACACAAAGATGATTAAGTATTTTCACCAATAGATGAAAATAGAAGAGTATAGAAGAGGATAAAGTATTCTGGAGTGATTCTACATACCTAATTTCGCTATAGTATGTAGAACAAAAAGGTGTATATTAGTGTGCATTTTGTAGACAGGATACAATCACTTTTTATTGTCTACTATTGGAGTAAGCCATTGGCGGATAATATCCACACAGGTCAGGTTGTCGTCATCATTTATGCACCGTCAGTATTGCTCACTTTGATTTTAAACTGCTTTATATCACATTTTACAACACTGAATACACACCGGTACATTAGAGGTCGTATGGATGTATATTACTGTTATGAAGGTGTCGCACACTTGCAGAATGTTGGTGTCTAGACGCGTTAAATCCTTGAGGATAGAAATACCAGCGAGATTATAGTTACATCTCTGATAATCGGATATGTGGCGCCAGTTATGGGTTAGACGCGGTGTTCCGCTGTCTAGGAGGTGGTTCACCTCCAAAATTGAAGCTTCCGATGTACAACGGACTGCCACCGCCGAAGTACCAGAGACATTTAAACCGCTGAGCCCGCTACAAACGCAGAAATTAGGCATGTTTTTAGAGCCGGGTATACTCTTCAAGGACCACAAGCGAAGAAAGATTATCATATTTAAGTTGTACTTCTTCTCAATATTATCGGTTACCATTATTCTGACGATGATTAAAATCGTTCCTCCTGGATATGTAGGCATGATTGTTAGAAGAGATGGGACGATAGATCAGTTCAATAATGAAGGACGTATCTCGCTTTTTTACATACCGTTTTTGGAGGTACCAGTGGCTTTCAGAGTGACGCCCATTAGAAAGAAAATTATGGAAAAGTTCACTACTAAAGACGGGCAGCAGGTTGAGGTAATCATTGGCTATATGTTGTCATCGTATACAGGTGGTCATTTTCTTTGACCTCCAAGCTAAGTTGGCCTTTGCAAGCCACATATACACCATCTATGGCGTGAATTACTCCAAGGAGTTTGTAGAAAAGGAACTCATGTTTGATGTGGAGCAAGTAGTCAAGAAATTCGACAAAAGTGAACTGCTTATCCAGTCTGATGAGGTGGAAAGATTATTTTCTAGAGAGAAGAAACATATCGCAACCCTGAAAACACACAAGGCAACCGAGGAAATTATAGAACGTTTTGAAGATGCGGGAGCATTTAACAAGATCATTGTTAGCAAAATTGTAAGTTTTTTGGAATAGCATTACAGAAACTGCAGAACGTGAGCTTCCGAGATCCAAGCTTTGTACCAAATTTGACCTAACGGTCTTTGCGCACTTCTAGCATCACGGGTCCTGAACCGTATGTAATAATATCGCATGTATATCTAAACTATTAGTAAAGACTACATTGTACAATGGTGTATATAATGTGTAGCTGGAACTTACCGACTTTGATTCCCTGCGATTGTAGTACCTGGTGTGAGTTATCGCAGATTGGGAACTTTGCTGGAACAAAGTCTATTCCAATTAATTATGGCTTACCAGATCTCCAACAACGGCAAATAGACACACGAGAACTTGCTTCCGATGGAGGCGTCATCACCTTCACATGTACCTTCGGGAGCTCTAGACATAAATGATAACGTCTTTATATAAACCCACCGTGAACGTTAAGCTTTTCTCCAGGAAGGCGGGGGACACGCCTAGCCTTAACAACGGATGCCGCCTGTCCCATCTTTGTTACAACATGTTTACAGTTATACGATAGCAATGAGATGCAGTGTCATTACTGCTCTCACATCCGCCGACTACAAAGCTTCTAGTGCATGAGAGAGATAAAAAACGGTTACATGAATAGTCTGTGTATCTATTAAATGGAAGAACTACTGTTAATGGATGTGTATATACCCGTCACGCGTCTGGCTACACGGCCAGCCTTGGTATGATAAACTAGTAGAATGTTTCTTAATACGATCGGCATAGTAATATACTGTTGTTTCACGGCGCTTACGATTTAACAATGGGAGTAAAGTTGATATATGGATAATATAACGCGTGTGTATACCGGTGATGCAGATACTTCATTCCACTAAATGAATAAAAGAATGTATCCATTACATATGATAAATACACCAAATTCCACGAGCAGAAAAATTACATAGAATACGGAATCCTGGCAAGCCTTGGAATGGTAGCGCCCATAAAGTTGGAAGCCTCCATCATCCACATAACACTGCAAGAATGTTCACAGGTGATCTAAATATGTATTAAACAAACAAATATATTATTATATACGGCCTAAACAGGATTACATAAACAAATGCAGTATACACACAAGGGTGAGCCAAACCTAGATAAGAATAATGATGTTGAGACCAATGCTGTTTACTTGATAGAAATCCAGGACTTAGACATAAGAAGTATGTATAAGAGGGCACGTTATATACGGTCATATAATGCACATAAAATAAATGGTGTTGGATAGATATGTACAGGAGTAGATATTATAGCGAATAGCACACGATATGTGAAACTAGGCATATTCTTATAATGATTTCAATGTCATGCGATGTGTCAATAATATTCTTATGTGGCCTGTAGCGCTGCTATCATCGCATTACGTGGGGGCCGACACAGAAGAGGACATTAATACAATGTTCTTTGTCGCCTAAATTCCGGCAACAGGACTGAATGGTTTAAAATAACCACAAAACATTGTACTTAAACTGCTGGAATAAATAATTTAAAGTTCCGTGTCACTAATTCGTGATCTGTAAGACTTACACATTGCTCTTGAATGTGTTGTATATATTCGACAAATATATCTTACTTTTATGAACAGTTGTACTTATATCGGTAGCGAAGATGATGAAAATGTTTAAGAAGAAAGAACGCAAAAGCGATGATGCCATTAAAATGCCACTCGACTCATCGGCTTACATTGATGTAGCTTCATTGGGATTAGTAGAAGGGGTAGGACCCGATTTATTACCAGATTACCGCAGTAGTGGAATAAGCATAACAGAATTCATTACGAAATGGGCGAAGCTGTACCCACTGGAAGAAGAAGTTGATGTGGTGGTTAAGAAAATAGATGAACTGCGGAAGTTACTTTGGGATATGCCAATGTACAAACCTGAAAACCATAAATCTTCGCAAGGACGTAAATGGTACAAGCTTTGGAATGTAGATCCTGTAGAAGATATTATGCTTAATGAATTGTATTGGTGTAATGATTTAGTGCTCTTCCGTTACTTGAGAAGCTACAAGTACAAAGTGCAGCAGTCGTTTTTGATGATCAAGAAAACGCTGGCCTGGCGACGTTATAAAAAGGTAGAAACCGCCGATCCAGATCTTATTGGACGCTCCAATACCAATGGCATGGTCTACAGGAAAGGATATGATAAAGTGGGCAGACCATTTGTATATTTTCGACCTAAAGATGAATCAGATCATAATCGCGATAACCAGGTGATGCTAATCTTTTTGGGCCTGGAACTGAGTACTCAAACTGCTCTATGGTCACAGGGTAACGACAAAGTAATTATCATTATAGACCTGAACGATTGGTCGCTTAGCTATATGCCCACTATAGAACTAATTATAGACACTGTCAGGGCACTTTCTGAGCACTATACCGACGTCATGCACGAGATTATCATCATCGATGCTCCCTTACTCATGGACCCGCTGATGCAGATGATCAAAGCAGTGTTGGACACCTCTACCGCAAAAAAAATCAACATGAAGCATAGAGGAAGTCAATTCGAAGCAATGATGAAGGAACGAATGGACCCTTCTCAATTAGAAGTATCAATGGGAGGGGAAAACAACACACTGTATGACCATAAGCTCTATTGGAAACACGAATCGGAGCAAGCTAGGATCTATAGGGAACGCATTGAAGAATGGGTAAAGTTGAACGAGCCCGAATGGATCAAAAAGCATGAATCACAAACAAAAACAGGAGAAAACGAGTAATGCGTGCCAAGCATAAAGGGCTTGCCGTCGAAGATTCCTCCGCTGAAATGGCGTAACTCTACACCCGAAATACCTAGGCGTGGAGTAAATATAGATGTTGTGTTTATAATGTAGCCATTAATTGAAAATAAAATGTACGGTTCATCCTGGTTACGTCAGGTAATGCACCACTAGATATACCGGAATTGTAATATCGCACATACCAGCATATGGCAAAGCTTACAGCTGAGTATTAATAGCGTGCTAGTATTTTAGATGGTTGCTGTACTTGAAGGATCCCTGTGTTTACGGTAGTTGTAGTAAATAGCTGAACTAGACACTGAAATACGTTACTACGCAGAAAATGGTTAACCATGCTATCCAAACAACACTTAATTCCTTACACAAACAATATATATCATAATGATGAACATAGTTCAACATTGTGTGTGGAATTCCGAAAATCTTCCCCGAAAATGGACAAGTGGGACGATAACTTTATACGAGAATCAATGATTACATCTCACATGAACACAATATCCATTAACCACAAGGTTTCTAGAAGGTTACTTAATATGCCGTAATGGAATACCAACACCAATGTGTGGATGTTTCCGTGGTGGTATCATTGTGTGTCATTCTTTCTTCCATAGAGGGCGACGGATTTTGAAATCCTTGCCTGAAACCATAGACGTATTTGGTTCGGAAAAATGTGGAAGAGTATTGTAAGCGTGGATAACGCTGCAATTACTCTACGGGGTAGAGGATACATAGGATCAAAGCGCGTTGGTCGACCTGCTTTTGCTAAAACTGATTCAACAATCATACATAAAGATGTATGTGGAATTAGCATTGTCGGAGCTAATGAAATTCAGAATGAAAAGCAGTATTTGGATGATCACTGTGCAAAAGACGTTCGTGTAGACGCTGACACCGTTGGAACACTGTCTGGCATAGAATCAGACAATAACCCATATAAGGATGGATGCCGTAGTGTCTTTGGCGCGAATATGTATTTCAATATGCCATGGAATACGTGCTTGAGGACATCGGCACATTACCCCTTTTCAATGTTAACATGGATACCTTCATCTGTCTGCGGTTTTACGCGAATGAATTCTACGAATGTTACTGGTATGAGCACATCAAATAACCGTCTTGGCGTTATGTTCATTCAGAATAATTCTAACATCAGGCATTGGATTGCTAATCCTCATCGCAGCTTTATGCATGGTACAGAACCAATACACCAACGTAATAGATCTTCGATTGGTTTTAATTTTAATGGACGGTGCTTTGGGTCTCTGAAGGATGGTAATCCTGGTCGTTATGGCTACGGTAAAGACACGGGCGTGGCCCATGTTAAAAAGGGTTGGACAAAGACCAAGAGTATTGTTAACATCTCTTTCAGACTGATTAGATGGGCTGTAGTAATGCCTTTTAGGTTTGGTAAGTGGACACTCAATGTAGTTTCTTGGCTTTTTAAAGCCATAGGCCACATCGTAAGTGTATGTGGCAGAGCAGTCGTTGTGGCAAGGGTAGGGGGTGTATCGGGTATAGTCAAAAGTATTGTGGATGGTATAAAACACACGATTCATTGGTGTAAAACGGGCTTCAGGCTCTACTTTGCCAATGTGAAGGTATCGTATTACATTTTGCTCAAAAGGCTGAAAGGACATCCTATGAAATACAATGAACGTAAACTGCTGATGAACACTTTGAATGACGCTCTAAAGTTGGTTCCATTCTCTTTCTTTTTAATAGTCCCGTTTGCTGAATTATTGCTGCCAGTGGCTATAAGATTGTTCCCTCAAATGCTTCCTTCTACTTTCAGGACTGACAATTCCAAGAGCGATGATTACCTCCAGAAAAAACTATTGGCCAAGAAAGAGCTGGCGCAATTCTTTCAGGAGCTGGTACAAGAACGTACCAATCAACTTCTGCAGGATGAGTTGGACTCTAGCTTAAAGACGAAGATGGAAGCTTTGAAAGACTTCCAGGAGCGCATTTTGAACAAGAATGACAAAGATGTGAATCCATTCCTCAGCTCAAATGAACTGCTCGTTTTTGCCAAGATATTCAAGAAAGAATTCAAATTGGACCAGATGAACCTGGAAACATTGAAGGTTATGTGTAAACTATTGGGTATAACTCCATTCAGTATGAGGTCGCATGTGGTACTTCAGCTTAGGCATCATTTGTTGAAGATACAACGAGAGGATAGGCTTATTATGTGGGAGGGAGTCGACAGTCTGACAACAGAAGAGTTGCAAGAAGCTTGTAGAGATCGTGCCATGAAATTCTATAACATCAGTAAGGATCAACTGAAGCAACAGCTGCAACAGTGGTTGGATCTATCCAGCATGCCTGAAATATCTCCTATATTGTTACTATGGAGCAGGTGTATCACTATGACCCATGAGCCTATGGCAATAGAGGCTGATGACGAGACTGCAGCTCAAGATGGCACTTTTGTACAGCCAGGAGTTGATGATAAAGATGCAGCAAGCGCCGCTTATGAATGTACCAAGGTAGGTGAGAAGTTCGCTGAAGAGGTAACTACGGCACAAAAGGCTTGCTCAACTGGCATGATGAAGGCAATGACAGATGCAGCCGAAGTGGATGCACAGAAACTTGTATATAATGAAGAAAGACTGGCGGAGCTGTCTCAAAAGGCTAAAGAACTTAAGGACATAATAAAGGGCAATGTTAAACCACCATCGGAGGAAGAGATCACAGTAGACAGTGAATTAGATGATATCAGGTCCATCGAAATGATGGAGAAAGAGGATGCTGAAGATTTGGTGCTTAATTTCGAACATGATGACCACGTTATTCGTCATACAAAGGAAATAAGCCAGATGGCGCCTCTGTCGAAGAAGGAAATATTAATGAGGCATGAAGAACTATTATCAGCATTGCATCTGCAAAGTCAAATCAGTGACCTTCAGCATAGTCAGCTCACAGAAATGTTCACTTTCCTCCTTAAATTGTCGGAGGATCCGAAATCCATGGCCGAGGAGGAATTCGCTCAGTCCGTAGACGAATTAGTGGCTTCAACACGTTCTGAAATGGAGAAGATTGAAGAGCTAACATCACAATTTGATAGACACAAGCTTTCTGACGAAGAAACTCCTCACACTTCAAAAGAAAGTTAAACTATGATTTAATATCGCTACTTGGTACTAAAACGCTTAGATTGAGATGATATAACTATCATGCCCTTTGATTTGGCAATAAAGGTGATCTCCATAGTGGCGTTGTATTGCTTATTTGCTGTGTATGTCAAAATCTATAACACCAACAGTGTCCTCAGTTTTACATATCGTACACTAACATTCACACATGTTACCACGATTTTTGCAGTATTTATCATGCCTCAGCTGCGTTTGCGGATAGCATGCCGGCTATTGAGCAATATGATACCGAAGAGTCACTACGTTCCGAGCACTTGCTTGACTGAACCAGAGTTATTTTTATATATTTGTTACTCACTTGAGTGTATGACAACATTTTAGAAGTGATTTTCAATTGGCTCATAGATATTAGTTTCAGCAAGACTTCAATGGGATGCCGGCCGCAAATTGTATTCTTTGTTTTTCTGAGATAAGCAAGGAATCCTGAAAACAATGAACATATGTATCTTCGAAACATACCTTCTAGGTCATGCTCGACGATGAGTTTAACTCCATCCAGGTCCAAGGATTCAATTGCCTTCCAAATGGGCATATCTTGATCCTCAAAACCAGTTCGAGTGAAACCAAAGCTATGTAAGTATAGCAACACTGCCATATATTACCAACCGTTTACCGAAGTGACAAAAATCCGATGATATCACAAAAATAGTGTCCTATGGAATTTATACGATCATAGACTTTTCATACCTCCTTTTCAAAGTATGGGAGTAGCGCTTGACCTGTTTGGCTATGGAAATGAACAATCATCTACATACCAACATCTTCCAAGCCTTCATTGAGCATGTATCCAACGACAATAGGCACAACCTTGATGTGGTCTGCATTGGACCTGTTATATTTATTAAGTTTAGACATAATGTTAACGACTCAACGGTGGGCAATTTTACACTTAAATTACACTCACTTATTAGCTACATAATGGAGAATTGGCAATTGCATTTCAATGGAATGCTCCTCTTCAGAGTTCCTTTTGCTGAGCTCTTTGAAGCACTTCCCCTTCAATAATTCAGTAGTTATGTCATTGTCCACTTGCAGCTCCCCGAAAGGTGTTTGTAGTGTTGATGAAACATCTACTGCACAACCCTTTAGTGGCAAATGGTGCGATGGGCCAAGGATGAATACCGTGTTCCTGCATATGTTTCTTCAATTATGATAGGACTTACACCTTCTTTGTATCTATAATACCGTATGACATCCCCGCTGTTTTTAACGAATATGCATAGCCAGCATGACTTAATATGTCGTTAACAGAATCTTGTTTATACTTACGGTGATATTATGTACTTTAAAGCAGAGCCAAAAGGCTCAACTGCTTGAGACAGCGCCTGATCGATTTGTTCGGTAAGTATTTCAGCTGTAAAAGTATGTTACATATATGGAAAAAGGTTTTGCAGTGTAATTCGAGAATGTGTAAGCGCGATGTGTAGACACTAGATAAATAGAAAAGTCGTTCTCACCATCGTTACTATACCAACTTCCAGCGTGAATGGATCGTCTCATTGTTGTATATGTTAATGCAACCTTTCCGAATACTGAAATATGGTACAAGTCATTTAACGCTTGGATCTAACACAAGACCACCACATGGAATCTTCCCTGTGCTTCAATATTCGCTAAAATTGAGCTCCACACCTCACTAAAGTCATACATAATTATGCTGCAACATAAACAATTATTTAGTGTTTATAATGAATAACATTACATAAACTAATATGCAATTTTGACTTCATTATACTGTTTGCTGGGATTTGTGAATGGACGCCATAAACAATGGTATATATGCAATAGATGTTAGACGTAATCACTTTTGGTATTACACGTGGTTGATATTAGTGAAATTGACTTTTAACGGTTTAAGGAAGTAAAATAGCGAAGTGTCATAGGATTGTGAATACCGACACTTCTCGTGTTTTAATTTACTATCAAACCTGCTGCAATTGTCATAATTTATTGCTGGTCCTTAGTGGACAGTTGCATAAATGCTTGGAACTGTTTGAATTTTTCATACTCTTGTTCCATTCTATTGAAGTCCATTGTAGAAGGGGCATCGGAGAGCTGAGAAAACGTTCCGAAGAACATATGTACATTTTTCATGCTGTTGGATTCTATAGGCTTCTCAGTTGTTGCACTTTCATGGACCGTAATATTCTTCGTTGAGTCTTTGTTTGCCATGTTCTCCATAATATTTCTGTTTTGGCTTGAGTTATCTCTTGGGATGCTTGACCATGTTGATGCCTTGAGGTTGCTATCGTCTCTAGAGCTGGTGGGTTCTGTTTTATGGGCGCTTTCATGTAACATGGCATCGGTCTCATTCTCTACGTTGGAAGGGTTAATGTTGATATCACCATCGCGGCTCAGCAGGGTATATAGTTCCTCTAATTCCTTCAAAAAGCTTTCATCATCCATTAAATCTTCAAATAGCATTTTATCTATGCCACCTGCATTGTAGAGTGTTTCATTTACCTCAATAGGTGTATCAATGGAATCCTCTGTTGTCATCTCTTCTGACCTTTCAATACCAGGGCCATCATTCTTCGTTTTTTCATCCATTCTAGAATTTCCCATAATCTCTTCACTACTGATTTCTTCATGTTTATGTATAAATTCACTGTCACACTTGCATTCACATTGAGGTTGTTTTTCGTAGTCTTGCTGAAGGCCAACCCACATATCATTCTGTGAACTATGATCTGTCGATACTTCCTGATCCTCAAATGTAGATTCTAGATTTTTAAAGTCCTTCATAAGAATTTCGTCTACAGATACAGCATTCTGTCTCTCATAGATAATGTTTTCTTCGGGTAGTCCTTCCTTCACCACATAGTCTTCATAGTCCTTGGAGTGTTCCTGTTCCACATCTGGAATGTCTTCCCGTGGTGTGGATGCTTCATTTATTGTATCGCTTAGTTGCTCTTGTGTCTTTATAGACTCTTCTTCGTCCTTAGGGCTATCCTTTTCTGCCGGCCCAATAGATTCCATTGAACGGCTGGATGAATCACCAGTATTTGCAACTTCAGGCAATAACTTTGATATTTTATCTTCTCTGACACTATCCTCTCTCTTGGGCATGGCAGCCTGCATAGACTCAGTTTGACTGGTTGAAATAGCATTACTTTCTGATTCGATTACTTTCGTAGTTTCACCTTCAATTACGTTCTTATCACTGTCAATCACATCCTTATCAGAAACGACTTCTGCATCACACTTGATTGAGTTGGGGTGTATGTCATCCGTTGAAAGGATGCATGTTACATTTTCATGTACGTCCGTAGAATTAGCGTCAGTTACTTGGCATATAGCATTTTCAAAGCGGTCTTTCTTTTCTTCAATGGGCTTGGTTGTTATTTTTTCTTCAGGGATTGTTTCTATTTCGGTAACCGTAATTGTCTCACCTGATGGGTATTCGTCTTTCATTTTCTCAATGGTATTGCCTTCAGTACTAGTGTTACTTGTAACATCCTTGACATCACTTGCTTCCACAGGGGCTACTGAAGAATCAACCGGCATATGAATGATACCCGACTCAATATGACCCTCTGTTTTTTCTACAACTTCTACTTCAACTGAAGTTTCCGTTTGTTCCAATGCGGCTTCAGTAGTTGTTTGGACAATATGGTGATCCATTCCAGAAGTTCTTTCTATTTGATCCGATGGGCAACTAAGTGTTTCATTGGTTATGGGTTGAACATGACTGTCCATCTCATCTTCTTTTGATAGGCACTTTTCGTCTTCTACTTCTGAATCCTTTAGTTCTTCTTTTACCATTGTTGATATATTCAGATCAGTTATCCCGGAATGAAGTTCAATATTTTGCTTTCCTTTCGCATCAATCGTTTCATCCTCTGCCGTTTTTGATGACGATATATCAGCTTCATGAATAACTATCTCATCCCTATTTTGGGGATCAGCACCAGTTTCATCATCCTCATTCTCTCTATCGACGGAATCTACTTGTGGCACATCTTCCGGTTCAGCATCAATATCAGTGACTCTTATAACTATATCTGCAGCTATATATTTAGTGTCCACTTGACTTATTTCCGTTTGTACATTTTTATCAATAAAGGCTCTTGATACATCTCCCTCATTGTAAGGCGTGTATGAGCTAAGATGCTTGTTTATATGATTGATATGCTTCTTGATTGTGTTTATCTCATTCCTTATACTGATAATGGCTTCCCACATCTCCATTGGATTTACTTCCATTTTAATATTAGGGTCGATGGGCCCTACATCGTTAATCTCATCTCTTGTTGCTCTTACTAGGTTCGTATTAGCACTATCTTCTAAATGAGAAGACACAATTTCTGCTCTCCTAGCTACAGATTCGGTAGGAATGCATTCAGAAGCTTGTGCTCCACTATCAGGAATGTTGCTCTCCACTTCTAACGGTTTAATACGCTTCTCTTCTCTTTCAACATTAATTTGTTCTTCATCAACAGATTTACGTCGTTTTTCTTTTCTTTCAAGATTTGTAGGTTCCTCTATTATTGCAATGGGTATTGATACTACTGTCACTATTGGGCTTTCAATCTGTACATTTCCTCCGGTTACTTCAAGTGACCCATGAGCTTCAATTGGTGATATATTGTCGGATTCTCTCTCAATGACATGCACTTCCGCTATAGAATCAACTATAACAAATTTGTTGGTGGGCTCTAAAGTTTCCTCCTTTCCGTCTAATGCTAAACTCGTAACTATCATTGTTACCTCCGTGCTTTCAATAAGAGATTCACCTTCTGTAGCAACTTCTTCAACTGCCTTTTCATCTACATTTGCCGTTTCAATAATAGCTCTGGTTGGTTTTTCTTCTTTAACTGCATCATCAATTTCCCCGGGGATGGACGATGTTTCTTCCTTATCAGATTCCATTGTTTTCATCGGCACTTCATCTATGCGTTCAGTCAACTCCTTTTCATTTTGTTTTATCGTAGTTCTTGATGCATCAACGGTATGATATTTATCCCCGTCATCTGCGTTGGAATCAACAGTGGGCTGGGTAGATATGGATACATGTTTCTTCGATATAACTTTCTCTGAAATTGGTTTTGACACTGTCACATCTTGTTCCATAATACTTTCGCTACCCTCTTCCTCGGTATCTTTACCAGTGAGAAGCGACATTGACTTTTCGGTCTCCGGTTCACATTCCTCAAGGGAAGAGCCTGACTTTCCTTCCTGGCGTATTAATTCTGATACACTTGATTCTGAAGACTTGTTTGCCGTAATTTGAACAACAGTTGGTTCAGTATCCATTGGTTCGCCATCTGTGCTTGCATCATCGTCTTCCGTAGACTTTTCCATATACATCTTTTCTGATGATAGATCATCCACACTTTGTACTATAGTGACCTGATCATACTGTATGTGCACCGTATCACCATCGTCAGACACAATAACCATTTCATCAACTACTGTAACTGACACTTCTTCGACTTCTGGAGCTAACTCCAATACATCGGAGAGTTGTCCGTCAGTTGATTCTACCTTTTCTGCCTCAGGCTCAGTCTTGACATCATCGGACCCTTCCATTGTTTCTTCATCTCTTTGTGGAGGTACACTGTCCATCGTCTCAGTTATTACAGCTACATAAATGTCTTCAGGATCTTCAACTATGATCACTTCGTCAATTTCCACTTGGGGTTGGAACTCCTTTATTATGATAGCAGCTGTGGATTTAGTACCATCCTTTACACTTTCATCAGTTGTAGCACGATCTTCATCCATTTGGCCAATCTTTTCTTCTTCTGCTTTACCAATTATACGTTGTTCACTGTCGGCTGAAGTCGTGATATCGGGTTTACCAGTCTGTTCAGACATAAGACCACTTGGTGTTGGATCTACGTTTTCAGATGCCATTGTAACATCAGGTTTCACAACTTCACTATCAACAGGCATGCCCGTAATATCTTCAGAAATTTCAACCTGTTTAGGGAAAACAATGTCAACATGGTGTGGGAAATTGCTAACAACATCGAGTAGCATATTTGCATACTTGTCTATGTCTTCTTTTGTTGTTTCAACTGCTTGCTCAAGATTGCTCTTGTTAGCACTTAGCTTCTTTATCATTCTACTAGTAGCAATATTGTGTTGTCTTATCATGGACTGTACGGCCAGCAACATTCTTGCATAATTCCTTTGGATAATTGCCTGCTCATAATCTTCACGTCCTTCATCTATAGACTGTGAATTAGTTCTTTTATCTGCTGCACGCTGTTTGACTCTATTGTACATGGTAAGTTGTTGCTTCATTTTGAAAATTTCCTGATCTAAATTTAATAGCTGCAATCTGATTTTCCTTAAAGATTCACGTTCATCTTCTTTGGTTGTTAAACCACGAATTGCGGCTTCTTCTTTAAGGGTTTGAATTATGGCTTTGTAGAATAGGTGTTTAGCTTGTTGTACCCCGTCACTGCATATAGTTATAATTGATTTTACTTATACATACTCTTTTACGTCCTTATCGACTACTCTGGAGACATCATACTTAGATTCTATTGCATTAGTCAACGATTTTGATATTTCTCTCATGTAATTCATGATCTTGATTTTCACCTGTTCATTGATACCAGAGCCCTACATACATTATATTTTTAAAAACATTATTATCTACCTCAGAATCAACAACAAACTTGCAAATATAGTCTAATACGGCCATCGAACCAGATGCAACCCCTTTGGAAAGAGCTGATAGGCACTTCGTATCAGCCCTTATCTGTTCATACCTTGCGGTTTCCATTTTGGTTTACGGGGAGGTTACGTTGAACACTAACTAAAAATGACTTTAACGCAATTTTTATAGAAAAGACCTTCTAAATGCACAATACACGTGTTATATGGCTAAACAATTAGTGTATTTTTGCAATTGCCATCTCCCGATAAATAGAGAATGTACACAGTTATTCAATATTTCTCTGTAATAATTACATTAGAAATGATTATACTGTTATAAATGTATATAGAAAGCGTGTCTTGTAGCCATACGTGCACAGGATCACGGCGAGACGCCTAGATATTGCGATGTTGTCTCGTCCAATTTTTGTAATTTCGTATGCATCCCATGCATTTCCTAAAAATTTCATCAGTGATACCTTTATTGTAGATGTATATTAACATCAATTACCATTTAAGGATATTGGCGAAGGATTTGTAACGCCAAAAACACTGACGTCTCGAAGTGGCGTTCCCGCTATGATATAGATTGGCGCATTTGAACGATTCGATTGGTATATTATGACATTCATTTATCCCATTTAATAGTAATATAACGTTTCGTATATGTCTCTTTGGTCTGAGTCTTGATATCGGATCTATGCTTTATACGCTAAAGACACGCCCTGTACGGAAATGAGAAAGGATTGTTATCAATTCTTCACACGTTAAAATCTCAACTGTATCAAAAAATTTTCAGTGACTAACGTCATATGTACATGCTCTCTAGTCCTTATTCAAATTGCCGACTTGTTTTTTTTGATCTATTCCTTTCCATAAGAGCTAAGAACTTAACTGGGTTAACTCTACCAGCAAATCTTGACATCTTGTTTGATTCTTCATCAGGAGATCTTTTTACTCTTATTTTAGCATTTGTATCCGGTATAGTAGGCATAAGTTCGATTGCCTGTGTCCTGGGTTTTTCCTGCATCATAATAAAAAAACCACAGTATAAACATACCGTAGTAAGATAGGGATGTTCCATTGCTTCTTTAGCACTTATACGTTTTGATGGGTTTAACGTTAGCATTTTCATTAGGAGATCCAGACCTGCTTCGGTCATGTAGCATTGGTCATTGCTTGTTAAATTATTCTTGAAGAATGCGTGGAAATTGGGCTTATGTTTACTTATTGGAAACTTTCCTTCTTTTACTAGACGCAATTCGCTAAATCCTGGCCACGTTTCATTATTTGGAGTTCCACAGCATCTAAATATTTTATCCAGGGTATCTGCATCGGATGAACCCGTGAACATTGGCTTTCCACATATTATTTCGGCAAATATACAACCGACTGACCACATATCCACTGCTTCATCGTAGTGATTCTGGCCAAGAAATAGTTCAGGCGCTCTATACCAATGCGTAACTACATTTTGGGTATAATTTTTCAGGGGTCGTCCAAACTTTCTGGCCATTCCAAAATCACATATTTTTAGTACCCCCTTATTATTATACAATATGTTTGTCGTTTTCAAATCTCGGTGTAGAACCCAGTGGGAGTGCAGGTATTCTACACCACGGAGCAGCTGATAAAGCAAGCACTTACGTTCCGATAGTGTGAAATCGGGTTTCCCATCATGCAACAATGTTTTGAGTTCATGTTCTACATATTCCATTACCACATAATATTGATCCCTAGCTTCATTGGTAACAACTTCTTTTACACTGAGTACATTTGGATGTCTGAGTTCAAGCAATATGGATATTTCTCTCAAATAGCTTACAGGGAATCCTTCTTTCCAGTGTCCTTCATGGTATTTTATATGTTTCAAAGCAACAATGTTTCCAGTCTCTGTATCTAGGGCTCTATAGACAGAACCATATGTTCCCTCGGATATTTTATTTAGACATTTGTAAATTTCTACATTACGGCAAGCTTGCATTTCAGTTACAACTACACCAGCTGCAGTTATGTCATTTTGTGTAAAATCCGGTATACTACGATTGTTTCTCTCTTGATTTCCAGCATCACTATTAGTGCGTGAATAATCCTCCTGAGTTGAATTAGAGGGATAGGGTGACACTGTTGAACTTCTATGTCGTTGTTTTGATTCTTCATCATTGTCGGATGATGTAAGATCAGCCTGTGTTACTTCTTTAGTTGCATTGCTCCGGTTGGGTATGTCTTCTACGTTACACACGTCCTCATTTGTACTATTTGCTTGAATTGGAGTATCTTTAACTTCTCTGGGTACATCATATTCTTCCGGTGTCAACAAATATCCTTCTTCACTGGAATCACTCGCCATTTTGTGCCATGCTTGGTGTGTACGTTCCAGTTGCCTGCGGTAACCGTTCAATACACACCACCGTAGGCATTAGACTTTCCTTCCATATTGTTTTCACCTTTCCCTAGCACGTAGCATATAATTATAGCTTTTTACAAACAATTTTGGCTGATTTGGCGCTTGTATTCCCCATAGTTCCTTCCATACTCGACGTAGTCCTTATTACCCTGTGTTCTTTGTGGACTACAAGAATTCATTTATGATGCGCTTTAACAGCCGTTGGTAATGTGGTAATTACACACGTTTTGGCAGACGATTGCCACCGCGGTTGTATAAAGCCAGGAAAGTTGTGGTAGCGTCGGTTCAATAATATGGATTCTTCTGAAAGCACTCATTCCGGTGCTGATACGCGCAAAATATTGAAGGGAACCATGATTGGAGGTATGTTTTTTATGTTTATTATAAATTGTTACTAGGAGTTATGGTTTCATCGATTTGTGTCCCTACTGATGTCATCCGCAACTATTGGTATTTTAACCCTGCCTTAAAAGGCAGGCGTGGCAACGTTTCTACATTAGGTGTTGCTCGTCAAATTTATGCTAGACACGGCTTCCGTTCATTTTTTACTGGATTTAATATTACATTATTTAACGTTATAGGTGGTCAGACCATATTCTTTTTGGTGTATGACAATTTGAAGGTACAAACCAGTTCTCCTGTTGCTAGCGTTTTAGGTCGAATGGCTACGTTATTTGTGATGCAACCCTTTGAGTGCCTCAGGACGTATAAACAGGCTAATTTGACAGAAACCACATCAAGTTATATCAGTGGCACTCGAGGAGTACAGAAATATCTTTCTCTTTATAGAGGGCTTACAACAACCATTATTCGGGACGTCCCATTTTCTGCTATTCATTGGCCTGTGAACGACTGGTTATATCGTCAATTCATCACAATGAGGGGTATATCGGTTAGTGACCTCTCAAAGCGAGAACGACTTTGGATATCGTTGGTTACTGGGTCAATGTCTTCCGTACTTGCTTGTACTATATCGCAGCCTTTTGACATTGTGAAGACGAAGATACAGGCCACAACCGATAGAAGTTGCAAGAGAACGACTAGTAGTGAACTTCGTCGGTTTTTCGGTCAATATGGTTTCAGAGGCTTTTTCATAGGATTGACTCCGAGGTTGCTGAAGGTAGTTCCTGGTTGTGCTATCATTTCAGGTTGTCATCGCTATTTCAATTAAGACAGCGGTATATATAGAGCCTCATTTTGATATCGCATTTCTTTTTAACACCAAATGTCCATCGACACCATACAGTGTCACTTTATTTTTCAGAGCTAAAAACACACACATGTGAATTTTCGACCATCATTTTGTACTTTTAAATATCTTGTGTGTATGCTTAATTTAGACAAGATTCCATATGTTTGTGGCATGATGAACTTACACCTTGTACACACAAGAATAACTAGCTTCTAATACGTTCGTTATTAACCTTTCCATTGTGTTTTTACTGCTTATCATGGAAATTTGTCTCTACTTACTGTTTAGTGTGGGGACTAGGTATGTGCATCAGTTCGGTTTTACCGTTCTTCCTTCCTTCGGGGGTTTATTGCATTTACACATTTCCTTGAATGATGTTCACTACAAAGAAGCATTGCGTAGATGGAGGACAATGGCCTTATTCGGACCCTGGTAAGCGCCAAGTTGATACTCCTTCCGAATCCTTGGTTGGCATTGTTAATTTAAATGTTGGCGGTGTTTCATACACAACTACTTATTCTACGTTGATAAAGTATGAGAATTCACGTTTAAGTCTTTACTTTCGACAGCTTCATGCCTATTTAACGCAAAGCACACCTATTGCTGATGTCGATGCCAGCTTTGCGTACGTAACGAATGACAAAAACAGTCCATATCCTACGGTATTCATTGATCGTGATGGTCGTCGATTTGGTTACATTTTGGACTATCTTCGTGATGGCGAGGTTGCGTTACCTGCTGATATTACACTTTGTCGCCAGTTGCTACAAGATGCACGTTTCTTTAAGCTTCCAGGGTTAGAGAGTTTGATATCCAGTATAATGGAAGGGAAAAATACTTACAGTCAAACTCAGGTTATGACTCCGCCTAGAAATGCTGTCTTATCCAGTACAGACCTTATGACTTTGGATCCCATTCACCCTATGATGGATGATTCTTGCCAAGTGATCACTCCCAGTCGCGATGGTTATGCAGGCAAGAAAATGCTATCTTCTGACGTATCTTTCGGAGCCGTAAACACATATGAGGAAAATAATAACATGTTTCACTCGCAGCAAAGTTACGATGAAGAGACGTTCAGTTCCCAAAAGAGTTATCTCCAGATAGATGAGAATGATAACATTGAGGATGCTGGATTGTTCATTCAGACGACTCAAATATCGCAGATGGGTAACAAGGAGTTTTCTACTTCCATGGACTTTTGATAATCCAATGTGTATCGGTCCATCACGTCAGCATTTTTTGGTATATCGCAGGATATAGGGGTTACAACCAGTGTTCATTTTCCTCTCATATCCATCTGGCTCAAACCAATATCCACTAAGGCAGCCTTGCTTCACGTTTCTAAAATTTGGAAACATAATATATACTATTTTATATAACGTTGCAGATGTATAATGTTTACTGCTAAATTCATACGGGTTCCTTTTGGCACCGCAGTTAAACCATTTATCAGGGTATAGGACTAACGCATGCCAGCATAAGATTTAAATGAACGTTGCTATTTGGTTGAGTTAGGGTTGTATTTAAACACCCTGGTAACCAAATACGGGTGTTGCTTAGTGCGATTTGAAAAAATCAGATATCTTCTGAGGTTTAACTTTGGGGGCTTCAGAGAACATTGGTGTCAGATCCATCAGAAAATTTGACGGTGGCGTCCTGTGTACCAGTACTCTTGTACTTTGCAAGGGTTTATCACTGGCACTTTTAAGGCCAAAATTTATTACCCGTTTCACTTTCCTAGATCCAAATGCATCCATTTCTGTTTCTTTGTTATTGGAATCGCTATTCGTACTATCATTTAGCGGATCGGGGCCATATTGCTGTGTCACAGCCTGTCTTGTCATTAGAGTCTTATATTCCCTGTTTAGTGTTACGGATCAATATGCTCAATTACCTTTGGAGTATCATATAGTCTCTATTTAGCTTATCGCATTTCTTTTGCCAGAAATCCCTCAATTGTGTTAGCGTATTGTTGATTCCCTGTAGTTCTGATACTCTGTTAGTTAGCATTGTCATTTTTTCATTTGGAGTGAGCGTTTTAAGGTATGAGCTAAATCCATCTACTGACACATCTTCCGCTTTAAGGTAATTATTAACGTCCTCCAGTTTTTTTAGCCTTGACTTATGCTTTGCCAGCGCCTCAGTAAGTTTAGCGATAGTTGTATTGTTGGCGGCCACTTCTAGGGCGAGTTCTTCATTTTTATTTTGCAATATCTCGTTTTTATCCCTTTCGATTATGAGAGACTCTCCTAGCGACGTGTTTTCATTCTAGAAAAAATGATTAGTGTAATGGGCGTATAATAAATTGCAACAATACAGTTGCGCTAGATAGCAATAGATTTTCGGGCAGCGGATAGAATGGTTATACACAAACATATGTTATAATATGAAAGGTTTAGTCATAGGGAACTACACTAACCTGGAGATCTACAAATCGTCCACGGATATCGAGGTTATCAGAGGCTGCTTGTGCTAATTTATGCTTAAGATCTTCAATTTCTCTCGATATCTCCTACTTGGTATGCTACATTTCGTTATTAAAATTACCTCCGATTCAACATGACTGGCATCGCTATGATTTATATTTCCTGTAGAATGATGATAAGGAGTAAAATTACCCACCTCTTATCTCTCCACATTCCAGCTTGAGTTCTATTATCCCATTTGAAAGAATTTTACATCTACACAAAGGGCATTTAGCTAAGGGTACATATGATTTCTTTGTCCACTGTGTGATACTGCAAAGCGTTAATATCTGGACTACGATTTTACCATTGTTTATGATATACATGTCCACATGTTGTGATTGCGCATAAATCTGAGGTAAGATATTCATAGCATACAGAGCAGCTAGGCACATCGAATTGTACCATTGGCCGATGTGCAGGTTTAGGAGCCCGTTTATATGCTCATTAGCGTGCTGTATATGATCATTTATATAGATATAATTGATACATAGTATATATATTAAAATGTGTAAGATTAATATGTATTGTTCTGGTCATCAAAGTTGTTGTGGTAGTGTGTTAGTGTGGAATCGGCAATTTGCCTCTACGTTATATTTTTTGTGGAAGACATGTTATGAAACATTCTAATCTCTTCAAAATGGAAGAGGTATCGACTGCTGAGCCACATCCACCACCTGACCGTCGTGAGATTATCGACGTATCGCCTGAGGAGTTTGAAGGTAAATATGAGAGTAAATTGAAGTCAAATGCACCTTTGGTGTAGATTTCTCTGTTATATGTGTTGTTATCGTTATGTATATTTGTTGCAGTCCGTTGTCTATATGCTTGTTGAGTATATTTGATTCTTACATTGCGTACAGAGTCGCAACGCTTCATTCAAAGTGAAGATGCTATTATGGATGATTCTGTTTTCTCTCATATTCGTAAAGTGATATCTTACAAGTACCGTGAAGCTGCTGCTGCGTCTGAAGATGGTAGCAATTCTGTTAACAATGGAGATTCTCGTGAGAAGCATTCTGAATGTTTAGCTGAGCTTAACACAACTGTACTGAACACTCTTGTTGACAACTATGTTGGTTATGCTTGGCTCTGTGAAGTATGTGCTCGATGGATTGAGGAACTGAATATGTCAAACAGTCACTATTTAACTACCCATGCATTGAATGACCGCGTAGACGGTGGAGTTACTAGTAGCATTGGCACCCAAGGTATAATTCTTGAGGCGTTGATGAATTATCTCACCCAGAAGTACGACTCTGAGAAGATGCGCGTATACATGGAGGACAAGGGTGACCACGGCAAGTGGAACCCTCCTGAGTTGTACTGGACATTGATGAAATCGCCTTTGGTGGTATCCCACATGATCAAGATATATCACGAGCGTCCTAAGGATGAATTTCTAAGTTCCTGGTATCAGGACTATATCAACAATGCTAGTACCAACATGAAGATGTCTCATTCCGACATTGACCTGGAGGGTCTTTCTCGTATTACAAGCAATTTTAGTGTATTTACATTACGTATGTCAGAAGAGATCCGTCGTTTCTTACTTAAGGATGACATTTTGGATTCCACAGAGTTGGATAATAACACTCCTTTAAGCCCACTGTTTTGGCACGCTGAGAACGCATATATATACTCGCAGGCACTACTACATTTTATTTACCAATGGCGGATTGATCTTCGTGGTTGTAGGCGACTATCGCAACTGGTGGCGCGTACTACCATGAATCCCGTTAGTGGTTTATTCCCTGATTTGGGTAAGATTGACGGCAAGCTATGTGAGTGGAGTGCTTCGCAGATTCATTTGCTTATGACTAATTTTGCCAGGTTTCCCAATCTTCACAGTGCGTTTAAACGTCTGTGTTCCAACCATCACATATCATCTTTTAAACTGAACGAGCTGGACGTTTGTGACTTTTACGATGAATTGAACAAGATTTTGAACGCTTTTGACAGTTATGGCGTTTTGCTATTTGATCAATCCAGAGGTTTGTGTTTTATGTAGAAATTCATTTAATTATAGAATCGGTTCCTAAAGACAGGGCTGGTCAGATGATAGTTTCTGACGATGTTGATGAGTCTGTATCGCAATATGGTGACACCAGTCGCAATGATGAGTATATGCGTTTGCGCAATGCTCCTGAGATGCCTCCTTTAGAGGCTATTCGTGAAAGTGACATTTTGAACCAGTTAATTGAGGATTTTGCTAACGAAGACGTGACCCTTCCCGATTCTAACACTTGGATTCGTTATGCCAACCTCTTAGTTCTTTTATCGGTATATTCACCCTATGAAATGCTATACTTCCATTATGACGATCTTGTTTGTGACCACATGAAGCGTTTACCTCAGCGTGAAGTTTGGAAGCAATTTTATTTACCGGTATGCTAATATTCGTTTTTATATACTTCTGCAGGATTCTGATGGTGACAGTAGTTTAGATGACATAGAGCACATGCGTGACTATGGTGTTGGATCTCAGGATGATTCTTACGATGAGGAAGGGGAGTCTAGTGCTGTATACTCCACTGATCCTCAATCCGCAACATACACTCCTAATGCCGAATCGGACTATAGCCTCAGTGACGATGTTAACGATTTGGAGGATGGCGAATCGGGTGTTAATAAGGCTTGGCGAAGGCTGAGTATCCAATCTCAGTCATCTGGATCGATGGGCCAGGCACTTTCTTCCATTATTTCATCTAGTGACTTTGAGAGTGACGTGAACAATAACATGGAGTTGGAATCTACATCAAGTTACTACGGCGGAAAGGTACGCCTAGTTCCATCGGATCCTCCATTAAGTGACCCCGACAAGCGTCACATTGATACTGTTGCCGGTGACATGGTAACTTCTCGTATTAAACGTGCTCGTAAATCAGATATACTTCCATCTGATATTGGTGACGACGAGCTTCTCGAGATTAAAAGCACTCTGGCAAGTGCTATTTACAAGAATATGAACGAAGACAGTCGTTTGGGTGCTCCTAAGAACATTTCTGCAGAGCGTTTGTATGAGATGAAGGAGATTTATGCGTCGTTTAAGGTCCAAAGTGACAAGGTTAAGGCCATAGCTCGTAAAGAGTTGTATCATTTGTATAAGGTTATCCACACCCCTTCTATGAAACCACATCAGCGTGATTTAGAGATGCGTGATGTGATATCTACAGTGATTGCTTCATCCGTCGTGATGGCATACATTCGTCACAGCGTTGTAAAGCAACGGTCTATCGCTGCACTATGTAACTTCAAATTGCTTTTACTCAAGGAGATTGCTGACAAGCATACTGTAAAGCGTATGCCGATAGCTTTATTTTTACGCGATGTTTGTATTGCGTGTGCTGAGGGCAAGCTTGGTTCCGTTAGCAGTGCTGTTAAATTGGACCGTCTGGAGTGTATAGTCGATCTTTTGGTTTACCTTACAAGATTCGAGCGTCAGTGCGTACTTGTAGTATCGATATTCAATTCATTTGTGGGTTTCTGTTGCTTTATATGTTAATATATTCAGATGCACCAGATGGATAGGAGTATAAGCAGGCACTTTATTTCTATGTTGTTGCGTTATTGTGGCGCTCCTTATGGTAATCAATTTGTCTACCATGTTCTTAAACTGGTTGAGAATTATCTCAGTTTGGGTATGTTGTATTTATGGGTTATATTTGTTCCTAGGAACCACTGGTACGTCGAATGTATTGAACGCCAATGAAGCTAACGTCATCAATAATTACGTTCGCCCATTTTTGGATGAGTGCGCTCAGACTTGGTCCAGTAACTCTACTATGGCTCCCATAACCAGGCGATGCGAATCTTTGCTCAAAACGCAGAGTTTATAGGTTTCCTATTACGCCTAGCATCCAATGGAACAACTTTACTATAAGAGTAACGATGCTAGATATCCTTATAGAATCTTGTGTATACAATGCCTATTGTTTAGGACTGTTATTGTATATACCGGTGTTGCGGGAATACATAGACGCACTTTGGCACAACGGGTTGCTATATATACAGGATGTCTATCAGTTTGCAAATGGTATCGATATATGGTTCATTAATATTAAATATCCAAGTAAACTGCTTTACACACTGTTAGTGCGTGACACTATCCAGTGGTCTACACATTGTTTTAAAATGCCTTTTGACGGATCATTGTGTTCTTTGGCGTCCAAAGCAGTACATTTAAGAAATGATTCGCGGTAGATAATCTTATTTTATTTGTTATAGGTTTCTAATTTGGGTGGTGTGGGCTTAACCCGTTGGTTGAGTACATTGTGTTCCATGGCTCTTTACTGGCACACATTTTATTTTTATTTGTTTTTTACGTTATAATATTGTTTTATTATATTATTGCATATGTGTATTAGCTTATATTAGAAGTGGAATATACATATGTTGGTGTTGTAGAATCGGTTTCATTGGAGCCTATCTAGGATCAATATCACGGTTTGGGCTAGGTCGATCTGTATTATGGGCCATGTTGTGTCACGATGTATAACTTTTGCTAGACACATCTGATTGTTGTTGTTTATCACGTCCGCATGTTGGATGTGTGTTGAAGTCAGTTTGATGAGTTAGGGCCTCATTTTGACTATGGAGTACGTAGACTACGACAGTTTGACTGAAGCCGACATTGGGGCCATGGAGGTCCTTAATGTGCGTTCTAAGGTCTCAGAGCTGCCGATGAGTAGTTCTAGCAACATATCACCGTATGCTCTTGGTATGTCTGTTCGTCTTGACTTGGAGAAGCGCCGTCGTTCCACTCAGACTGACAAGGAGCGTGATATGATGCTCGGCAGTTCGTTCATGGACTCTCAGAGCAAGCTTGGTGCTAGTGACAAGGTTCTTGAGGCTGCTACTATATTACGCAAGTTGGAGTCAAACTGCGGCGCTGTAGTTTACCGCGAGGCGCTTGCAACACGTATGCAGTTGCGTAATATGGCCTTGAAGAACTTTTCTGCTCAGAACTATGGTGAAGCTTTACTACAGGCTCACTATTCGCTTATGCTTGCCAAGAAGTTCCACATGGAGGTATCTAAAACTCCATTGAGTGGTGAGATGGCTATGGAGCTTTTGATTTTAAGCAAATGCTATGCTGAAGTGGGTCGTTTAGATGCAGGTCGTCCCTACTTACAAGAGTTTCGTTTTCTTGTTGAGCAGACGTTGATTCATTTGGTTGACCCTTCAGGTAGTAATAAGCGTGGCGCATCACCGTTGCCTCCTGGCAACACATTGA